>NC_137464.1:160185297-160514549 GCF_964235325.1 Thermobia domestica
AGTCTTTTATACAATTTTTTGAATCACAGAGGGAAAGCTGGTCATCCTACCTCTGCTCTGCTAGCTTAATGGCTCTATCTACGCCTGTTAGAATCAATTTTCAGCAGAGCACTTAAACAAGATTGTAAACGAACTCAACTGAACTTAAAATGAAAGAACTATTTCACTTTCCAGTGTTTAACACTCTAAAATACGTGTACATGAGCAGCTCGGGAATACAATGGAGGTGGCTGTTGTATTTCCTAAGTTCCGAACAAACTGCAAGAGAAGGTTTACCATTCCCGTGCAACTCAATGCAATGACAGATACCAAACAAGCTTCCCCTGCCATCTACATGTACTTTTCCGAAATTAAACTATTTACATACTGTTCTGTGGTTCGATTCCAACCAATTTCACCCAATAATTCAATTTCACCGGAAGTGGCGCTTTCCATTATGTTCGCCCGAGCTGTTCATATCTTTTGATAGAATTAAATTATTCAGCCAATTACATATACTTAGCAGGATACCCTTGGTGTGCTTGGTTTCGTGTATCAAATTGTTACCCACAATTTTCGGCGGTGACAAAGCATTGTGAGATAATTGGGGAGATACTAGCATTCAGACATGGCAGACTGCAAATCAAGACAGCCAGAAATAATGACAGGATAGTCAAATTGTTCACTATGCAGCACCCATTTGAATGAGTGCTATCTAGATGCCCAATGTCCTTAATTGGCTAAGAAAGCTAGGGTTTATTATTATTATTATTATTATTATTATTATTATTATTATTATTATTATTATTATTATTATTATTTCACACTATTTACTAAATGAAACAACTTATACGTATACGCAAGATACCTTTCTCAAATTACAACAAACAGAGAAATCGAAGTGCAGAATCTTATATTTGTGAAATAAAAATATTCGAAGTTCGTCGTCACTAATCGTCGTTATCCCATAAACAATTTATTTTTTTCACAGACTTAAATTATGACATATTAAATAAATCTGGTACACAAAATAACCGCACAGGAATTTATACTGCGTATATTACTTGTAACAATAGCACTAAAATCACACCTTTTTAATAACCGTATTTTCTTGAAATATCTATTAATCATCACATACCTGCTCCCTCATCTGAATGAAGTGTATTATCTGAACTCGACGAGGATACTGAAAATAAACGTAAATATTCGATAATTTTAAGCTGCAAAAGAAGGAAAACAAACAGGATTCCTGAAACCGGTTCTGAACGCTGATTAGCTGGTCAGAACAAATTCAGCCAATAATAAGAAAAATTGATAAAAGTAATACTAAACATCATAAATCCCTTTCCCTCCCTGGTCCGGCAGAAAACTAAACCATAAATTAAGTCTTTCCAATACCTTGCCCTACTGTTCATCAATTTTAAGTCCTGCATTTCAATTCATAATACAGTTTTGCACTTTTTCAATAAATCTTGTCCATTCCCGTCCTAACACTTCAACCTTGCACCAATTAACATTATGTCTCGTATACCACACGTGCTTAAAACTGACATTTCTTTCTCTTTCTAATTTCACATCATCTTTGTGTTGTTTTAACCGTTCTTTTAGTATTTTCCCCGTGTTACCAATATAATTTACATTTACTACACCTTATCTTGTAAACCACTTCTCTTCTTTCCATCAGCTACCCTCGTTTTTCCTTCTTTCTTCTTCTCCCTCGTGGCTAACACATCAAATAGTGTCATATTCAGTTCAGTTTAGTAAGCCAATATGTTCAGTTAGTTGGCGAAACTGTTACACAATTATTATTTTAAAATAAATGTTGCTTTGTTCATTGAATTGTAGCTTTAGTTTTAAGTTATTTCAGTTACCAAAGCTGATATGAACCAGTTAGTTAAGGGACAATGAGTTAGACTTAAGGGAATTCGTAACGATTCAGAGTTTCTTTTTTCTTTTTTAACTTTACAAGCAAACCTACATTTTTTTAACCAGAAGCGTACAATCGTTCCAAAATTACTCACAAGCGTGCACTTTTACCGTGACTGTAGAAGGAAATCTAACAGAACCTCCTACATTATTATGCAAATAAATTTTTACTCGTATTTTTACTATTCTCTGGAAGTACACTTTTTCATTTCTTTTACGACCAAAACTTATACTGTATATAGAACAAGGCAAATAAACTAAACGTACAGAAACATTGACGAGACAGTTTATACATCGAGCAAAGTGGGAAAACTATCGAGGAAACCCATGAGCATGGTGTTTGTCAACTATTAAGAACGAAAAGTATCAAACTCGCAACCCTACACACCAAGAGCAACCTACCACTGCACCAATATACCCCATCCTGTTTGAATTACAATGCGTTTGAAAAGTCGCTCCGCAGTAGATCATTGTAAAGAAATACATAGAAACACTTTACTACAGTAAATTTTTAAAAGGGTTTATATTAGCTTGAAGGCACAAGTCAATCCTCCTACATACTTTCGTGAATAATCAAAGTAAAGATTCATGATCAATAAATTGCATGTACCTTATATGTAGT
The DNA here is from genome assembly GCF_964235325.1 of Thermobia domestica. Lineage (NCBI taxonomy): Eukaryota > Metazoa > Arthropoda > Insecta > Zygentoma > Lepismatidae > Thermobia > Thermobia domestica. Next base: position 160,187,825 of record NC_137464.1, read on the forward strand.
GTCTCTCAGTACTTTAATAGTTCTAGGTCGATCTTGATACTGTTTAATAAGTATTGCTGAATCACTTTCGACGAATAGTGGTTCACAAGTTCTCTGTATTTGTTACCTGAACTAAGCACACGTTCAACCAAAAACCACTTAATCTTCCTTTGTTAACACTGTAACACATACCTGTATTACTCGATATTCAACACAACTCTGACCGAACTTTGACTAACAATTGATCACAATGCAACGCTAACCGTCTCTGTGCAGTGTATGTTTCTATTGAGTTGAAAGTTGAGTTTAGTTTCGTTCACGTCTGTGTTGGACATTCATATAATATAGCATATGTATATATTACAATGAAAAAAGTTAATGTGTCTCACAATAACAAGTACCTAAATCCACTACGGATCAACTTTTTGAACGCACTGTATACAACCAAAAAAATATCACTACTTTACCTTTGTTGTCGAAAGTACTGAAACCGATTTCAAATCTGTCCTGGGATGCCTGGAACAAAGAAATTTTATTTAGAATACGCAATCAAATTAATTAATTAAAATAAAAATGGAAACGAAAAATATAATGACTCTATAAGAAACGTGTGCTGATACAAGAGAAATATTAATCGATGTATGTGAGTAAATGTTTGTGTAGGGAAGCAACAATTATTTAATATATCAGTGGTATCCCTAACTTCTAGTCTCAATCCTTTACTCTAGGTGCCACCGACAAACAAAAAGGTCTTATATATAAAAGTGTGTAATTTGGAAGTTATTAAAAGGATACGGAAGTGTTTTAAATATCACTCTGTATAGTGATCAGTAATAAATTGTATAACACAATTGGGTGTGCACATCAGGTAATAGAATTCTTGAAAGTGCGAAAAAAAAGTGTCTCGTAATGCAAATATCATATGTTCGATTTAGTCTGAGTTCAAGAATTCCTAAAATCTGCTACAACAAAGCTCATGTTGGTTGTTAAGTCCGAGTTGATATCAGAGGTCATTAATTTGGTGATTATTCAGAAGCGTGTACAGCGCTCGGATTTCCTAATTCCCAACTTGGACTAAGAGAACTGTTTCACCTCTAAGTGATATAAATAGCTCTTTAGCTTTATTTCCTTTATTGACCATGATAGACGTTAATTCAAGTTCATATTTATATGTAACGCAGATCACATATTACTGCCAAACAACTTATCTTGGTAGCAAGCTGTATTTTAGTAGACAATATTTCGAGTTGTTACTGATGATTTCATCAGTCTCGGTTACTGGGAAAACGGTGGGAAAATAATTTTGCGAAGTAAAAAGTTATTATAAGTACGAATATAACCGCTACCAGGTTATAGAAGGATTTTTTGTGGACACTCTGTATATTTCGTAAAGACAGTGATTATTATTTTCGATTTATACTTTATTCTGCAACGCACATAAGTTCTTTCTTGGTGGGAATTGCTTCTTTCCCACACAATTGGACAAAGAAGTCTTTCGTCGTTTTTTCATGTATATATTTAAAACATTGCTTTTGCTGAGAACATTTCAGTTAGTGACTAACCATTTCAGTGTTTCTCCCTGACTCATCATATACACAGTATATATTCTATAGTTATTGGGAACTGAATTAAGTGCTTTCTTTAATCGCTTATGGAAACATTATAATAGATTAGAGAAATATGGGCTGACCAGATGTCCCAGTAGCCAAAGTGGCACCAGCCTCACAGTTTTCGTAGTTTGTTATCTGTACTTTCTCACGCCAGTGTTATCGCCGTGTCTAGTGCATTATAGGCAGTTGGCTAAAATTAACATAAATTGTTTTCTATATTCTGTTTGTATGTGCATACAGGTGAGTAACTGAGTGATTTTTGAAATGAACTGCCAACACTTTTCTGTTGACCATTGCAACCCGTAGCTTGAGCTTGGATGCTCAGGGAGTTCGACTCCGGTGTTGTACGCAACCACCACGCCCGTTGCGTGGTTAAGTTTTGTGAAGGGGCACAAGCTATTTAGCCGGTGAAGGACGATTTCTCTCGGCTAGCCCCAACTAGTGAAATCCCAGGTCCGCAGACCTTGTGCGTTTAAAATGTTATATACGCGCCCTCCAATATCTGTATTCCATTGTAGAGATCTTCTTTTGTGTGTTTGCTGAAGATTCACTTTTACGCTGCAGGACTGTTCAGCGTAACAACTGGATTCATCGTGGGACGATCCAGACAACTTTCCCCCAGTGCTAACCCCCCAAGTGTGTCAAGGGTGTGAGCGAAGTATTTATAGTGATATCTGAATTATAATCATATATATATAAAGGGCTATATTTCCCGAAAAGGGCAAAACGTAATTTCAGCGACGAAATTTATTAGTGTCCAGTGTTGTGTTCATTTCTCTTCGTTATTTTTTTCAAAATAGTGTTCTAATAAAGAAGTATAGTGTCATTTAACCCAGTGTGTTTTCGTTGTATGTATGAGTGATGTTTGTGTGCGTTATGGTCTGGATGACCGTCTGATCGTCCGTGAGGTTTTCGAGACGAGACACCCGAACCTCTCGGCGCCTAATGCTCATATCATTGAGACCGACGGCCAATTTGGAAACAATTTGTAACCTTTTCTTGAAGAGGTCTTCGTCCTCCTGTCCAGGTAAGTTAAAGTATCAGGAAGATACTTATTGGTAGTACCACGAGCCACGGACAGCGACCAAATTATCCAGGCGGTTACAAATAAATGGCGCCCGAACAGGGACCCGAATCGAGACCGTTGGTGCTCGAATATACATATAAGATTAATATTTTAATATATCATTTCTCTTTCAGTTTAGTACCAGTAATCTGAAAAAAAAAACTTCTCTTTCAGGTGACTTTAATCATATTGATTTGTGATAGCATATTTTATTCTAATTGTATGTTTTAAGCTTTATCTTGTTCAAGATGGCATACAACGAGGCAGATTTGTTTACTAAGATAGCTTCAGTTTTTGAAAAGCATTGTGCTAGATTAAAGAAAGCAATGAAAGAGGATGTTGACAGATATATAAAGCAGAATAGTGAGTACCGTGCTGAAAATAGAGAGAATTTTGATAGGTTAGAACGAAAACTAGATAAAAATAATGAAAAAATTGAGAGATACATAAAGGAAAGTAAAGTTGATTTTAAAGAGAGCTGTGTTGAGTTTAAAGAGAATTGTGCTCGCTTGAAAGAGAATCTCGTTGAGTCAAAGAGTGGATTAGGTCAAAAGATATACGCTTTACGGGACGTGTTTCGTGAAAATAGTCAGCAAACGGAAAATGTTGAAAACGAAACACCGGAATTTGAACCTCAGTTAGTGACTGATATCCCTAGCGTAAACAAAACATTGGAATTGAAACCTGAGCTAGAGACTAACATTGCTAATGAAAAGGAAACGCAGGAATCTGAACTCCAACCAGAGACAGGTAGTCCAAACCAACCTCGTAAGAAATCTGACAATGATTTTATTCATTCAGAATCTAGTGAAAATTACGAACATATGATTATGCACGACAGAGGTCGTAAACGCACAAAAATAACTACCACTAACCACAGAGTAAAAAAGCGCAAACGAGGTTACAGTTATAGCAGTAGGCAAAGATACGAAGACCAGTTGTTAAACAATACAAAATTTAAAGGGAATCAGAACCAAGAGCGCATACGAAAGAATAACAAATACAAAAGAAGTCGTAAATCACGGCCACGTAACCTGAGTTATCACATACTAGACAGGAACCGCAATTTGTGTGACATTAAGCATAGATTTGTACGGAGAGGTAACCATCGTAGAAATAGACAAACAAACCGTAATTATCAAAGCAGAAACAGTAATCATAGAAAAAAAAAGTAACCAAGACTTTGTGTGTTGATACAAATTTTTCTCCTCGGCGAGTGACGCATTTCTAAGCGATAAACATGTATTCATTTTTCTTCCTTTTTCTTTTAGTTTTTGATCGGAACACCTGGACACGAAAAGAAGAACTACGCATTTCTTTTAAAACTCCTTTTTGCTTCCAGTTTTTAACTGTTCAGCAAAGAGCAGATAACACGTTTTTCTTTCTTTATTTTGATAAGATAGTCGCTGCATTTTCGACCACCTGTGCTTATGTCGCTGAATACCGGACGACACACAGCTGATTAATTTTTTCCTCTTTTTGTCTTTGCTCCGTGTAGCACTTCATACCTCAGTCAGCTGTGTATGAGTGTTGCAAACCTTACTAATGACTTACTATTAGTTTAATGTTATTAATTTTTCTTGTTTTCATTTGAGATGTTTGAATTTAGATTTTTTAGTAAATAATTAACGTATCGTATACGTAGGGGAATTGCATTTTAAAAGCAATTTGAAATCTTGGCGCGATTTCCGTATCCCCAGCCAGTGGGAAGATATTTTGGCCTTATAACATATTTTTATTAAATGTTTTAAATTTTAAATCCCTTTTTAGGATCCCTTCCCACTTTCGAAATTCTTAAATGTGCTATTAGTGTTATTTACAATTAATGTTCGATTTTCTTTTTAGAATTTTTCAAAAAAAAAAAAAATATCCAGGTGCGCAGGTCAGAAAATTTTTAGTTCTTACTTATATATATAGTTGTATGTTTATAATTAAAATTTAGTATGTAATCACATACGTAGGGGAATTGCATTTTAAAAGCAATTTGAAATCTTGGCGCGATTTCCGTATCCCCAGCCAGTGGGAAGATGTTTTGGCGTTATAATATATATTTTTATTGTGTTTTAAAATTTAAAAAAATCTTTTTAGAATCCCTTCCCAGCTTCCAAATTCTTAAACATGTTATCATACGTATGACCCACAATTAGTTTGATTTCCTTTTAAGAAAAGGAGAATGTATAGATAAGAAAATTTTTAGTTGTTAGTTATGTATATATTTCTGTATTTGTAAATGAAACTTAGTACGTAATCTCATGCGTAGAATATGAAACTTTACATTGATAATCAACGTTAAATTTCTTTTCAGTGTTAATCTTAGATTTTCGTTTTCATTTTAAAGTGTTTACTGTAATTTTATTGAACCTCATTTACGTCATTTACCCGATTTTGACTTATTTGAATTTCCAGGATGTGACATGATATATTTTGTTCGAAGAGAAAAGTTTAGAACGGAAAGTAGGCTAAGCCTTAAACAAGTGATAACAGACATTTCCTTGTTGGTAATAGAATGTGCAGGAATGTCGTGTGAATAGTATAATTCTCCGAACGAAAGCAGTAATCTTTTTATTGTAGAAGGAACTATATGAACAGATATTCTGATGGTGAACGGTCGTTTTTCCCCTCATATTAATATGTATGTGGAAATATGTTTAACTTCTATATTTTCTTGTAATTTCTAATTTTTTTTTTTTTTTTTTTTTTTTTTTTTTTTTGTCTTCTCTAGACCACTGAACGACCGTAGGGAAACTTCTTCGGGTAGGATATTTTATGGGGATAAAGATAAATATTTTTTTTCAGGGAGGCAATTTTTCCTGGAATTGCAGATCTGTTGCAAAAATGGATGTGGCTAATCCATTGGATATTCCATAGCTAACTGTATTTTCGCCATCAATCGCAAAATATAGTTTTTCATTTCTCTTCTTCCTTTATGGTACCCGTAACTAACCATGTGTATTCTTAGGTTAGATTTTTTTTTTTAGTGTATGTTATTGTCTAGTAACATTTCAGCGAATATTTTAACGTTTATGAATCGTAACTATATTGTGTACTTGTATGCTAATGAGTTGTAATGTTTATTTTTCATGTTAATTTTGAGAAAGTTATATTTTAGTCACAGTATGTCCCAAAACTATTTGGAATTTTTTAGTAAAATTGTTTTTGTTATGGAGGATTTCCTTCAAAAATCAACATGGCCAAAGGTTTTGAAATACAGACCTTTAGGTTTCAGCCATAACAAACAGTATGGAGGATTTTAGAAATCAACATGGCCAAAGGTTTTGGAATATGAATCTTTAGATTTCAGCCATACTGCCAATGACGGATGATTTTCTTCAAAAATCGACATGGCCCATTATTTATGAGGTTTCAGCCGTCTTAGAAATATCGTTATAGATCCCGAATAATAAACTTATTTTCTTTCCAACAGCATGAAGCCATAATGATTTATGAAAATTAATTTGTCAATTATTTTGTATGCTCGATGACTGAATTTTAATGCGTTAATAAGACCATTTTAAATATTTTGTAGCGAAGATGCCTAAGAAAGTTTAACTGTCGTGAAATTACATAACCGTTTTGTAGGGAATTTAATCTTGATGTTTTAGATTGACCAGAAAGTTGTAATGTCGTTGACTATATTTTTGTTTGTATCCCATGTTTTTCTTTTCACAGGTCTCATGTATTTTGTCTTATAGAGACATCTTTACGATGCTAGAAGAGCATTTGTATTTTGTGTGTTTACACATCTTTTTCCAGGTGGATGATGTACGTTATGTTCCAGGGAACATACGTGTATTCTACTGAATATTAGTGTTGATATTTCAGTTATGTATAGAAACATTTTGTAAGTGCCTATGGTCGCAGGCCTTTCCACGTTTCTAGTTTTTTGCCTCGCAGGTGTCGATGGCATATTGTGTGTGTAAGTACGTGTAGTATTACACATTTTTCCCACCTATGCTTTTGGTCAATTCATGGTGTAATGACCATTTATTTTCAGGAATGTTTGGACTAGTGAGTCAACTTCCTTGATTCAGACCTTTGAAAAACTTGGATCAATATTGAATAGTTTTCAACATTTTAATTAATAAATTTTTTGCAGATAATACCCATCTATTTTGGTAACCCTACAATGTTTACGTTTATGGAAGTGAACAACAACCATTATTTTAGGCTTAAGCTAATAATAACTTTGTTTCAGAATAAAATCATTTGTTGTATTGAGCATTATCGAACTAAAGTCTCGACGAGCAGATGGCATTTGATCTTATGGCGTGCCAAATTTTCTTCGTACATGTCAACGAAATCACGATCTTTTCTTTGATATGCAGAATCATGCTTATTTCTTGGAATTACTATGAACGTCAATTTTGACACTTAAGTTTATTTTTTTTTATTTTTGAAAAACGATTTTTCGTTCTTTTCTGCCAAACAACACGAGGCACAGTTAAAAAAAAAAGGACATACAGGTGAAAATCTTATTTTGTTTATATATTGTCAGTTTATCATGTGTTTACATTTCCATTCATTTTACTTTTTCAATGATTTTCATATTTTTCAAATATATTAGAGTGATATCGAAACTTTAACAATAATTTTAATATTTTAGTACCTTTTAACATGTTTTGCTATTTGCTTATTCATTCACATTTTGATATTTTAAATACAGATATCAGTATATTTACTAATTTTTATTGAGATATTTGATAATTCTTTAAGTCGATGCTTTCATGAATAGTTATTGAGTGTGTATATTTATCTCATATTGCACAAAATAAAGTGATCGAAACGAAACACTTAAACATTTTACGAAAAGTATTTGCGTGTTAAAAAAAAAATTAATAGCCCTATAAACGCTTTCTGCGAACTTAAAAAAAAAACTTAAAAAAAAAGTTATCATACAGGTGTTGTAACCGTACTTCGTTTCTCACACCAGTGTTAAAAAAAAATCTCCCCTTCTCCCCTCATCAACTCATCGTTGGAGAACCATGGAGGATATTCAACGCATGGTTTCAACATGTGAAGTAACGGAAGATAAGGATACCCAACTGCACCAATTGTTCAAGAGGATCTTATTACTTCATGGAACATTTGGATCGGACATTGCTCATGCAGGAACCTCATCATGTTGTAGTGAGTGAACAAGTTCTTTAACTATTTTAAATAGCCCTTTTTCAGGTGAAAAACCATTCAACGTTCATACACGTAAGTCTCACACCATATGACAGTGTTGCCAACTAACTTATTTTAAATTTTCAGGTGAAAAACCTAATTTTATTCATACCTCGTCAGACGGCCAAGGGTTCTCAACCTGTCCACGTGTGCACTTGACAGGTCGTTCCACTTTCGTACACCATATATAACCGCTACCAGGTTATAGAAGGTTTTTTGTGGACACTCTGTATATTTCGTAAAGACAGTGATTATTATTTTCGATTTATACTTTATTCTGCAACGCACATAAGTTCTTTCTTGGTGGGAATTGCTTCTTTCCCACACAATTGGACAAAGAAGTCTTTCATCGTTTTTTCATGTATATATTTAAAACATTGCTTTTGCTGAGAACATTTCAGTTAGTGACTAACCATTTCAGTGTTTCTCCCTGACTCATCATATACACAGTATATATTCTATAGTTATTGGGAACTGAATTAAGTGCTTTCTTTAATCGCTTATGGAAACATTATAATAGATTAGAGAAATATGGGCTGACCAGATGTCCCAGTAGCCAAAGTGGCACCAGCCTCACAGTTTTCGTAGTTTGTTATCTGTACTTTCTCACGCCAGTGTTATCGCCGTGTCTAGTGCATTATAGGCAGTTGGCTAAAATTAACATAAATTGTTTTCTATATTCTGTTTGTATGTGCATACAGGTGAGTAACTGAGTGATTTTTGAAATGAACTGCCAACACTTTTCTGTTGACCATTGCAACCCGTAGCTTGAGCTTGGATGCTCAGGGAGTTCGACTCCGGTGTTGTACGCAACCACCACGCCCGTTGCGTGGTTAAGTTTTGTGAAGGGGCACAAGCTATTTAGCCGGTGAAGGACGATTTCCCACGGCTAGCCCCAACTAGTGAAATCCCAGGTCCGCAGACCTTGTGCGTTTAAAATGTTATATACGCGCCCTCCAATATCTGTATTCCATTGTGGAGATCTTCTTTTGTGTGTTTGCTGAAGATTCAATTTTTCGCTGCAGGACTTTTCAGCGTAACAACTGGATTCATCGTGGGACGATCCAGACAACTTTCCCCCAGTGCTAACCCCCCAAGTGTGTCAAGGGTGTGAGCGAAGTATTTATAGTGATATCTGAATTATAATCATATATATATAAAGGGCTATATTTCCCGAAAAGGGCAAAACGTAATTTCAGCGGCGAAATTTATTAGTTTCCAGTGTTGTGTTCATTTCTCTTCGTTATTTTTTTTCAAAATAGTGTTCTAATAAATAAGTATAGTGTCATTTAACCCAGTGTGTTTTCGTTGTATGTATGGTGCGGTTTGTGTGCGTTATGGTCTGGATGACCGTCTGATCGTCCGTGAGGTTTTCGAGACGAGACACCCGAACCTCTCGGCGCCTAATGCTCATATCATTGAGACCGACGGCCAATTTGGAAACAATTTGTAACCTTTTCTTGGAGAGGTCTTCGTCCTCCTGTCCAGGTAAGTTAAAGTATCAGGAAGATACTTATTGGTAGTACCACGAGCCACGGACAGCGACCAAATTATCCAGGCGGTTACAAGAAAACTTCCCAAACTTTTTTTTTTTTTTAAATATCTGTTTGTAGCTTGTCTAGTACACACTTTCCCAAGACCTAGCAGCCAGAACATGTTTAATTTGTATTCCGCAGTGAATCAATTAATTTTTATGATAAGGTTTTTGTCATCATATATCATAATTTTGTCAATTTGTTCTAAAACTTATTTTTCCAAACTAATAATCATAAAATAATACTGCAATTTACGTCAGTTTGCACTACAGATAAAGTAGTACCAGTTAATAATGTGTCTTGGAAACAAGAAGTGACAATATAGTTTTTCAGTCGAACAAATAGAAGTATCAGTCCAGGTAATCAGAAGCACTTTGCTGTATGACTTTAAAGTGGATATATTTGAGATCGCTTGCTCGATACACAATATGAGGGATAACAAAGTGAATTACAGCACAGCCAGACATTGGTCTGCAAAAATTTTGGAATGAGACATATCACTGGAGGACAAACAACCCATTGACAGGTGATTATTATAAGTGACAACAGTTTAAGGACAGCAACTGAAAAGGGCAGTAATCAAACTTACCAACAACGACATTCAATGTCTAAAATTAACGGGGAATATTTTCACAGTATTGGCAAGTCCTATCAATTGAAGTGAAAGGAACGCCATAAACGGCTTCCTATTAAGAAACAGTAGGATGCACCAGCTTGTGTTTGCCTCATTCAGGGACACAACAAAATTAGGAAAAACCAGTTTTCTTGGAATTCCAAGAACGAGAAAATGAAAAACATTCCTTCTTTTGTGGTGGAACGACGTAAAAACTTTGTTCATATTTTGAAGAAAAGTAGACGAAGAAGAAATTCTTTTATTTTGCTATTGATAAGTTTATATTTATGGTGACTACCAATTTATAGAACTGCAGATAACAACGAATAATATTACTGTAATTGATATTGTAATCTTTCTGTAATGTCTGTATCATAGAAAAATAAATTTTCGGAACAAAGGACTTCACATTCGAATCAGATACAGATAAAGCTTTCCGGAGTCAACTAGTACGAAGAAAGCTATTAAAATAGTTTGTAGATGGTAGCACAAAACTTGTCATCAATGTAGATAGATCAGCCTCAGAGAAAGAAGTGTGGTCAATGTCCCAAAAGTAACTCGTTGTGTGCAGAGAAGGATTAACCAGATATAATCTAATTTTTAGTATGTTACAGGAAAACTCCGACTGAAAATTAAAGTGCAAACGTATGATGCTATATGCATGAACGCAGCAACATACCCTAATGATGCAAGTTCTTTAAAGAGAGCTGGATAAATCTTAAGAAGTCGTATCGTTCCGGTCGACCAGTAACTACTACAACACCAGCCACGGTTAGAAGTTTTGAGGAGGCAATTCGTAATAACTGGCGGATCCATCTGTGAACAGTGAACATTGACACATTAGTTCAACATTTCTTGCACAATATTTGTGCATTACAAATTGGACTTTTGAAAAATCAGGACGAAATAAGAGCCCAAGAATCTGCCAGTGAACAGAAGGGGGAAAAAAATTGGCTATTTGATGCGTTACGCACAAGAGAGACATAATCGTCTGAAACGTTTAGTAATGGGTGATAAATCCTAAGTGTTAGTCTACACTCTTGAACAAACAATCTATTATGGCATAGAAACATCTCGTCTCACAAGAAATTCAAAATCAAACAATATACTTAATTTTCCTACTGATTATGCGTTACGGTTTGCATATTAACGAACTTTATTATACAATATATATAATATATTGAATGATAGCTCAATTGCGTTGTTTAGTGATCTAAAACAATCTCTCGATCTTCCTTCCCTAAGAACTTTGTCAAGCAGCTTATCTCAAAATAACATCAAACTACTCCTTATTTGCACGATTTTACTTCTTGATTTTTAGGAAACAAAACCTTCCACTTGCAGCTCAAAAATATAAACGGTAGTCCACATCTTACCTTTTTAAGGATGTAAGGTACAATGTTTGTACCTTCTCAAATAGAAAGTACTTCGATGTTATTCTAAGAAAAGCTACTTGACAAAGTTCTCAGAAAAAGAGAGAACGAAATACTGCAGCAGAACACTAAACAACGTAATAAGTAAGTAACTTTTTATTCAATATAGAATACTGACAACGTTTTAGGACATGCAAGACGTTCTCCTGGTGGGATTTTGACCATCTGTAAAGTTGTGTTTGCATTCCCAATCAATTACGCTAAAGTAATAACGAAGGTGCATTTTACCCTTCGTGAAAAGCGCTCGAAAAAGCCAACTTCAGATGAAAATCTACGTCACAACGCTCGCTCAATTTGCTCAACACGTAGATGCCAAAATTGTTTAATTTGGTTGGAAGTACTCCAGTAGCCACAATGGAATCTGGATCTGAATTCTTCAGGTTTTTATCTCTCTTGTCTTCAAAATAACTCTACTTACCAACCGGACGGCAAAAGTTCAATTCCCAATAGAGACAAGATTTATTTTCTCACTCTACCCTTGTTCAAATGCTCGGTTCAGATCTTCACTCAACATCAGTCAAGTTGATACCTGGGGGATAAATATAGCCGGACTGTAGTGCTGGCCACATAACCTCTTTTAAATAAAGATCTAAAATAAAATATTTTAATGTTTAAAAAGACTTTCATTTCGGGTGTTTTATAAACTCTAACAAGGCTTAGGTTTGTCCAATTGGATGAAAGCTGTAAAAATAAACCAGAACAAACGACTGTGGCATTTATCCTGCGTAAACTGAAAACGGAGCTTTGCAGGAATGGTAACTATGTCTACAAGGAACTTGTTCTAACAGACAACAGAACATTATAAGAGGGGATCTGAACAAGCGTCTCCAGCAGTGTTCTAGCACAAGAATTGTAGAATAACTAACTCTATGTCCTACTGAATCCGGAGGTTCAATGCCGCGTTCAATAAAGCTCTCCAATGACTTAGCCAACTGGATCCAGTTTCTACTTTGTATTCCTGTTTCTGCGAGATCCATCTTAATATTGTCCTCCCATCTGCCCTAGATCTTCCAAATGGTCTTTTCCCAATTGGACTTCCAGTTAAGATTTTGAAAGCGTTCCTACTTTCTTCCATTCTGGCTACATGACCTGCCCGCCTGAGCCTCTTAGATTTGATGGCCCTAACAATGTTTGGTAAATGGTATAGACTATGTAGCTCCTCGTTATGAAGTTTCCATTACTCCCCATTTCCGTTTCTCCTGGGACCAAATATTGGTCTCAGGCTCTTGTTCTCAAATGCTTTCAGTCTATGTTCTTCCCTCAGAGTAAGCGACCATGTTTTAGAACAACAGGCATGATTATCGTTTTATATATTTTAAGCTTCAAATTCCTAGACAGAATTCGCGACGACAAGAGATTTTGAACTGAATAATAACACGAATTCCTTGCTTTTAGTAGACATTTAATTTCTTCGTGAATATGGTTTTCGTCTGTTAAAACTGATCCTAGACATTTAAAAGTATCTACTTTATCAAAAGTATTATTTGATATTTCAACGCATCCATAAATTGCCGTAATACGATTCCGATAAACTTCCATGAGTTTTCTCTGAACTTACTTCAAAACCCATGTCCCTGCAAGCATTTAATAAGATTTCTGCATATGTTTCTTTCCTACTATCCCCTATTAAATTTACATCATCAACATACGCATAATTTGGTGAATACCATTTAGCTCTAGGCCATGGTTGCTAGAATATAGAACTAGAAATTCTAAAGAGGTGTTGAATATAGAACTAGAAATCAGTCCTTTAGAATTGTGAACCAAGATTCACACATTTCGCTCGATACAAGAATAGCTGTTGCCATACTGCATTATGCTCATTACGAAATATGATGGTGGTGAAATGGTAGGAGGTTGCTTTAGCTATTGTGTCGGATGATTAGTTGTTGTTTGCGGTAGATAATGAGAAGATCCCAACACTGCAGAAATCTTATATGGACAATATAATACTTCCATGAGAATAATACCAGTGTCGTGAACAATGATGTGAAATTTTTTAAAAGTTCTACAATTATGTTTTTAGACCAAAAGAGACTAATGAAAGCGAATGATGAGTGAAAAATATAGCAAATGACAAGGAAATATTAAAGAAACAGAAAGAGCAGGAAGAACAGACCTTAACTGATCATCTCAAATTCGTATTGTGTTCAATCAATTTTTCAGATCATAAATGAGTGCTTTATTGCTAAATGAATGCTTTATTGTTATCAGGTGTTATGTAGAAATGACTACTGAACAGTGGTATGTGGATTAGCTCCGCGTTGAACTGGACGCTGGATCAGGCCTGGGATATGAATCTGACATTTGTAATTTAATTAGCTGACACAAAAATGGTAAAACACATAATGTAGAATTCCTGTTTAACTTAAGAAAAAATTACTTTACAGAATGCCTGCCATAATTGCAAGAGAAACTAGGTGCCCAATAACCCTAATAATCAGTAATAATGTGCGGATGTCAAGATGGAGAAAAACAATTATGGTTATATGTAGCCATTGTGGCAAATCATGTATAACGAGAAATTATTTGAGGGATCACGAGAAATAAGAGTGGTTCATTGTTTTCAGGGATATTGCGTTTTGAGGGACCCTTATACGAACACACATTCCTCTATTACATTAATTTGTCTTTTCGCCCTGGAAAATACAGAGGATTTCTTAGAGAAATTCTGGATTGAAATAAGAAACATTCTACAAGTATTTGGGAAGTTTACAAGGTAAGCGAGAGTTATGATTAGGTTGACGGCCTCTTGTGCGATTTTAATGTTGTACAACCACGGAATTAATTGATTTACACCCCTAATAAGCACCTTGATGAGATGGCAACATTGTATCTGCAAAGTTTGACAACAGTGTAGGATCCTGAAATAACTTTCAGAATTTAGAGGGAATTCGTACTCCTGAACGGTGAACATTGAAACTTCACTCTGAAGAAGACTTACGTACCAAACACTTACCAATTTATCCATTTTTTTATGTCCTAAAATTATCCTGCATATTAGCTGCAGAATCCTAATGTTTTTCTTTAAATATTGATTTACTTTATATGAAGTAAATGGGGAAAATTTTCAATTGAAATATATGAATATTTCAATGTTGTAATTTTCTCTGACTTGTTTCATGTGTAGCTATCAGACGTTATTTATTTATTTATTTCTTAATATTACTGAAGGAAAGAAAAACACTCCTCCCTCGCGCGGATTCGAATTTCCAAATTTGAATTTAACAGTTTTGCCTTCCCTATTACTTTACCACTGGTCTATTGTCTGGTTGTTGTTAGGACTCATTTGCTGGCTTATACAGTAAAACTGTCAAGGAAGTTTGCTGTTCGCATATGTCGATTAAATATTTCCCCGTTCACATCATATATAAGTAAATCAATGTTCAGAAAGAAATATTGGGACTCAGCAGCTAATATGTAGAATAATTTCAGGACATAAAAAAACTGGATAAGATTCGATAAAATGTTTCGCACCTGGATCTAAATCCACGACAGCCCTTCTCCTCGAAGTGAAGTTTTAAGGTTCAGCGTTCAGAAATAGGAATTCCCTTCTAACACTGTAAAAAGAAAGACGAAAAAGCAGCACCGCCTTGATTCGAATACGGATCTGTGAATTACAAATCCGACGCTCCAACCACTACGGTAAGAAGGCACTTATTGGGCCTTGCAGATTTACATGCAGTTTGCACCAATTTCAATTTTATACTTTTAATAAAACTTCTAACTCCATTTCTTCTCCACCCACTGATATTGGGGATTTGTCACTTCGTATATCAATCCAAGTAAAGTTATAAATATCAATCCAATAAATATCATATCATTTTAACATATTCAAGAATAAACCGACATGAAACCTACATATCCTCCATTACACGCATTACTCATGTCAGAATAACAAGACCTGCTACACTCTTGCCAAACTTCACAGGTACAATGTTGTTATCTCATCAAAATACCCATTAGGGAGGTAAGTCAATTAATTCCGCAACTGTACATACGTACGTACATTTTGCATTCATAGAAAAATGTCCCATGTTTCAGTATGGAACTATTGGATAGATTATTATTGAAAAAAAAAAAAAAAAAAACTACAATGTTTGCTACGTAAGGACAACTACACTACTGGTCGTTGAAGTAATTTATTAAAGAAGCACACGAAAACTACGCCATGCTTACGTTAGGCAAAATTCTATCTGATCCAAAATACCCAGTTGGCAAGAATCCTTTTGATGTTCCAAATTTTAATCTCCCACCTGAAATTCAATTTATTAACAATTAAAAATACAAAATTTAAGATTTACGCCGAAACTCAGCAGGTCATTTCAAAATACATTTAGAATTATCTTAACACTTCGAGACTAAGCACCATATATTGTCTTAAAGTAATAAAAAAAACCTAAATTTCCAACTGAACGATATTTGAACATGTTTAAAACACTTTTCACGAAAACAATAAAACACGAATTAAATACAGATTTAGGTAATTTGGATGAGAATTTGTTAAAAATCATAGACCAAAATACAGAAACTTCTGCTTGCAAATAACAAAAAGAAATCCTTCTGAATACACAGAGAAAAAGTATTTTTTTAAAAAAAACAAACGGAACATAAAATAAGAAGAAAATATTAATGAAAACATTTTGTAAATTGTATATTTCATTTTATTATTTGTTATTAAAGGTATGTATGAGTAATTCCTAGTATTTTTAACATTTGAGTCACTTGAAAATTTTGAGAAATACAGCGGACTCTTTTTAATTCGAACTTGGATAATTCGAATTATTGGATAATTCGAACAAAAGCTTATTCCCCTTGAAAACTGTATTAAAAACAATGGTAAAAAATCGTGGATAAATCGAACATTTGAACCTCTTGTTTGGATAATTCGAAGTATTTACAGTGGAAAAATTTGCAATTGTTCGACAAATTGCAAATAGAACAATGTAATTTTAACTGGTTTTTATTTATCAGTTATTTTATCCAGAAGCGACCATGGGAAAGAGAAATTTTGTTGATACCTCAGCTGGACTCCCTCCCGTTAAGAGGATCCGGAAGAAGATGGTTTGTACGCATCTCTCCACCTCCTCAATAACCTGGTAGTGTCCATCCCTTCTGTAGAAATGTCAATGACCTTGAATCCTGTCCTTCACTAGCAAATGACTTGCAAGAACGAGATATTTGTGCAATTCTTTTTAACTGAACCAAAACAATGACAAAAAGATAAGCAGATTCGTTTGTAATCTATTGACGCGCATTATGCACAATGTCGAATCTCGGCGCCTACTCTAATTCCTTACGAAAATGTGGTGCTTTATACGTAAGGTGCATTGCATGTTAATTAGTTTTTCATATACAGTACAGTTATTTTTTCCCTTGATTTTACTTTAAAATGAGAGTTTTTGCTTAATTTGAATTTTTTTTTCTTGTCCCCTTGGACTTCGAATTAAAGAGACTCCACTGAAGCGTATATCTTAGTTTTATTATTTTTTGCTTCAATATGATACTCGATTACACACAACGAGTGAAAAAAGAATTACTGGACCGGACTAGAACACGGGATCATCTTCATACCGTGCGATGCGTTAACCACTACCCACCCAGTACGCTTCCCAGAACAGCTACATTTTCTCTCACTTCTGAAATCGGTGCCCTCCACTCAATCACGGACGGCTTATTTGAGAAACATTTCTTGACTTATATCACTCTTTTTTCTATCGTGGATCCAATAATGAAACCAATCACTTCTGCATTTAATAGAAATGCAAGGGCGAAAATAGAATCGCTTTAACCTTCAAAGAAAGTCCTTAGAACACTGAACCCACTTTATAAAAAAAAATCTTGGTATTACTTGATACTTCGCTGTACGAGAATCCAATATTCAAACAGGAAGTGATAAATTCCTACTATTATCGGTTTCAATAGAGAAATAAGGACAAAGTTGAAACTACGCTTAGAATTTTGAATCGATACTGAACGAAAATTGCGTTGTACTAACCATTTGCGCAGTCTGTGGCGCTCATTATCGAAACCAGAAGTGGTAGTACATTTCTATCATTTTTGGTTTGAATTAGAGTTAAAAGCAGAGTTGAAATCTATTTTTGGGGCGATAAATCCAAATAAAAAGATCAATTCTTGCAACTTATTACCGTTTTTACATTATGTTAATCAATATGGAGACCAGAAATGGTAGATTTCTACAACTTCCGGTTGCAATAGAGGGATAAGCACAGTAAACCATTTGTCCACATCTCTTTCCGTTTTTCGCTCTGACACTTGACAAGAGATGGATGGACGGACATAATCGAGTCGTTCTACAAAACTTCCCACACTTACATACAAAGTATACTACATATTCGCATGCGTGGTTAGATGATTTGTTAAAATATTATTCAAAATATTTCCCCAAAGATTTATTTTAAATAATAAACCGCAGATGTATGAAGCTTGACTGATAAAAGTAGCGTGGTATGCTGAGAAAAAAAAAATAGGAATATACAATGGTTTTCTTACAGTATGTTTTAGATTTCAGCTTGTTAGTTGGGCTGACAATCCTAATAAAAAACAGAAAACATCTCAGTCTGTACGCCATGCTAATTCTAATAATAAATAGTAACGCTAATAGATGTCGCTACCTGCGCTATCGGCTGGAAGGCAGTTTATGGATTTAAAATTACTAGTAATACATAAAATCCAAACCTTAAACACTTTCTTAACCTGATTTCTTTACAGAAGATTGCTATTAATTAAATATATAGAAAAAAGCACGTTATCTTCAACCGACAAACTAAGATCGATTTTTTAAAATCTAACTGCAGACGCAACTTTTAATAATTGGCCGGTGGATGTGTAAAGTGCGTTAAGTCAAAAACCAGTCTTTCAAAGAAATCGCATTTGAAAGTTCAGACATAAATCCCAAATTCGGTTTTGGCAAAATGATTCACTGTTGTAGCTCTTCACGTTAATAAGACTGTTGTTTGGATTTATGTCTGAAACCCAAAACCGGATTTTTGGACTTATATCCGAACTTTCAAATGCAACTTTTCTAAAACATTAACTTTTGACTTAACGCACTTGACACACCCACCCGCCAATTGTTACGAAATAATTTAAAAGTCAAAGACAACAAGGAAAGAGAGAGAGAAGAGAGAAATAAAAAGCACACTACAGAATGAAAATACATTTTACTTTAACGTCCGGTGGTTATTCCCTGTATGCTAAAGAAAACAGGGCTAAAGAATGCATACGTGAATGTTCATAAAATAATTGGTAAAATGAATACCGTGACAGGAAGAATCTCGAGAAAAGGTTGCGAATACAATATTATTTACATAATCTCACACAGTCTTGGAAATAAGTCAAAGATCTTTCACAGCAAAGGTGAACACTCTACCAGTAAATCACAGTTGCCCCTAGAATTACTGAATAAACAACAACCGTAATTTAATGGAATAAATACTTATTCTTACCTGTATTTATATCGACAGGGCCTCTGGAACTACTTGCTTCATGAAATGGATTCCCAGGATACTGAAAAACAAACGAAAATTTGATAGAAATTGTGGAAAGTTCCATACAAAATAAAAGGATAATAAATTAAATATTTGAGGTACGTGTGAATAGACAGCAAGCCTGTGTCAAAAGTAGAGGATTTTGGTGAAAGGTACATCTACCTTGGTAGATTTCTCAGAAGTTAGGGGGAAATTCTCCTTCAACCTTAATCGATTTCAACTACCAAGTAACAAGAAAATGTACACAACGCTGTGTCAAAATCGAACAGTTTTTAGTAATTCTCGAAAATTGTTTTCCTATTATATATGTGTGCAAACCCGTAACATCGAATTAATTTTCTTCCAATTTATCTCCTTATTCCTGATGGATTTCAATCCCGGACAACAGGCTTACTTTATAGGTTAAAGGAGGCGTATGACAAGATTCATTAAAATCTATAAATTTACATACGTTATCGTAGA
The DNA here is from genome assembly GCF_964235325.1 of Thermobia domestica. Lineage (NCBI taxonomy): Eukaryota > Metazoa > Arthropoda > Insecta > Zygentoma > Lepismatidae > Thermobia > Thermobia domestica. Next base: position 160,207,200 of record NC_137464.1, read on the forward strand.
GCAAATAGACACACGCAAATCTTATTTATTATATTTTTATTTTCTTTGAAGATGACGAATAAATTGCGACGTAAGTGAAACGAGAAGTATTTTCGTAATCGTCCTTCAAAATACTATTAATTATTGACTTCTCGTTACTAAAGTGATCACCCTTTCTGGAAAAAAAACGCAAAAGTAAAACTGTGTTTCGCTGAATTTTTTCCTTCTTTTTTCTTTTCTTTTCCATTTTATCCTTTCTTCCTTCTTTTAAGAATCTTATAATAAATATAAAGTGCTACTGAGATTCCTTTAATTCCCATTTCGCCTTTCATATGGATATCAACGAATGGAACTGTCTATCTTGATGTGCTTAAAGAGAAGTTACCAGTGTTTATGGAGATCAACCAGTGCACCCACTTCTAACATGATGGAACTCTATGCCACTAGACAAAAGCTATTAACGAATCTTGAACCTTGGCCCGGAAATTCTCCTAACCTGAACCCCATCGAGAACTGTTGGGTAATTTTAAAGCGAAAAGTGGCTAAACGTAACCTCAGTTCAGTTTCTCAATTAAGAGAAGCTAAAAAGCATGTCTGGGTTACAGAAATTGCCTCAGAATATTGCGAAAAATTGTCTCTTTCCATGTATTCTCGTATTCAAGCTGTGTTAAAAAACAAAGGTTGTACACCAAATATTGAATTCGCTCTCAAGCGTGTATACTTCACTGTGTTTTTATCACTGAAATGTATTCTTTGAATATGTTTTTTAAACTGAAATATATCATTTATATCAATGTACATCCGTATTTAAATGAGCATGTTCTTGTGTACTGTATTCATAGTATGACACTTATCTGTAATGAGCCATCCATTCTGGCAAACACTGTAACTTATCCCCTCAACATTGCAACATTGTGTATATATGTGTCCGCTGGGAATTGAACTCGGATCCATAGTGATACTCCTTCCCACGCCAGCCCGCAATCTTTCGTTGCCAATAATAACACATTAACTCGAAGAACCTTTTCAAATCGTCGTGTCGGCCAAAAGAATCTCGAGTCTGAAAAGACCTGCTACATATCCTAAAGTGCAATGTTCCCACGGTGGTTTCTTTATTGGGAATGGGAGAGGAGGTGATACTGTGGCTCAGTGGGTTCCGGACAGTTCCCCTCCGTGCCATTTAGAGAAATTATTTCTACGGAGGAAGATTGAAGCGATGAAGTGTAACTACTCTTTAGCATAAGAGGAGAGGAAATTGGTTGCTGCTGTTACGCTCTTCCAGTCTTCCCTGGAGAGGAGCACTGAAGGCTAGCTTTTAACTCTTTTTTTCCTCGCTCAGAACCATGGAAACTTAACGAGGTACATACCATGGTCTTATGTACCACTCCCGAAATTTCAAGGGGTGTGCCAACGTACCCATTGCCAAAATTTAGATGAGGTAGTCCTAGGTTTTTGACCATTGCCAGACCCGTAGGTCATTGACCTCGGGTCAGCCAAAAACTTTTGCTGTCTTGGGGAGCAGTACGTCTCTCCATACTATCCGCATATACACAACGTGAGCTCATACCCCATTTTGGGTGTTTCTCGAACTGTGTGATGTTTAGTGTGTCTTTGTAAAAAAGAAAGAAAAAAAGAAAAGAAAATACACAACTGTTACAAAACAAATAACTTAAAATATGAAGTACACAGAAACAGTTGAATTCCCAGTAAGTGCTTTAGTTCTTTAGTTCTTTTTTACCTTCTAATTTCATAGTGACATCCTAGTGCTCCGTGACAAGCTTTACTTATTTTATTTTATGTTATTTATTTAACAATCACCAGATACAGCTAAGAGGCCATTTTATACTGGGTATCTGGACACCGCGAAATGTTTAATTATCATTAATTATAAATTTTTAATTAACACTTAACGTGAAGTGTTCGTAAATTCTAAATAGTGATATTTTTTTAAACCGAATTTACTATACCCTATACTAGGTTGGCAGATGTTCTGACTTCGGCATTATAACAAAATCTTAGTGCATTAAGTAAGGCGCCATGAAAGGTTTTGGAAACACTGGTTTAGAATGTTGCTATATAGTTAATAACTGTATTATTTTCAGTAACTTAATGGATTTAATTATACCATTGTAATGGACAAAAGGTTAGCAGAGGCTAGAATAAGACTCATACCTTAATATTTAAACGAAACTTCTGGTTATTGAAGTTAGACGTTATTGAAGTTGTTAAAAATAAAATCAGTAATGAATTTTAAAGAAGTCTGCTCTTCTTCGCTATGTCATATAATCATCTTTCTATATATTTAAAACTGATAACCCAGTTCAAGATCAGTCGATGAGCAGCTGTCATAATCAATATGTCCGATAAGAGATTCAAAATGCTCCAGAGAATTCATGCAGAGATTCAACATGCTCAACAATTCTGTCTTTTACATAGTGCTTCAATTCTGGAGTACAATAGTTTAGAAATATATTACACTGATATTTTTACTTTTCTCTAATGCTTCGCTAACTGACGGAATGAGAGAGTAGAAAAAAAAGACATAATTTTATAGAACCAACATGGTGTTTCCTGACAAAAAGTTCAAATAACTCTAACTTCTAACAACACAACTTTGTTTTAAAGTGTTGTGTTGATCAAAGCATTCTCTAATAATGTGGGAATAAAATATTGTAAATTAAATTCTGTGTAAATATTTAAAATATATTGATAGACATCTATCAGAACCACAACTACACATTCTTGTAAATTTCCAATAACGTAACATCCTTTAACAAGTATCAAATGCTCCTGACTTCCTCTTAAAATTACCAGTTATCTATTTATTCGTGTCAGACACTAACCTGTCTACCATACGCTGATGCGTTATACTGCCACGTGGAACTTCTTTCCGTATAAATCTTACTTTTGTCATTATTAAGATTATAAATCCACTCTAGAAGAAGAGACAACAAATATAAATCACAATACAACAACATGCACTAATTAAAGCTTTAGACAAACCTAATCTTGTTATTTTAATTAAAAATTTAAATTCGAAACAATCATATTTAACTACTTCGTAAGTTACATAGCTTTATTAAAACTATTTTGAATCAATATTATATATACTATAATAATATAGCCCATATATACTAATATCAAGCAATATTAATGAGAGAGCTAATAAGATTCGAAGTTAAATGTGGTCAATAGGAGTAAATTGCTTCGATTATTGACATATGCTTTTAATAAGAGGGGAAGTTTTCACAAGATATGTGCCTTTTCGTGGCCGAGTACGTAATGTACGTGCTTTCTGTGGGAGTGATGACGGGTTCTATTCTTGGTGGGAGTATCTACGACATAAACCAGAATATTGGTTTGGATCCCTCTTTGACCTGTAGGTTCCGTCTAATACTATCTGGGTGGTACAAAGCATTAAATTTCAACCAGTTAATTTCAGGAACATACAATGTCTCTGAACTGTAACCATTTAATTTATGTTTCTGTACGCACTGCAAAAATCGGTATGTCACTTTTGTTCGCAAAAATCGAGACTGCCTTCCAGAGATTAACTCCAAAAAACTGATCATAGATCCTTATGAATTCTTAGTTCATTTTCCTGGACAACATTGGACACTAAGGTATTTTGGATGTGCTTGTCTCATCCTTCTCACTTGCGTTATTACTGTTATAGAGGCCTCCAAAATTTGGATGTTTGTGACACTATAGCATCTACAGTCTGCAACACTCGATAATAAATATGATATTGTTAATTTTCCTTCAACACGCTTATTTAAAATGCGTGATAATTCGACTTAATGCTATTTGAAAAACTGTAACGTTATACTGGGATGGCAACACTGTTACCCTGGTGGTATTGTAGAATATATGAAACAATATCCCCTTATTAATATTTTCATGGTACAAAATTTCAGCGTTTTTATCTGTTTGTTTAAACGTTACAAGGTCATATCAAGATAAATGATCTATCCTGTTATTAAATCTGAGCTGAGAGATTGTGGAAGTTCAATTAAATATTCCGTAAAATGTAAATGTTTCAATGTATGTTACGAGAGAACAAAAATTGTGGAAACATTTACTAAAAGTAATTGTGAGAGTAATAGATCGATTAAACTGTTGTTGTTAGGAAGTAATTATTGAATGAAAGTGGGGTAGTATAAATAATGAAGTGAATGGTTGAGAATACTCCTGGAGTAATTTGTTTTCTAGGACAATACAATCAAATTAATTTATACATACACGGTCGAAAATCAATGTATACCTTTTTAACAGTACTACAGGAACCAGAGGGAATTACCCCACTTTGGATGTTTTCACTTACATGTCGTATGAATATTCTTTCCAAGGGGAACAATTATAGGGAAAAGGTTTTGTACCTTTTGTTTATCGAAGTTCTCAGATAAACATATAGGGTGATGAGCACCAAACTAGTATAAATTACTCTTGTAGTAACTCTTACTTCTTTAGTCTGGACTACTTTAGTAAATTACTTCCTTAGTAATATGCTATTTTAGTAACTGTTGGAGAGCTCAATTTCTATTTACAGTAGAGCGTCGATTATCCGAACGTCGGTCAACCGAACGACCGCTTAACCGAACTGTGTACTCGCTCGCACCTGTTACTCTCCCACCCTACCGTCCATCATCCCCCTCACTCCCAAACCAAGTGTCCCACAGTAGTCGCCGCGTATGTGTATGTAATATGTACATATTTTTGTTTAATAAACTGTACCACATACTATATATCCCTACTAAAGTTGCCTTTGTACGTTACTTTGTAATACTTAAGGAGATGCCTGTTTTTATGAATAAATTTACTGTACAGTACGTACTTCTTTTTGGCAAATAAACATGTACAGTTCGATTATTCGAACAAACCAGTTTTCCGAACACCCATGTCCCCCAATTACTTCGGATAATCGACGCTCTACTGTACTTCTTTCGCTGTAACTAAAGTAGTAACGCCTTTTTACTAACGAAGTAAGACATTTCTGCACACTGCTGGCCCGTGCATTTCGTTACCTATCGGGAGCTGAAACTTATCAGAAGATGCGCCAATGAAAAAAGGCAACGAACATCGGTTGTAGTGAAGAATAGGAAGTGTTGGAAAATGTAGACGAGCTTCATTCATTAAAAAATGCATTTAATACAAGAGGACTATAATACAAAAATGTTGTTGAGACACAGAGAAATCGTGGAAGAACATAAGCTTAAAATGGAAGTTATGAATAAGAACGAATTCAAGAACGAAATGGAGCAAACTTCAGGTTCCGGTTCTTCAGGCAATATGCTCGAGAAATTTACGTTTTTGTAAATGAATGTGAATATGTTTTATGTGTATGAAACATATTCTATTTGCTTGATATTTTTTCCAATGGTTAATATGTTCTTTTTTCACATGACGTAATATTTGTATTTATTATTTCAGCATTAGTACATTTAATTTTTCTAATAACCGCATTCTAATATTTATTTGTATTAGCAAAATTATAAAAGTAGAAATCTTATTTTTCTTAGAAATAATCAAAACATCTTTATTGTATAACTGTGTACTGAAGTAAGAAATAAAATGAAAATCTTAATCCCCTAATTGCAAAATAAAGAAAGAAAGAAAGAAAGAAAAGAATGAAAAAATAGAGGAACATAACTGTAAATTATACATAAATAAAATGGGTCACATTCTACTGCAGTAGTGACGACTGCACTGCTGACGACTTTATTTATTAATTTAAGAAGGAAACGTCTTTACAATAATTTTTATTTTACTAGCAAATTAGATACAATTTTAATTAAAAATAAATAAGATAATAGATCTTCTGACAGCTTGTCCTGCCAGCATCTGCTTCTGGCTGAAATGCATATTGGTTCATGCCATTTACATCCACAGCATCAGTGTTTCTTCCAGACATGTTTTTGGAGAGCATTGCCCCCCGGAAGCTCTGAGAGTTTCCCCCGAAGGGGACGAAAATAATACTTCTATAATATAATAATAAATAGAATAGTATAATGTAAAAATAATACAGGGTGCGGCACGTAAAACCGGCCCGTCGTAATATTCTGGTATATTGTGTTTTTGGCAACACTTAAATAATCTACCTTCTTACCAAGAGATGGAGTGTCGAGGTCGGGTCGACTTACGTGACCTGCAGCAGTCACGTGCAGCCGCAGCCAGTGAAACTTGTCGAAACCAGTTGAGAAAAAGGCCTCGTTGTGTTAAGCCGGGTGAGTGTCAGTGTGTGATAATGCCGTATTCGATACCCGAGCGTGTTGCCATTGTTGAAGGGTTCATTCTCACTGGATCTTTTGTGAAAACAAAGAATTTGTTTCGGGAGAAATTTCCAGGACGTTCTGTGCCAGCAAAAAGCACCATTCAGGAATTGATTGAAAAATGGCGGCGTACAGGATCGGTTCAAAATGCTCCCAGGAACAGACGACCATCTGTCTGCACACCTGAATTAAAGATGCAGGTGGAGGAGATAATGACAAGAAGTCCTCTAAAGTCAACCAGGAGATTAAGTCAACAGGTTCATGCGAGTGAGAGAAGTTGCAGACGTGTTTTAAGGGGACTGAAGTTAAAACCGTACCGGATAAGTGTTGTGCAAGAACTGAAGGAGCCTGACCTGCAGAAGAGGGTGCATTTCTGTTCATGGCTGTTGAGCAATGTTGCCAGTGGTTTCTTGGATCCACTAATGCTCATCATGAGTGACGAGGCGTGGTTCCACCTGTTTGGGTACGTAAATTCCCAAAACAACCGGTATTGGTCGACAGAAAATCCACACGCAATCCACCAGGTACCCTTGCATGATGAGAAGATTGGTGTTTGGTGTGCCATTTCCGCCACACGCGTTATTGGGCCCATATTCTTTGAGACGACAGTGAACAGGGACGTGTATATGGGAATCCTGGAGGAGTTTTATACACACTTGACCGAAGAGGAGCGTCAGTTATGTTACTTTCAGCAGGACGATGCAACATGCCACACATCAACTGCATCATTGTCCCTTGTGCATGAGATGTTTACACCAGAGAGGACAATCAGCAAAGGCTTGTGGCCTCCTCGGTCACCAGACTTGTCCACGTGTGACTTTTACTTATGGGGACTGTTAAAGGGAAGAGTATATGAAACAAATCCACACACAATTGAAGAACTCAAGACCAGGATCCAGGATGTCACCAATAGCATTACAACACAAGAACTGACAAGGGTATATATGAATCTCCTCAATCGTGCTCACGTGTGTGTTGAAGTGGGCGAAGGACACTTTCAGCACCTGCTGTGAAGGCTGCTGTGAAGGTGAGTAGTCATATTCAATACATTACATTTCATTTTATGTGTTCACTTTACGGGCCGGTTTTACGTGCCGCACCCTGTATGTTCTCGTCCGAATACTAAGTGTGCCCCTCTGGGATATTTTTTTTCTGAAGAAAGAAAAAAAAAAAAAAACACTGCACAGAATCAGGGTGAAACACATCTACTTTTGTTCCAAAGTTGTGCAGAACTGCAGTATTCTCAATAACATTCCCACACATGTTCTGTTTATATCGCATTGTTTTAGTGAGAATTTGGAAACGGTTCTTCCAAACACCCAATGTACGTTCTATTACACATCTTATAACAATATGGGCTCTATTGTAACGGCCTTCGGCTACTGTGTGGGGTCCAAACACAGGAGTTATTAAGATGCTTGGAGAAATCATATTCATTGTCTCCAACAAGCAACCTATTATCTTGTTTGTTTTCCAATTCTGCAGCAATTCTACTATTGTCTCAAATGCGTGCATCATGCGTGGAACTCAGCCAACGGCTTACCACGTTCAAAATCTTCATATTGGCATCAGAAATGATTTGGGTATTGATAGAAAAGAAATTCTTGCGATTTCTGTATAGTTTTGCTTGTGCTCCAAAAGGACAAAGTATGGGTATATGTACACAATCCATGGCCCTTATGACATTCGGGAATCAACCAATTTGATAGAATTTCCTTTTTTCCTTGATGTATTTTCTTGGTTCTGTGGCATGGACATACACAGTGGTTTTAAGGCAATTGAACTGTCTACCACACTGTTAAAAGCTCTTCCAGCAGTATTACGATGGATGTTATTAAGACCCCCCTGCTACGATTTGATAAGTACCAGCGCGAAGGATTCGCAATCCACAAACAAGTTACAGCCTAGGAAACAAAGCACGGTTCTTATCAGAATTATGCTGCAGTAACGGCTCCAACATACCAAGCAGCGACTCAAAAGATTCCTTATGCAGCCCAAACCGCTCTTTGAAATCATTGCCGCTATACATTCCAAATGGGTCTCTTCTCTCCATTAAAACCATCAGTCTTGGGATGTCTACCTGTTCCTCCATCTCCACATTTTTTTTGTAGTCCGGGTAATCCATAGAATTCGATATTTAACACGCAGAAAACAAAGTATACACCTTACTCTTTAACTTTACTCCTACTACTGCTTAGGAGTAAATTTTGGCCTTAGTTACTCCTTAAGTTACTAATGTAGTAGCGTACTCTAGGATGGTGCTCTCCACCAGTTTTGGAGTAAATAAATTTACTACAGTAATAAATGAAAAATTCTTTGGCTACAGTTACGCTACGCATCAATTATCAAAATTCGAACATTCCGTTCCTGCTAGTTCTCAGAAAAATTGCACACATATAGAGAAGCATATTGCTGAACCATATCACACAAATTACTAAAATAAATGAATTTGTAATTTTAAAAAACGTGTGGTAAAAATTTTATTTCTGTTTATTACATATTATTTAAACACTTACCTCCTTCAGTGACTTTTGATATACTTTTGAGCAAAAATTCTTTATCTTTGGCTTCTAAAATCAACATTTCTCTCAATCGTTCCACCATTTTCTTCCTTGCAAGTCCAATGGCTCTTAGCACGTATACACCCACACTGTGGCAAAAGAAAAATATCATATTATCAACAGGAAAATTATATTCGTCACTGAACTAATTTATATGAAAGGTGATTAACTTTCCAGTAGGTTGCCTCACACGTCAGTTCCAAAGTCTCGCTAGAAAACGCTCAACGTTATCAGAGACAGAAGGACTTTAAAAAGTCAAAAAATTAAGTAAGAAATCGTCAAACGCATACAAATCTAAAAACTATATACTACTAAAATGGTCTATCATCCTACATTCTACATTAAAGATATGTACCTCCATTAAGATCATTATTATTATTTTGCTGGGAAGCAGCCACATGACTTGAAGACAAAAGGGTTGGATGCACACTTTCTACATCCAGATATAGTACATCTATGTATACAAGGTCGAGATCATGATACTGGTCTTTCTTGCGTAACATATATTATTCAACAGAATTCCGAACTAAATAGTATTTGACTTGCGATAAGTATATCAAAAGCTAATAACAAAGTATTTTTAATGGTCAATCATGCTAAATTCTAACTGCTATTGAATTACGGCATAATTTTTTGAAAATCCACTAGTGACACTATGAACACATTTCGTCTTCAAAGAAAGATACTGAAGAGTTATGTTTATAATAACCTGAAAACCTACCTTAAATCTTCCAACTTTTCACCGCTTCCCTGTTTGTACATATAAAGATATGCTATATCTATACAACGTCACTAACGAACATATGTTTAATAAAAATATTCATACCTAATCTGCATGTAAATAAATAATATTCTTCAGTATGTATTGCTCCCGACTGTATAATGAAGCACACAAAAGCTTCAATATATTCGTATGTGTTAATAATAATAATAATAATAATAATAATAATAATAATAATAATAATAATAATAATAATAATAATAATAATAATAATAATAATAATAGGTACAATTCTTAAATCGAATATATGAGAGAGAGACTGATCTTAATATAAATATGTAATGTGCTTCCTAAAGATATTACGGTGTATACATAATGAGAAGATGTTCACTTTGATATTAAAGTACAAGATCTATTCTCTTTTATTTAATGAACTATTTTAACTGTATATTTGGTAATTCTATAAGTTTTAACCATGTCGATAGTATAAATAATGCTGTACAATACCTGCTTTTTTGAAAGCATTTGTACATGCACACGAACTTTCTTTTCTTTCTCTTGTTGTAATAATTAACTAAAGATGCATAACTAACACAGTAGCCAGCTAAAGACTGCTTCATTTCTGTACAAGGCATATACGAAAATCAGAGCTCTTACAGCCGACTGTCATCTTCCTAACACACTAATCTCATATTTAAAAATAATGACACTCAAGGTGCATCACAGAAGTTTCATTGATTTTACACAAATTGAATTTCTTCACACAACTACTGGCAAAAGTGCTCAACAAATATTTTTTTTTTTTTTTTTTTTTTTCGTTTCATTGCAGGTATTTGGAATATTTTACGCACAACGTAAAAACTCAATATTATTATTATCGATATACAAATTCAAAATATTAATGTTGCTATGTCATTATTATCATAAGTGTTCACCTATCATCTGCAGATCATTTGCCCTGCATATTGTAAGTTTCCATAACTAAGATCGTTTACCACTAAAGCCTGATAAGAATGAATTCTTTCTTGAGTTAATCAGAAAAAAAAAAATATGACTGAATACATCGTAACATAGCGAAATGAACAAAGCAACAGGTAAAATTCTCGACTAACTATTGTAAATAGATGTCTTTTCCCTTCTAACTATACATCCTATCACATCTCTAAAATACCACAATTCTTCCTCAATCAGTTTATTTTCCTTTTTCTTTAATCATTCCTAATATTCTATACTCCTTTCTTCCAGTTTCTTCAATAGTTCTTCATACATATGTGATGATGTATATGCGAATGGTTGATGGATGCTATATAACACACAATGAATAACTAAAATACGAATAGTCTTGTAGAGAAATATTTGTAGATTAGTTGGCAAATAATACCTAGTGTTATGTGTCATGTAGTTGAAGACTAGGAAAAAGTGTATATTTATTTGTTGCCATGTTCGACAGTACAGCAAAGTGAATAAATAGGATATGATAATATTGTAAACATGTTATGGTAGACATGAAAAATAAGATATGTGACGATGTGGAATTTAGTAGGGAAATGAAGATAATTGTTCAATAATTCAAGTAAATTAAAAATGGCTATTAACGGGTAATAGTGAAATAAAGATGATATAAAGGTAATATCTGTCTGAAGACTAATGGCAGATAGTTATTTGTATCAATGTATATAAGTGATACACTATAAAGACTATAACACGTCTTACCCTGCACCACCAAGTAATTGCATGTTGAGTAATTAAGGATAGTAACTGTATTTTAATAAATGGTTTTAGTGTGCGCTCACACCTTTTTCGATGACCTCTAAATGCTGTTAAACTGGGTATCCTGTAGAACCCAGTGCTGTAAACTGGGTATAGTGAGCGCGAGGGTTCCTGCTTTCCTGTAAAACCTTCCTGAGAAACTAAGTAAACAAACTCACTTTTCAAAACTGTAACGAATTAAGCTTTATGAAAAAATACGATGAAGTTTGTCTTTGTATTGCGCTTGTATTTATAAGAGTTATTTTGACACACTAAATATCTTTACAATTTCAAATATCTTCTGTATAACTATTTCTTTGCGGAATCCAATTTCTTTTGTTCACCAGCATATAGATGCCATGCATATGGATGGGGAAGAAGATCAAATTCACGTCAATTTTATGCTCTCCACAATATCTGTGTTTAGTTCTACAATTGGTTGAAAAGAGAATAACAGTTAACAGGAAATTCATACCAATCTTTTACACACAGGACGGACAACAATCTAAAACAATGATAAACCTTGAAACTTTATATAGTACTTTTTCATGAATCCGAGTCCGCTACAGTTTTGAAAAGTAAGTTTGTTCACTATATATTTCAGGAAAGTTGCACAGAAAGTTAGGAACCCTCGCATAAGGATCCAGTTTAGTAACATTTAGAAGTCATCAATAATAAATTAATTTCCATTTCAAACCGGAATATAATTTCAGGGTTTACTGACGAAGCTTCAAATGAAAGAATCTTTTAAAAACCTCTTCAGTGACGATAACTTGGATCTATAACCACACTAATTACACCTGTTACGAGCAAAAGATTCAATACAAAGTGTGAAAGTTTTCTCACTTATCATTTATTTAATATGTAAGACACAATAATAAAATTAAGATCACCAATATACATACCACATAGCAATTAATATGAAAGTCACCACTCCAGGTTTCGTAATATACGTTAAGACCTTAAAAAAGTCATTATCTTCTTTCAACTGAAATATACCTTTCAACACCATTTCGTATACATATGGATAATTTCTGAACGGTCCACAATCCGACGCTTTAACTCTGAAATGAAATATGTATCGATTGATCAACTAGTTTTTATTCTTAAGTTCAGATGTATTTACTTACAGGATAAGACCGTATGCGTAAGTAAATATGGAAATTAAACTAAAACTGGAAAGAAACTCATTACTTCTGCATGCTATAAACACTTATAAAACACATAAAATGGAAGCCAGAAAAACTTAGAAAACCTTTGGGGATAACAAAATCTGTAATCTACTTGAACTATGAGATTCACTTGAGAGAAAAATATCGACCATAACAGCTTCAAAGTAAAGGGGAACGAAGAAGTTTCTTTATGAAGTTAGTTTTATGCCATTCAATTTGTGGCGTGACAGTTTGATGAAAACTGATTTTATCGTAAAATTATAGGATCGGGGATGCAGTATTAATTAAAAATGGATCCAGAGTTAATTATTAAAAATAAATAAGATTATTGTCTTTAACGTTTCTATGTTGCATGTTTCCTTGGTTATGTTGAGAATAGAAGCAGTAAAATGACTATTATGATAAAAGCAAATAAACGCGATGTTAAACTCAAGAATATAAAGAGTTATTAACAATACTTGATAATAATTGTAGCGACAGTTATCTTCGAGTTCACGGGAAGCTTAAACCTCTCAACTAAAATAAGACTTACTGAACTGAATCAAAAATTTCTAATTACAGTACAAAATACTAATATTTCACCTCGTTTCACAAACAACTCAAAGATCTTACTTGATAATGTATTTAGAAAGAACAGTAGTCAACTAGCTTAGAATGAAATTGATTCATTTGTTAAATGTTTAGATTCACTGATCGATTCTTACTAAAACTGCATTTATGTCTTGTCTGGGAATTATTTCTTATTTCTCAAACTCTTTCACATTGTCCGTGGGTGCGGAAAATAGTAGACATAGGCAGGTGCTATGTCAGTCAAAATATCCGGATTGCTACATTGTCCAAGGATGAGATTCAAGTCCGAAATATTTTCAGTACAATGACTAACATATTATGGTTCATTTCTCCGTATTGGTATGACTTGTTATACAGTCTCGTTATTACAAGTAGTATGTGTATCACTGATAGGAATTGTGTGCTATCGTTACGAGAAGTGTATTTTTTAGATATACAGTGCATATACACATACCGTAAACAAACATTCACTTCCAGCAGAATAAAAATTACCAATTCTCACTGACAACGAATTATATACCTTTTAGCAACACAAAAATTTGTGTTTCTCTACTTTCTTAAAAAATTATAAACGAGAATTTACCCTTAAGCGTGAAAACTTATATCCAAAACTATTGTCGCATGTGTATAAATATATTGTTGTAGGAATATAATTTGATAACGAATTCGCCCGGTATTTCTTATAATGTTAGTATGTGTATAATCGGCAAAGATATGTATGTGGCAAATTTCATGTCAAAAGAGCAGTAAATAAGAACAATAAAACGAAAATAAAACTTTCGTGTCCATTTAGTAACATTTTGTTTTATTCATACTATTTTTCGTATTTATAATTCTTTTCCTATGAAATTTACCACAATTATACATTTCAAGATTATACACACAGTATCAGTATTAAAACTACCTTGCAAAATCATTATCAAATTATATTCTAACAAGAAGACAGTTATAGATATACGACAATCATTTTGGACATGAGTGTACCTTTGTTCAAATCTAATGTGATATATCGATTAATGGTGCAGTCAAATTACCAAAAAGTATGGAACAAGTTAGTAACAAGTTGAAAATTGGTACAGATATTGGGAATGATGTTCTAAAGAACATACTAAAAGTCCTCTGAAATCTCAAGTGACCTTTGCTGCCATATTGCAAAATGGCCGCTGGAAGTGTCAAATGAACAATACTCAGATAAAAATAGCAATATCTTCGTTATAGTTAAACATAAAGAGATAAACTTAGTGTAATTTTATAGAACATACATAACACAATATATTTTATAGAAAAACAATTTTCCATAAAACGCATACTTTAGAAGTATTTAGCCCTAAATTCTAAAATTCCGAAAACTACCGTCAAACTTATTTAAAATTTTATTGAACTTAGGAAGTAATTATTAACAAGTTAAAATTTGACATACATGTTGGTAAAGATTATTTAAATAACATACTAAAATCCACCATATTGGAAAATGTAAAAATGTTCGAAGTAATTGAAAGACGATATTTTGTTAAGTGAAATACAAAATCTGGATCGGGCTAAATATTGGAGAAACTGTAAATGCAGTCGATCCGGAGTCAATTGGGATTAATGTTGGTGCAAGCGGAAAACATTATGACGTGTTTAAAGTTGTTGCCGTCATCTTAGAATCAACTTGTTTATTTTAAATGGAAACATGGTCGTGTGATATATTAACACTTTCAGCCCCACCCCATTTTAAGTAAATTTCATTCCGGGACCAGGCTACAGTTTGCTATGAACACTGTCAGCCAATGTGTATCTATTTGATACACGTGGTCCATCAGTAAAAGATACACATGGGGCTGAAAGTGTTAAACAATATCCTCGTTCGAAGAGAAACCCAACGGTAAGGTTATTTTTCCAAATCCTGCAACGGTTTTCGAAGTTATGAATAGATTTAGAATGTGTTATGTGTGAAATCATGTGAAATGTGCTGTGCGAAGTTTCGAATTGAAGGATAAAGTAAGAAGCAAGCTTTGTAACATCTCACATTGCGTATTCTTTAATAACCAGGAAAAGAGAGAGCTAACACACATAAGGCAAATACAATCACATGACATGTTCAACTTGCTCACAGTTCTGTTCTATGCACATGCTTAATCGTGAGACCCAATGCTTGTGCACTCTGCAAAGCAAAGTTGGTGATATTTGTTCGCTGGCCGTAATGATTCTCCTTTTCAGGTAGCCAATGTCATTAATTTTACACTGGTAGACAATAGCTTTAAAGTACCCCCAAAGATAGAAATCCAGCGGATTTAGATCGGGGGACCTTGCTGGTCACTCAACTGATTCATGCCAACCTATCCAGCAACCGGGAACGTGTTCATTGTGCCATCGATTACATTACGACCATAATGCGGCAGTGTTCCATCTTGTTGCCAATATTGATGAAATCACCCTTCCTCGTTCAACAAAAAACATCTATTGTAGAATATTCGAAATTGATAGATTAACATCGCGAAGGATATTTGCGAATGTGGATATAACCTGTAAAGATCTTTTCTAAACAAGAAACCAACTTGAATAATTAGATTAAACTTAAGTTTATACTGTTTACTTATGTTATTTACCAAGTACTTCATCGTAATTATAAGAATAAGTAACTATGAATTCTTACTTGGTAATTATGTAGCCATAAGTGATGAGAACACCAACAAGTGAAAGGAACGTCAACACGAGAAATACTGTTTGAGTTTGAGCTGCACGCCAAGACTTTGACGATGGCTGGCAATTGCAAAGCACACCAATCTAGACATAAAGACAAAAATTATTAACTTAAGCATCAACTGTCTAATTATTCGTATTTTTAATGCGTTTTATCTAGGAACATGTATACAGAGATTTTATATAATTACAGTATCGACAGCACAAAGAAAAATAACATACTTACATTAAAACTCAAATCTTAAAACTGATTAGAGGAACAGAGCCTTAACAATAGAAATTACAGCTGCAGTATTAGAAAAGACTGCAGAAAAAAATAACTTTTACGTTTGCAGTCACTGTGGTGTAACTTGGTTTCTAAAATCCTTCGATCTAAATATTCTTTAATTTTACATTTATTTTTGTTATATTTAACTAAAATAAATATTGATGATATAAATTCCAAAAATCAGCCATTAAAATTGTTCCTCTAATATACAGTGAGATCGAAAGAAAGGGAAATACTATCTATATAGCTTACTTATGTCCTATTTTTCTCGGTAGCAACTAATTCAAGGGTGAGTGAAAAGTAACAAGACATTGAAAGATAGATTTCTGTTTTCAGTATTTAAGCATCTTAATAAAACTTTGTGTTTTATATACAGGGTGGGCGGAAATTAGTCCCTACTGAGAATTGTTTAACTTCTATCATACTTAACCAATTTTCTTAAACTAAAAGCATTGTGTTGCCTACAATGGTAAAATTGTTATGCATTGTTAAAATTCCACTTAAGCTCTACCATTATCCACCAGGTTTAATAAACGATTGAGGATGTTTGTGACAGATTTCTGCAGATACTCCAGCAGTACGTTTGCAAGAACTTGGTGAAGTCGCTCCTCCAATCCAGCACTTTTTGGTTTTGTACGATAAACTTCCTCTTTTCCCTCCTCTAGAGAAAGAAGTCGCAGGGCGTTAGGTCAGGACTTCTTGCTGGCCATTAAGGGGTCATGACGTCCCAACCACCGTCCTGGAAAATGAGTGTTCAGCCACGCATAGACAGGACGTGTGAAATGAGGTGGGGCTCCATCTTGCATAAAGACTAGGTCGTTGTAATTATCTACGTGGATACAATACCGTGACCATAATCTTCAAGCATAGCAAAGTGCCATTCTGCATTCATTGTGTCCCGAGTAACATATGGAACCACATCTTTTGTGGCTGCACCACACTGTGACTTTCGGGTGATGTTGACTTTTTTCAATAACTACCCTCAGAATCCTCTCCTGCCCAATAAGAATTATGTTGGTTAACAAACCTCCTAACAGGAAACGCAGCTTCATTTGACCACAGCATATTACTGAAAATATCAGACTGTTCTTCATACCAGGCAAACATCATCATCTAATACTCCAACAGATGACCACAGTCTTCCGGCGATAATTCCTGGTAGTAATGTCGCTTCCATGACGAAAATTCAACTCTTCCTTCAGAACAGTTCGGATTGTGCGTCGAGTTTAACCGTTTTCGCGAGATGCCTGTCTTTGTGATTTCTGAGGACTTGGAGTGAACATTTCCTGGATTACCTGCTGCTTTTTCTCCGTCCTGGATGTTGAGGCGCATCCGTGTCTCCTAATATCTGCTACAGGAACTGTGTCTATTAGCTTCGAATGGTAATTCTTTATGTCTTTGCCTCTACCGAGGCACGACGTTCTTTTACACTTCGCCACTATTTCTGTACTTGTACCACGGACTGCCATCATGACCTCCCACTGATATTTGCAATGACATATATGATATATATATATATATATAATAAATTTATCACTGTAAGAAACAAAATGCCTTTTGTTTCGTAAAAACTAGTTAAGTATTAAAAAAGTTATAAACAATTTCCAGTTGGGAGTTAATTCCCGCCCTCTCTGTATGTTATAGATTAGGATTATGTGTATGCTAGCTCAGAATTAAATGTATGTACCGGCAGCTTTGCCAGCTTCTTCCTGCAACGAACGGGGATGAAATGCATAATCTTCTATAGGGATTTCAATAATATACTCATCGTCCAACTCAATGTCCAGGAAAATTGTGACCCAACCAGGCTCGTAAAGAGCAAAATGCGGTGTTGCGTTTTCTTGCATGAAAACAAGCTCATCGATGTTTCTATAGCGAAAAATGATGGACTAAACGTACTCTTGCAAGATCATCAGGTAGCATTAACTATTCAAAATGCCATTCTTTTCACGTGGTGTCCATTGACAAAAATTTCTTCCTACGTCCGTGACAGAGCCTGCAGTCATATGCTTCCTATGGTAGTTCTTGAATGTCTTCAGCCGGATATAGTTGCATTTTTAACCTTGCCCGTACGCTATCACTTCTGCATCCCGTACACCATCACTTCTGTATAACAACTGAACTGCACACTATGTAGCGAGTCGCAATCTGTGTTCATTCCTGGATAGTCAAAATTTGGTCATCTTATTGAAAATACAAGGATACGTAGTCATACTGTAAGATTTGTATGTAAGTAATATAATCCTATTCTATAATATATAATATAGACTTTAGAAAATTTTTATAAGATTTGTATGTAAGTAATGTAATCCTATTCCATAATATATAATACAGTTTTTTTTTAATGTGTAGTTACTTTTTACCTACCCTGCAGGGAGTTGTGAATTACATTGCGATTTGACTGTACCAAACAGCCAGAATGGGTTGTAGTTTTTGTAGTTGTTAACGGCGTATTTGGTATAGCTGTGGGCAGTCTACAATTTTCTCAAACTAAGCAGGATAGGTAACTGTCCGACAGCTGCAAATTCCCTATTTTCTTTTATGCAAGATTGATTGAAGGGTTTGGGTAGAATTATTCTAATGTTAAACCACCCCAAAAGTTAACAATAGAATGATTAATTACTTGGACCAAGAATCGAACACGAGTCTACGGCTTAATATGCAGGTGGGTTAGTCATTATGCTACCCAGTCTGCTCCCTTATCAGCCACACACTTCCTTGTTTTCGCGAAGTTATGAAACAGTAATGAAACTACAGTCATATCGCTTAATTCGTCACATTACTTCACGAAGATTAACCTTTATTGTTTACACCAAGATAGGACTACCTTTCATAAATCTGATGACAATATTTCTTTTATAGAGTAAACGATTAATTTCCGATTTAGGGTTTCCCAAGATCATCACATTTTTACTGCAGAAACTCAAAATGTTACTACAAAAGCTTAAAATATTCCATTCAAGTGACTACTAACCTTGGGAGGAAAAATATATTTCTAGGAAAACAATGGCCTTTCTGAATTCTTATATAACCACAGTAGCGTATTCTAGGGGGGGGGAATCTTCCGGGCTTAAGCCCCCTCCCCCGAAATTTTATTTACTATTTTAAAGCAAATGAAATATCTTGCAGAATTTTCACATTTCCAGGAATAAGTTAGCAACCCCCCCCCCCCCGAAACAAAATCATAAATACGCTACTGTATAATCATTATAATAAAGTTTAACATTGTATGCAAAATCTGCGTAACTTAATTACTGTATAATAAGGTTGTTAATTTCAGCTGGGTTGCTAACATTTGGTCAATGTCTGTCCAACAATTAGGTGATTTCATGTTATGTTTAAAATGCCTTTCGTCTGAAGGAATTGACAATACAATTAGTAGGGTATTAAATAATATAAAATTACGCTCAACAAGAATTTCATGGTTTGCATTTTAATTTTGATGTTAAAACTAATTCTATTATTACAGCAGTAGAAAATTTAATAAAGAACTATTAAATGTTAACTAACCTTTTTTAAATAAAATGTAATAAATATTTTGACAACAATTATTAAAGCCAGCAATGGAGCAAAGTAAAGTCCAACCCAAAACAACGTTTGGTTGTAGACTAGGTTTAATGTGTTCCTTGCAATGTCGAATTCTGGCACCCCAACAGCTGGACATAAAGTCCTGGAAGTGAAAGCACAGATTAGATAAATATGATCATTAATACAAAAACAAACTTAATTTCACATTATACAACGAAAAGTCTATTATCTATGTTATAATTACCCTTATCTTTAATGTATTCCCTATTGTCTAGTGCAGGGTTTCTCAACCTGAGGGGTCGCGAAGATAAGCGGAAGAGATAAATATAATTAGAATCTAATACCGGAAAATATTTTTAAATGTTATTTTGAATTTTGTTCTAATAGGCATATTTTTATTTTTACACATACTATTAAGAACAACAACAAAAAATAGGTCCACTAAACATTTTCAACAGGTGAAGAGTTGTTTAAAAATGAATTTAAATGAAAGAGGTACGAAATAAAACTAATGAGAACTTAAACACAAACAAACTATTTGCTGAGCAAAACAATATATTCACATTTAAAAACTACATACGTGTAACAGTTTCGCCAACTAACGCTTTGGCTTCATCAGACACTATCACCAGATGAAGCCAAAGTGTTACTTGGTGAAACTGTTACACGTATGTAGTTTTTAATGTGAATATATTGTTTTGCTCAGTAAATAGTTTGTTTGTGTTTAATTATTTACCAAGCAAAGCTTCTACTTATGGAAAATATTATAATAATGAGAACTGTTTACTGAAATACCACAAAAATGCAAATGCAACAAAACTTCATATTGAAATACAATTAAAATTGAAAGCTAGTAAGATACCTGAGCATAGTGTGATTTCGCTAGTGTGGCAATGTCCGTTCAATCTTCGTGACGCACATTGTCAAGTCATTTAAAATACTCAATAACTTTTTTAACAACTGTCCAATTTTCTTTTACCCAAAATTAAAATCACTTTATTTATTTAGTTAGTTATTATCATATGATCCAAAATTAAGGGAGTTATGAAGTTTTAAAATGTTCAAACGGCCTTCATTTTGAAATCTACGACGGATCGGATTCGATGTTTGTAATATGAATGAACTGAATAAATTTGGTTTTAATCCATTCGCTTTTAGGGAAGTTACTGTATCCACTATGTGCAAGAAATGGATTCTACTCTTATAGAAATGGATGGATATCGTGAGATCTCCGCAATAGGTATATTAAAAATCCCACGCAAGCTTATTACAAACAAGAAATTATAAGGGGTCGCTAACAAGAGGATGTGATAAAATCGGGGTCGTAATAGGAATTAGGTTGAGAACTACTGGTCTAGTGGATGCCATGTTGGAATTAAGGGTCACGTAATCTCATGAAAGCTTTACCGGGCTGAAGGTATAAGGGTGCGGCATAAGTCTTGCAATATTCTGGTACACAACATATCCGTACTTATTACAGTACAATGAAAGCAAGTTAACATGCAAAGTACAGCCCCTCGTTTTGAACTGTCTGCAGCTACCTTCCTGTCAGTTACTCGATTCCACGCAGATGCCACGTCTTGTCCTGAAAGGCAAAGAAATCAGTCACTGCTGTTTCAACCTCCTGCTAGTTGATGAAACATAGTAACTTCAGGAAGTGCAAGATGGAACGAAACAGGTACTAATCCGAAGAAGCAAGGTCAGGACTATATGCGGCTGTGATGTCAGTTTGATACCATCAAGTTCTTGAAATTTTTGTTGAAGTTTTCGAGCCAAGTGTTGTTTTGCATTGGCCTCTTGCAGCACGGCACGTTTTCGGTTCACCAATGCTGGGCATTTTTGGCGTAGTCCAGCATACATCCGCCCCAACTCTTCGGAATAAAGGTCAGCATTGATGGTACGACTCTTAGGAATGAACTCGAAGCGAATTAATTATCCCTTGTAATTCTACCACACACAGAGCAGGACTTTATGCTCGAAACAGTACTATTTGACGACTGGTTCTGAAAGTCTTGCTCAATTTATTGTTGTTGCACATTTGGTTTTCGAAAAACACTCACTTTTTGTCATGTGATAATCTGCTTCAGGAAACGTGGATTTTGCAGCAGTTATCGGCACACATCCACTCTTCTCTGAGCTTGAGCTGAGGTCAACTCATGTGGCACAATGCGGCAGTTCCTGGTGATTTTCTCGCGTTCGTGAAGATGATGCACTACAGTTGACTAGAACATGTCAAGTTCGTTTAGCAATTGTCATGTCCTGGTGGATGGATTTTCCTCAATGGTGTGTCGTATGGCCTTGGAATATGTTACTCTGGGAAGCAAGACCTTTGCTGATCGACATTTTTACAACCTGCATGAAAATTTTGGGAACAACGAGTTGTTGCACTGTAGTACACAGTACATTCCCCTTTCGCATGACATATGTTTTTCAAATGTTAATGAATTTATTTATGTGTGTACTGTAGTCTCCTTGCAAAATTACATATGTCAAAATGCTTACATTTCTTCATTGCACATGTCTGTGTGATCAGAAAAGGGAGTCGGCAGCTAACTGGACTATGTCTACCAGACTAGTTTTAAATGCTTGCAGAGGTACTCAGAAATGAGTTCAAACAAAATTCACAAGAATATACCTTCAATCTCAAGAAAATCTGCTGTCTTATTGTATTTTTTTAAAAAAAATGCATGAACAAAAAACAAGTTCAAATATGGGAAAACATAATGTGGATATGAACATGACGACACCCTTTTCTAAATTAAAAAAAAAATAATAAATAAAAATCTAAAAAATATATGTTGTTGAAGAACGGCATATAAGCAATTACTATGAATATAGTAAGGAAACTGGCTTCTCGTACTGCACTATGCATAATATTTAATTTTTTAAGAATTTTAAAAATGCACCAATCGCAACTTGTAATATTTAAAACAGCTGCGTGGACAGCACTTTCACATCGTCAGGTCCAGTTTTCTGCTGGATCTCCCCACTGATTTGCCAGGACCTCACTGAAATGACTCACGCACTATTTTAATACTGTCTACAGATACTCGATATCGATTACGACTCTTGCCTTGCCTTTATCAGTTTTCACAAACTGTCGGTACCACCTACTTCTGTGGTGCGTTCTTTTTCAAGCTTTGCATGAAATTTATTCTGCACCGCATTCACAGATCGGGACATCTCAAACTGAAGTACAAGAAAGCTTTTTCCTTCCGTAACACCGTCTTGAATATCAGCCTCGTAGTTGCGTAAGAAGCGAACTGTTGGCAGTGCATGAGAAACCTTTACAGTTAAAGCTAAGTTTATTAACTTTTGAAACCATATGTGTATGGCCTGCATTATTATTATTCATATATACCTAGGTATAATGTTTGTAATTATACATTTGCAAAAGTGCAGCTGGATGACACTGCATGCTGGCTGGCATGGAAGCTGGGTGGTGGCCTCTTTGGACCCTAGGAATTTGTTCGGCAGCTTGGCGAAAACTGTAGGCATAAATTCTGTCATTTTGCCGGTTGAATATTTCTTGTACGGTGAATATTTTTCATCGGTGAACAGGATTCGCTTGGGTTTCCCGTTCGCTGGAATAACCTCTTGGCTCTTGTGGCTCGTATCTTCTTTAAAGCTGGTGTCAACGGTTGTCCTGTAACGGGGATTGGTTCTTCTGTAAACCCCAAGTTTAAGGTCCTGTTTGATGATACGAGACATTGTTCTCTTATGTATATCCATCTTCTGTGCCATGATTATCTGTTTTCGAAGAGGATTTCGAAGAATTCGCGCAGCTAACGCTTTCACAGCTGCTGGCGTCCTTGAAATGCGGGAGGGGGGGGGGGGCACTTCTTGCTCTGTCATCGATCGAGGAGGTGTCGTTGAACTATTTGATGCACTGATACACAAATTTCTGCATAATTTGCAAAGGCTTTAGAAGATTGAAAATCTTTACCGGCGACTTGTTGCACTTACGCAACGCGATCACAGCGATACGATTCTCTTTGATGCCCCATTCCACGTTAACAGGACGAGTGAACAACACAAACTGGGGATTGGTTTGCACTACAGGTTCGGCACGATGTTGTGTAAACAAAGCTGGTCGCGAAAATTAGTCGAACTGACCGTGTGGCGCTAGTGAACTTAGCAAAAGAACTTATGGCACGACTGGGCATATGTATGTATATGCATATGTTGGGGGGAGTGTTGAGAGAGGGAGAAATACATCGACACCACCGATAATACACCTAAGACTTAAGGAAGTGATAATATACATGATTTTATGAATATATATATATATATATATATATATATATATATATATAATGAACATGGGTCGAAATCGTAAAAGGCGTTCCAAAACCGACGAAGGCGTTGATATAATGCCGAATATCTCGTGAACTCGGAAAGATATCGTTGTCGGATCAAAAGATTACACACAAAGTTAACGCTGACAAATGCAATCATGCACTGATGGTAGCAGAGCGGTCGCTGTAAAGCAAGGATCCCTACAGATTGGGAATATATGTGTGAATTCTCCACCTGTCTATAGGGATCCCTGTAACGCGGCGACCACTCCGCTACCATCAATATGTCATTGTATTTGTCGGCGTCGACTTTCTGTGTAATCTTTTTATTTGACAGCGATATATTTCTGAGTTCACGAGATATTAAGCACCTTCGCCGGTTTTGCAAAGCTTCTGACGATAAAACGATACCGCTTTCAACCTACGTTCATTACACATCCTTTGCTTAATTTCATATCTATTATATCTATTATATCCTTCAGTTCGTCGGAGCATTATCACCCTATATAAGAGAGAGAGAGAGGGAGCAGCGGTGGCCCAGTCGGTGGTAAGGTGCTTATCTAGCAATAAACGATTGTAGATAAGCGGTACACAGTGAAATCGGGATTTATTTCCCATTCTATCCTCGTTCTAAAGTTACTTCGGGATTCACCAAGCTTCTATAAAATAGGTATCTCGGGGTAAACGTGGCCTGAGCTTGGTACTGCCTACATTACCTACAGTACGTGCGATGGTCGAGAAAATGTGGAGCCTTACATCCATATCGCTCGTGCGTCGTGCCTCAGCTTGCCTTAAATAGGGGCATCTTAATACAGAATGATGCATAATACCAAAAGGTAACTTTAATCAATGATCTCAAACTGTAGAACGGTTTATACACTACTATATAACTAACTACTAGGTGTTGCATCTTTGAAAAAGAAGATGGGTCCACTACTAAAGCCTAAGACCGATTGAATCATGCAAATAGTAAAATAGAACTTATTCCACTAAAATGACAGCACAATTCTTTTCACCTCAGACCACGAATAGTTAATTTCATATTCCTCTTTAACTACAAATTCATACTACCCATACTTATAAACATTCACGGTTATTCTTCACAATAAACCAATTACTTATCATATCAACCACAGTAAATCGCCTAATTTTCAGTCGTCTATCGATTTGGCACGAAATCAAAGTAACTACTAACAAACTACCCGACGAACAAAGTAACCGAATGTCAACCAATATTCTATATTGCTAATTCCTAATAATAAACAGTCACGCTATCAATATCTGCGCTGCCTGCCTGCCTGCCTGACACAAACAGATATCACTAGGACGCAGACAATTTGCAGATTTAAGACGACTGTGACGATTTCATTTGATTAAAAAACTGGCATTGTGTCAATTTACTTATTTCAAAGTAAAAAATGGGCCGTAACAATATTTAGATTTGAGTATTACAATTTATGTATTACAATTTATGTATTGCAAGTTAGTTGGTGAGTAAACTACTATTATTACTACTGCTAAAAAATAAATTTAAACAATTAGAGCTCTTAATTAGGCACGAGAGTATACAGCGGGTCGAAGGCTCGGGACAAATAACTAGCTCTTTTAATTGCTTTAATTACCAGTTTCACTGTTTATTTTGCAACTCCCGAAAAAAAATCGTCAGATTTCTAACCGTCACCATTAAAAGAAAGAAAAAAAGTGTGTTGGAATTTTTGTTAGTTGATTCTATAATCGTTCCAGACAATATATGTAATAATTATTACTTTTATCGAAACTTAGTGAACGATAAGAACATTCATATCTTTCTCTTGTACAAAGTTCTGCGTAAGTATACAATATGATCGAGGCATTTCTGTACTTAAAAACTGCATGTTAGACCAGTCTGTGAAAGGTGACCTAAACAGAACTGTATATGGAACTCCTCGCAGCTATTACAGTTAGCATGATTCCTGGTTGGAGCTCATGTGGTTCGGTTCCCACGTTAGGCTGTAGGTCCATGTATCATATAGGCTCGGTACTGAACTTTAAATTAATCAAAAAAGAAGTGTAGATTATCTATGTCCATGTGAGAAAATACTGAAAACTATTTCTCTTAAAAGAAGTATCCACTTTCACTTCAGCCCCATCTAAAGTTTCTACAACTTAAAATCACTGTTCAGTACATCCAGGCACATTTTCTACATGAACAGCTGTACACGTATATACGCTTACCTTTGTAATCGACATCTAATAAACTCTGCTAACGAAGTTCCAATGAGAGAAATGATAAAATCTGCTACTATCAGTCGGTAAATTTCTTGGCCAATAGCGGTTTCCCAGCACTGAAAGTAAACACAAACAAATAACAAATGAAAAATAAATATTATTATAGTATTTCCTATATTAAGCTCTGAATTCAGCTCTCATGAAAGCTTTTGCAGTGGTGAAGCTCAATGTTAAAGTATGCCAGATTCTCCCCAAGGTCCACGGCAAAACTAATCGTTTATTGTCGCTATCGAGAAACAAAAATAATGCAATATGCTATTTTTTTTCCTCTGTAACTCACAAAAACTGAGGACACAAATTGTGAATATTAGACGAATTCGAAATTTCAACATTATTATTTTGAACGGGACATTGTATGCTTGCACTCACACATGTGTACTAAAACATAATATACAAGTAGTATCGAACGAATGTTATGAAGACAGCACAACATGGGAACAAGAAATGACGCAGGAACATCAATTAATGTTTGTACACACTTCCTTCAATTTAGGGAGATAATTATGCCTAAACTTACATTACCTTTTAGAAGTACAAATATATTTCTATGTATCGTATTGTACATATTTCTATGTATGTAAATTTCTTAATCACATATTAAAAGAAATTATAACAAGCACTCTCGTCTTACGTATGAATCAGTCAAGACGTTGCATAGGAGTGATTCGTGCCTGGCAGTCGCACTGTCACTTGATTCTCTGATCTCTAGCCCATATCTCTTTTGACGTCACGGCTATACGGAATAACAAAGCAGAAGACACGAGTGATGAAGAGGATCTGCCGAAGTGAGAACGCTAAAAGGCAAAAGTTCTTACGGTAACTCCTTCAAGACCGAACAAAGAGTTATATTATTAATGAAGAAAGAAGTTCGTATATTTCTCTTTTTTTGCAGCTCACTTTCCAATTTTGTCCATGAAAAATATGATAAAAAAGTTTACCACAATATCACTCTAATAAGTGCTATTAAAAGAAAAAAGTATTGCATGGGTAGTTACTGTCTATGCTAACCAACTGGCTACGTTGCCTACGAATGCCGCTGAATTCATCGTAACACGAACAAAAAATAAATAAATAAATAAATAAAATAAAATAAAATAAAATAAATAAATAAAAAGTAACTGAATTCTATCCTAAGGCAAGCCAACTCAATCGGGATTGGCATATCCTACTTCACAAAGGTCCTGTTCCATAAAATCTATTTCCCTCTAGAACTACACACAAGGCTCTTCCTCAAAGATTTTCCAATTAGAACTCTTATATCTACCGTGCAATTTCCCATACGAACACATAGCCTATTTATCTTAGACACCCACGGTTATCCCACGAATCAGTTAAAATTTCTAGTCGTTTAAGATTTAAATACACCAGATACAACCACAATCCGCAAACATATCTTGAACAAAAATCGTCTTTACCATTACAATAAAATAGTAGTAATATTTTCAAAACAATTGTAATATACTTTAATTGAAAATTGCTAATATTCTCAATCATGATACTATTCCACATAATCCAACCGTACTTATTTACTTTTATACTTTCGAACTTCAGTGGATTTATACTCATTGCATCGAAATGTTAATCACAAAACTGAACGAAGAATGATACGGCCTTTGTCATTTGTCAAGTTCCTTTACAATTTGAATGTCACTGACAAAAGTCAAGAGAACTTTATTGAAATGGTTGACAAAAAAATAAAATAAAATAAAATAAATAAATTAAAATACTAAATAACACATTCGAAAAATGAACATTAACATCACGTTCGGGGGGAGGGGGAGTAGGGCGAAATAGTCGTTGAGTTGATTTTCAGTTTAACGTCCCGCCCAGCAGCGAGGCTATATGAGACGTGGACCTACTGATTAACGTGGAATCCGAATTACATGAGCTCCCGCCGGGAATCGAACCCGGGTCTCCCACGCCATAGGCGGGCGAAGTAGTCGTATTTACCCTAAGTTTTATGATCATGTTTTAAACTAGTTGAATGTACAATTCATAAGTGGAAAACAAAGTCTAATAATAACTTTGCTTCCTTTCTAAGAGAGAAGCAGAACAATTCTGATGTTTTGTATTGATATTTACTATTAAGATCAAAAGAAGATACATATATACTTGTGTGATTTGAGCAATCGGTTTCCTTTTATATTGGAACCCTGCTGCAGCAAACTTACCTTTTGCACATCACATGATGGAACTTGTTCAAAAGAAGGAAGCTAGTGTCGAAGTTTGTATCAAAACCACACGAGTTGAGTTGATTTTAGTTTAGCGTCCCGTTCAGCAGCGAGGCTATATGAGACGTAGACCTACTGATTAACGTGGAATCCGAACCACATGAGCTCCCGCCGGGAATCGAACCCGGGTCTCCCACGCCGAAGGCGCGTACGCTAACCGCTTAGCCACGAGGGAACTCCAAAACCACACGAATTCCCAAATAATAATACATCTTTACAATTTCTGCGCGTGTACCATTATAGTTCAATTGAAACTTTGGGAAAAAACTATCGTATTGCATTAGGAAAGCACAAAACATTTTTCAAACTAAGGATAACTTTCTTCATCGCTGTTTTACAACTAAATACAAGTGCAATTTAACATTTTCAAAAAATTGAATACAAAGTTTTTAAATGGTTGACACTTCTACAATGTGGCATGCATTGTTTACAAAGAATGCAAAACCTTCGTGAAAACTGCTTTAGGCATTATTTCTTGCTATGAGAATACAAATATTGCACGGTTTTTCGAACAAACTAAAGATTAAAAAATAGAATTACCATATCGTCGGTCCAATGCCAAAACCGCGAATGTGCAAATTTTGCTTAACTGCAGTTTCTTGTTATTTGGGGCGCACAGATTCCAATAACAAAGTCCCATTTGTGAAATATTGAAGTTATATTATATTATAGTGAAATATTGAAGTTATATGAAGTTATATTTTGTGATATTTGAAGTTATCATCAATTCCTAAAACATGTACCTGAGTCTATATACTGATTTTTCGGAGTAAGTTGAATACTAAAATGCTTATAACTCAAAATCAAATTTAGCACTTCGCGGTTTTGGCATTGGATCGACAATATGTCTTAACTATTGGACATAAATATATGAAATTTCATATATAAAGTTTCTTGTCTCAGAGAATAGGAATTTGTGATCATTTAGGAAATAATTCAATGTGGTTGGTACAGAGGACAGGAACAATGTGATCGTGATTGTTTAAACTAACAGATGTAACGATACGACATTTCATATCTCATTGTTCAGTTTTAGAAACGATATCTAACGATAACAATAGCCTAACGATAACTATGAAATGAAGTCAAATCTACCGCGTTTTGATGTACACAAAAGTAGTTTCGTGGTAGCTACGTCTCAACTAAAAAAAGGGGGAAAAAGAAGAGACTGGAAAAATTAATTTCAAAAGAGCTAACGATTTCCATGAAACGGGGTGAGCGAGTTTAGTCACCCAGACTTCACATGGATGTGTATCTTTAGAATATTTTTCGAATCCTTATCGCTTATTTCTCATATGAAATGAAATCGCTGAGTTTTACGTCCCACGGTTATGCCGACTAGGCTAAAGGAGACGGTAAGGATGAGAAATGAATGAAATGGTGGAATGAAGAAAGTGGGAGTGTCCCGAAGAAACCCACGCACACGGTGTTTGTCCACCAGAAAGTTCACTTGGCGCGAGCTGGGATCGAACCTGGTTCTGATATATTTATATTTATATACCGGGTTGGCTATTAAGCCTTTTAAGGTCAATATTAAGAATAAATTTATTGTGGTTTGAAAACACATATTTACCATTCTATTCGATGACCTGACATTTTTCGAAAACATCATACAATTGCATCGCCATATAACTTCTGTGGTTTCTGGTCAAAAAATTATAACACCTTGTTTTCACAGTCCTCTATTAAAATAACGCAATTCAGGGAGTTATAGAGAGACCGAACCAAATCATAGTCTGACCATGCCAGGTCCGAGCTATACAGTGGATGGATTAAAATCTCCCAGTCAAGTTCTCTCAATTTCTAACGGATCGTTTAAGATGTACGCTAACTGGTTCTGTCAGCGTGTTGTACGCTACCTTTTATGTTAATCAGTTCCGACCGTTTCTTTTGAATTGTTAAGTACACTCGTGCTAATTGTCGATCGTATATGTCCGTCTCTCGTTCTGCTCGGCGGCAGCAGTTTGTGATGCACGATGCCCTTTCAATCCTACTATACGCACACAGCGTAACCTTCTCACGCGTGGAGCGTAGTGCGCTTTGCCGCTCGCTGTGGAGCTTCTCCTCGCTTTGATCACGATCATTTTCGCATATTCTTATAATGAGTTATCCACCTTTCATCACTCGTGAACAACCTCTTCAGAAATGGCTAGAGTTTGTTACGTTTCAGTAGATTCGCACATAGAACATCAATAGAGTGAATGCTTTCGAGTAAGATCACGTGGCGTCCAAACGTCGAGCTTCTTTTTGTGGCCAGTTTTCCTCAAATGGTTTAACACTGTTTGATGAAAGGAGTTTAGGTCCTTGCCGATGACATGACTATTTATATGACGGTATTGCTGAAGTTTGAGAAAATATCATCCAGTTTTGCTGAGATTGGTTGCCCACTACGAGGAACATCTTCGACATCGAAATTTCCAGAACGAAAGCGACTGAACCATACTTTGGCTGTTGCTTTTTATAACATACCTTGCCCATAAATATCACGAACTTCTTCACGGGCATGTACACCATTTGCGCATTTATCGAAATAAAATTGAAAAATGACGCGAATTTTGAGGAAAGTTCATTCATCTTCACAGTACAATACTTTACTTCTGATTACAAGAATTTCAATACTTTTTGCACATCTACTGATACAACTGTCAGCTGTCAAATGATGCCAGGCCTGACCCGCTACGACTCACACACATCCTGAAATTTGAGACACTAACGCTGTCTCGTGCGCAAAAGGCTCAATAATTTTTAGACTACACGATCTTACTATTAAACATTAAATTTTCCGTTACGTACATGTAAATCTGTATCTGATTTACTACCTCCATTATACACAAGATGAAAATGGAATATCTCGATTTACGTCCCAAAGTTATGCCCTGTAGACTTAAGGCGTCCCCCCTAAACTCACATG
Organism: Thermobia domestica; assembly: GCF_964235325.1. Taxonomy (NCBI): domain Eukaryota; kingdom Metazoa; phylum Arthropoda; class Insecta; order Zygentoma; family Lepismatidae; genus Thermobia; species Thermobia domestica. The sequence goes on from NC_137464.1 coordinate 160,238,410, forward strand.
GCCTGGGATCGAAGAAGGGACCCCTCGCGCCAGAGGTGTAAACACAAAATAAGAACCAATAGAATTACCAATAGAATTAACCAATAGAATTACATTACCAGTTTCAGATTGCAGAAAAAGTTTTTACATGTTTTTGAGAACTAACAATGTACAGCCTGGTCCGGAAGTGGTCCCCCTAATTGGTGTTTTCTGACGGTTTTAGGTTTTAGCCATATTTGTATTGTCTGGCAACATTATAATTAATAAAGCACCAGTGTATTATTAGTATACAAAGGTGGAGCACCAGCGCACTTCGCGATTCACGTGCGTAATTACCTGAATCAGACGTTTCCTGGCCGCTGGATTGGAAGAGGTTGCGCATCTTCACCAGTTCCCTTTGCCTGGCCTCCAAGAAGTCCCGATGTGACACCAGACAATGCTCTCTGGGGTTTCATAAAGCAACAAGAAACAAACACTCGATATCACAACGTAGGAATTACCAGCAGTTGTGGAACACGCCTTCATCCTCGTGACTCCGGAGTATCTCCGCAAAACATCTGCGAGAATTTGGTGCAAAATTCAGCTGAGTTACGATATGGATGGTGATCATACTGATGTTTATGACCCTTAAGACTTCAAGGTAACTGTGTAAAGACATTCTACAATAACTAACACTATACTGTTGAAACTAAAGGGGAGGTACGCCCACTTCCGGACACCCCTGTACAATTCATTTTCTATTCTACGAACATCAATCGAACACTTACCAAATGGGAGGAGGCATGTTCTAGCCAAAATGCTATCAAAACACCAATGACCACCACTTCGAGAGCAAACGTTCTCACTAAAGTCACATATAGAGCAAATCGAGGGCTCTTGTAATCTTCGAACTTCACCAACCATGAGAAAAACATAGGAATTACCACCATAATAACAGTAACAACTAATGACATCATGCAGGCGTTGGTAATGTCCTGCCTTTCTCCAAAAGTGTAATTTAAAAGCTGCCACATAAGTACTCCCATACCACTAAGTATAAGGATACACAGAATGTGCAACGACATTTGTAGCATTACAGTATAGAATTTAGTCATACAGCTATCATGCGAATCTTCACTCGAATCTTCAGCAAGGAGTTCCTACAAAAATAATAAATAAATACATAAATAAATAAATAAAAATAATATAAATAATAAATAAATAAATACAAATCAAAAATAGCTTATGAATTAAAAATTATAATTCAACTAAAATACAAAAGTGCATTATATGTTGCTTTCATACTTGCACAACTGAATAAACATTATGATTAAGTTTTATGTCACCGTAATCCTATAAACAAAGCTTTCTGTTTCAAATATGTTTTCTTCTACAGCAGTACAAATTATAAGGGGTACCATTTTCTAACTGTCTGATAAAATAGGAAAAAAACAATTATGAAGATTTACGAAAATGCAATCTGTACTTGAGCACGGGTCAATTAGTGAGGAACAATTTGGAAGCTCCGTGTGCTTTTGCTGACGTCATAAGGATGACCCACACTCAATGCCGGCTGTACCGTACGTACAAGTAAAAAATACAAAATTGAAATATGTGAAAAATATAATATTTATAAAAATCCCTTTTTGGAATCTGACTTTCAGATTATATTCGTTTAATTTAGTAACTCGTCTTGGCTATTTGCATATTACATTTCTGATCATGTTTTTACTTTGCGTCAGTTTATGATCACATGGACTGTTGATACAGCCAAGGTGTTTTGCGATCGATTATCCACCAAAGGGGACTACGATGAATGATCAATATTATGCAAATTTATTGACTAAGGTTCGTGAGGCAATCTTACAGAAGTGACGTGGGAAATTCAGCCGGGGAGTGCTGTTTCTGGAGGACAACGCGCTGGTCCACATAGCGCAATTTCAAGACAAGCCTTAAAAGATACAGGTTTTAAAGAGACAGATTACAGACTCTACAGCCCAAGCCTGGTCTCGAGCAACTATTTTCTTTCCTCCAATCTGAAAAAGGGGTTAAGAGGCCGAAGATTAGAGGATGAGAATGAAATTGAAGCGGCTGTAGAAAGTCACTTTAAAAGCAAAGAAAGGGCTTTTTTCGGCGGTAGTAAAGCACTGTATGCCGGATGTGAGAAATGCATTTCCCTCAAGGGAGATTATATTGATTTTTTTTTTTAATTGAAACTTTTATTTAATGCCTTAGGTCGCGAATATACCAGCCACTCCTCGTAAATAGAATTACACACTAGATGAACGAAAAAAACCTATGAAACTATCAAAATACCATTTGCACCATTTGCAATCATACAAGCCACTTCTAAATGCACTGTTGGCAATTTTTTAATGAAGTAGGGATGTAATCCTGTACGAACTTGCAAGACCTGAAAAAGACAAAAGTTTCACCTTCAAAATACGAGAGCTGCTGGAAAAGTTTCTGCAGACTACTACTTACAGTGGCGCTAGTGATCCGTTATTATAAAATTCGGAAGAATATATATATATATATATATTTTATGTTTAAATTGTTTTCGATTGTTTAAGCCAATTCGTTTATTTTCCACAGTAATGGAAATTCACTTTCGAGCAATGATATTATTATTATTATTGTTTATTTATTTATTTATTTTTATTACGAGAAACAATGCATCGAGCGACTTCACTTGGCTTTTGGCGATGAAGCACTATAAAAGTGATTTCATAACTCCAGCGTGGTTATATATTTCTCAATGATTAATTTCATGAACGTCATCTATTTACGTCTGTTGTTGCAAGTAACGTTGATGTTGTAATGACTACAGAGGTTGTTCAGTCTACATTTGGCCAATTTCGACTTACCTAAAAATTTAGAAGAAACAATGGCGCCAGGTCCGTAAGTGCTCGATGTGTTTCCCTTGGTTCCTAACAATAGCCCGACAGCGTAATTTCCACTGTAATAGGCTTCTCTAAAGAACTGGGAAGGGAATCTTGTCCCATTCCCTTTGCACAGCTTTCCAAAGTCCTTCCATAGTTGTCACAAGCCGTTTTCCCAAAGCCCGCTTCAGCAATCCAAATCCACAATAGTCCATACGACTTGCATCTGGAGATTTAACAGGTACCTCATTGAAAGGTATCACCTGTATACCACTTGCCTCCTCCATCTCCCTGTAGAATGCGAGGGACGATCGTGAGGTATGTGATAAGGCCTTTTCCATGTGAATGCGCACCAGATTGGTGTCATTTCAGTACATTGTTGGAATCTCATGCTCGTAGATCGGCCGCATGATCTGCTCCTGAAAATACTGCGAATTTATTTTGCAGTTCTTCGCCACCCTACGAATCTTCAGTTTACCTCGGTAACAGTAGCCAGTAACGACCATGAACCCTTTTGGGACGGATTCTTTACAGACACGGACCCACCTTCTGAAATTCTTGGCGCCTTTCTCTCGGTACATGATGGCTCTCGGTTTGCCGTAGTCGGAAAGGAAAAACCATGCTTCATCGAGCGTTACGACGTACATCCACCTTTGTTTTGCCAGATGCCGTTCGTACAGCTTCCGGGCGTTACACTTTCGTTCCTTTTGGTGGGCATCCGTGAGAAGATGGCCGGGAGCTTTCATGACTTTTTCCAGCTTGAGTTGATGGTGTAACGTTCGGCTCACAGTTTCCAAAGACACGTCAAGACGATTAGCCATATACCTTTGTGTTGGCAGATTTTCTTGCCTTGCCATTTTGCGAAGTTTCCTCTGCATGGTGGAGGTGGCCTTGGTGCATTCCCGCTTCCTAGGCAACTTCGTTGGTGATCCAAATGGTGGAGCTTCGTTGCCTTTGTACTTTTTAATAACATTTTTTATTCCACTTAAACTGATGTTGCAACCATTCTTCTTGCACTGTTTTCTAATAACAGAAACACTAATGTAGGCGTCATAAAGAGCCGCAACATAGCCTTCCCAAAACCGGCTTAGTTTGGGCGGCATTTTGGTCACAGAGCGGAAACTCACACACTTGGAAACAAATTTAACACAACACTCACAACAATGGTCCTGTTTTGTGCGTTATTGTTATCCGCGCGGAAAAACAACTCCGTTCCCAGGAAGCCACTGCACAACACTGCAGGACGCTACGAGCCAGGTCGGGTGAGTCCATTCTGCCCGGAAGGGGGAAGGAACGAAATCGGCCAAACGTAGGCTGAACAACCTCTGCAGAAGAGATCGGCATGTGACATACTGTGATTCGGCATCCTTGAACGTTAACATGAAAGTAATACATACGATTTTGCATGGTCACCTAAACGTACGGAAACTTCCACACAACTTGATAACTCAAGCTCAACAGGCTCGTAAAGAATCGGTGTAAATAAATGATCAAATAATTCAACCAAAGGAAGACAAATTTGGTGTATTACATCTTTACAGCAAACGAAACTTGGATCTATTCGTACGAACACAAAACCGTACAGCAATCAACTGTTTGTGTATTTCAAACTGAGCCAAAACCAACAAAAGTTGCTCGAGAAGTGCTGTCAAGCAAATGATGGCTTGTTTCTTCGGTAACACAAAAAATGTAGCAATCAGAGTAAAATACAATAATTTGTTTACCAGTAGTCATCAATTAATTCTGTAAAACAAACTCAAATTGTGCATCATTCTTCCCCACACAACACCAGTTCTCACTCACCGCACCAAATTATTGATCTTTGTTCACTAAAAATGTCAAATTAATGACTCACTGTTCGTACTCACTTGATTTAACACTTAATGACTTTTTCTCATTCCCACACATGAAAAATCAGATGTGTAGCGATTTACATCGCCTGAAGTAGCCGTTGACACATTCCGAACAGCGGTTTCTGAGGCACTTTTTTTAAAACTGTTGTGCAAAAAAAAAAAAAAAAAAAAAAAAAGCGAATAGCTTAGAACAAAGAAGCAATGATAATTTAAACATAAAAAGATCTACTTTTGCGAATTTTAAAATATCTTAACACTAACGCTACTATAAATAGTAATTTCCACAATCCTTTTTCAGTAACCCTCGTATGTAGCCGACGAGTCATTTATCCATGCGTGAATGAAATACTAAGGTGAGTCAAAATGTATTCAGTTCAATCTATCCCAACCTACGTAACTGTAGTAATGCGTGTGTAAAGTAAAACTATGTAAATACGATATATACAATGATTAACAAAATGTTAAGGAATTACGTACCCCGAACATTTGTAAATTTTAAATAAGATGCAAACATTCTTTGAAAACGTACCAAGACTCTATAAACATAGAAAAAAAAGTCAGAAAGATTTACTACCTTGAGTTCATTGTAAATGCTCTTTGATTTTAGGAGAGCCGCTTCTTCAGTTGCTATTCCGAAATCCCATCCACAAAATATTTTATGAGAAAATACATTTTGTTTTCCTCCAGAGCTTTCAATGAAATTCTTGCGATATGATCTCGCCATGCTGAAAAGCAAAAATTTAAATACGAAATTACGAACTTCAATTCAGCTACACGCTGTGTACATGGGAACACATCATTTACTACACAAAAAATATAACTTAAAACGAAAAATACTAGATCTTCTCAAAAACGATAACAAGAGAGATGTTCTTGTTCATTTAGGGAAACAAATAAATACTATTACCTTACTATATCCTCTGTGTACAATTTCTTCAATATTTCGCCTAAAAATGGTTAAAACTAAAAACTACGATGGCGTAAGCTTGATTCCAAGGTTTTGAAGGAGGAATAAATGAAACTTGAGTTTTAAACTGCACCATAAAATTTGTGCAGTCACAATGGGCGCTCTTGTACTAAACTGACGGTTAGATTTTAAGTGTTTCCAATTATTGTGCTTATTAGGATCCTTTTATTAAATTATTTTTCTGTAAGCTTGTTACAGTCAAATCTTGTAACTTATATTTCACGCACTTCCATACTAATTAGAGCACCGAAATTTTCTGCAGACACGTAAACCCCATGACAATACAATATTTTCATATAATTTTCGCTCTACTTTATCGTCTTGCTGTGAAACTAAGTTATTACAAATGTATTTACATTGGTATATTACAAATGTATTTAGATTACTTTAGCTTCAAGGCGGTGACGAAAACTTGTTGATAGTGATATGCTCACTTAATAGTGAACACTAGTGAAATTCATTAAGGTTATTGCCTTTTATCTTATATATTATTGGTTCGCATCTTATATGCGAAAGTTCGTTCCGTTTTTGGCGTTAGATGGCCATTGAAGTGCAAAATTGAAGTGTCTGCTTCTTCACGTGCACAGTTTTGCTGTTGTGTAGTATTAAGATTAGGATTTTAGATTTCTGGGCTTTCGGCATCTATGGCCATTTAGCCCATCAGGTTTTGAGGGAAGACGTCCCCCGGCGAGCACACTATCCGGGGAAAGGGAAGGAAGTAGCTGCCTGGGATCTATGTTAGGTACCACCCCGGCATTTGCCTGGTGTGAATGAGGAAAACCCACGAAAACTTAATTCAGGATGGCTGGCCTGAAAAAGCATTTTACACTTTTTCGACCGAGTGCCCACACCGGGAATCGAATCCGGGACCACTCGCACCGAAGGCGAGAGTGTTAGCGACTATGCTGTGTGGGGCCACTTTTGCTGTTGTGTGACAGAAGAAACTTCCGAGAATGAGCGGGGGAATAATTGGTTGATTTGATTGGGTTGTGTGTCAGAAAACAAAAATCACTTTCGATATATGTTCTTTTGTTTTCGAAAACGCAAGAATGCATCGCTAGGACTAACACTTATTTCGATTGATTCGAAACAGCCAAAATGGTAAAAACTTTGTTTCCTTAGAAGACCTGAAAAATCACCTGGATCAGTTCCCTCAGAATTTCTACGAACACGAGATTACGCAGCTACCGGAGAGATGGAGAAACATAATCGAACAGAACGGAATATACTTCATTAATTAAATCTCATGTTTACGAAAGCAACTGTTTCTTCAAGTCTTGTCACAAAAACGGGACAAACTTTTACATCAATCCAACAATATTGCATGCGTGTTAGTAGAATACTTTGAACCAGGGCCGTGCCGTGGGGGAACGAGCCCGTCGACGGCCCCGGCCGCCGAAGTAAGGGGGCGAAAAATTAGGGAGAAAAAAGGAAAAAAGATAGGAAAAATTGTTTGGAATACATGTATGGGGGCGCCGCCGTATATTCTCGCCCCGGGTGCTGATTTTCCATGGCACGGCCCTGCTTTGAACTGAATCTGTCTAGATACAGTTCCATTAAAAAAAAAACGAAGTACAGATGGCATTTATGATAACACTGTCAATGGATTCAAATGAGTTCAACACAGCACTGAAAAGGATAATGGCTCAAGAAATTTACGGAAACTAAGAAGACAAGAACTTTACTTACCTAACGGAGAGTATAACGAGGCTTAGCAAATAACAGAAAATAATTGTGAAGAAATATCCCTGCCGAATACTGTAATCAAAGCCTTCAAACAATGACAAAGTTTCATTGGTGTAGAATCCGTAATAGAGCTCCGTGTCAACAAAGAAACCCTAAAAAATCAAACACATGTATATGTAAAATAAGTCTATAATTCATTCTCTAATTTAGTTATATTTAAAAAGAAATCTTTTTCTTTTTAGTTGATAATCTCAAGCTGCTTTCGATCATGTTTTTATCATCATTATTATTATTTTACGCGAAAAAATGTATCATTACAAAGAAAACTGTTTGTCACTTAGAGCTTGAATCTTGATACACATCTACACAATACAACACAAATTGGCATTAATATGCTTATATTTTTATTGGCACAGTCTTTTAGTCTAATGGATATTTTTTTTTCATGCACATTTTTGAAAGTACTACTATTCATATATTAGAATACAACCGTATGAGGACACTTATAATTTTAAATCGTCTTAAAAAGAAAGGTTCATAAAGAGATCACGAAAAAGCGTGAACAGATTCAATGTAGGAAGCTTCTTATTAGAAAACATTTAGACCAATTTTACTAGAAGGGAAAAAGCTATTAAATCTAGAGACATATATAAGCACGTATTACGAGATGGTGGTACATTTGGGCATATTTCAATCGATTATTCTGGTTTGAGCAATGGCGATAAATGAAAAAAATATAATTAAAAATGAATGACATTAGTTCATTTGTTCTTTCAATATTAACAAATACTCAAATATATAAACCGATCTAAATACAGATACTGATTCATATATATATATATATATATATATATATATATATTCATATATATATATATATATATATATATATATATATATATATATAAGTCTATATGCAACTGTACCGCGCATGCGCAACCTATCTTCATGAGATCGCCACAATGCAAGCAACAATATCTCGTTAGTCATGCAGCAGAGCAGTGTGGTTTAGCATAGTCTGGTGCCGCTGAAACAATAGATTCTACGAAGGATTCAGTGTGTCCCTTTCTAACGCTAAGTTTATGGCGTCGCGCATCGTAGAAATGTGTTAAATGTGTAAATTTTGTGTAGGTCGTGCCACTGTGAATCGTATTATACGTCAATATGTGGCATAGAGTCCGGACCCATCATACCGACGCGAGCAACTAGAAATCTACCTTCCGTAAAGAAGACTCTATCGCTATTGCATGTGGTTCAAAGTATGACGACCTCAAAAAATCCTGCACACACAGCGTGAGATAGCCAGCAACTACCGCACATCGCAGGCGACAATCAACCGCGCTAACGGTCGTTTGCAAAAGCAATCTGTACGCCCTAAAACCGTGTGGCTGAGCAAAAAACGAACCACAGGAAGTTGTTTGAACGTCATCTCGCGGGTGATCGGTGAAAGATCATGCCACACATACAGGCTAACACCGAGGATCGGACCACATTCTTCCGCCCAGTGTGCACAAAATTTCACAAAAGGGTTCATCATTGTGGCCGCTTTCCCATACAGGAACAAATAGTTTCTCCAAAAGGTGGTGCGAAACGTCAAAATCAATGCTGCGTACTACCAGACTCATTCCTGCCTAAAATGAACTAGACGAAATCCCAGCCTTGTGCGGACAAGACGTGAACCAGGTTGAACTGCACCAAGACAAAGCATCAAGCCACATGGCGAAAACATTGCTGGAATTCTTTATCGCTGTATAAAAGAGGAAACTGGAATTTCTCCAATTTCCTTCTCTGACATCCCTGTCAAAAGTCCAGATGCTAGTCCAATGAACTATTGCACTTCTGGATTCTTCAAACGGTACCTGTCCCATAGTCAAGTCCACACCGTCTCTGTCCTGTCGAAAGCCTATAAATAGGACTAGGATGAAATATTAATGGTCCAGCTGCAGTGCAAACTGCGATGCCGAGCAATAGCCAGTACAGGTAGCCTGCAGATCGAACACAACTGGTGGTAGAATGACGACATTTTCTTAGGTAAGTAGCTCATTTAAATTCGGCTCAAAATAAATGAACAAACCTTTGTACTTCGAACCCTTTTCCGTTTTCCATATATTTTTCTAGTTTTGCTCGCAGTAGCTCTATTCTAGTCGTAAAAACATTAATATATTTGAGATAATTGATCAGGGGTGCCCATAAATAACACAGCCCTAGTTTTCATAGCCCATTTCTACAAATACAATATTTATTTTTAAACTTTTTAAAAAATCTGCCCTTCATCAGCTTCCCTTCCTCATGGTGCAGCATAGGCGTCTCTGGCATGTAAAAATTTAGGGGGACGACTAGAAGAAAGAATGTTTGCATACTCAACTAAATTTTCGTCAAAATCGTGAGTTACTTGAGTTAGCGTGTTTAAAGTTTCTATCTCTACCAGTATAATTAATCATACTCTCCCATCACTCGACAATCCCTTGCTACATATTGAGAAGTTTCTATATAGTAAATGTCGGGGTCCCTTTACATCTACTGTATAGTTCCTGTCTTCGTTGAATTTCACTTCTCAATTCCCAGTTCAACTTTATACACATTATACATTTTTCACTGCAACTTTGTTTCCATGCTTTCATTTCCCTAGTTTTGAAAGCTTCTTCCACAATCCATGTTTCTTTGCTGTGCTATTTTCCTAATACCGTACCTCTACTCCCGAAATTCAAAATATTTCTACTTCTAGTTCTTTCCTATATCTACTTTTTCTCAACTGATATATCTTCCTTTTATATTTCAAACAAATCTATTTTCTTCCCAACTTTACAGCGTTTAATATCCAACTTTACTCCTGCTTTTCTTTTTAGATATATATATTTCAGTAGGATTCAACCTGTCATCTCAGGATTTTGATCTGACAATTTTCGCATTTTTTTAAACCACTGTGTTCATTATCTTTGTCTTGATATAGCAATTATATGATTTAGTGCTATTCATTAATTGTAGTCTATCTTTTCTTCTCTTGTTTTGCTCCGATCACACCGCGGTATTCAGAAGACAATTCTTTAATACTACTACTTAAGAACAAATATAGCATTCGTATGTTCCTCGTTTATTTACTACTTCGATATAAGTACTTAAGCCTTCTTCCATTTCCTTTTTTACATAGAATTTTCGGGGGAACGCGTCCTCCCCCCTCTTCTCCTGCCAGAGATGCTCGTGTGGTGCAGCCTTGATCAAAAAGTATAATTCTTTTTATAAATTATGCACTTTTATACATAATTTTAGTCCCTAACTGGTTTAAATGTCATTTTTTGTTCTTCTTAAAATTTCAGTCATGACCCCTTACCACCTTGCTGGCACCCCTGACTTAATAGAAGCCAATGGTTTCAAGTAACTTATCAAGATCTATATAGCACATAAAAGAGAAAAAAATATAAAACTGCTCGACAGCTAAATAAAATACTAGAAATAAATTTTCGGACAACTATTTCACATACGAAGTTTAAAAGTAGATTTTCCTCTACATATCTCTGATCGACACGCCCACTTTGAATTCTATGTTCTCTATCTCAAACTAAATCAGTTTTTCTTTAAATTACAAAAACTCTTCAGTTAATGGATCTTACATTCCGAAGTCGCTAGGTAAACAAAATATCTATTATTTGGAATGGACTTGACTACCTCACAACTGGTGAGCAACTCTGCCTGCAGTACTTAACCACTGCCATAATTTAACAGTCATTCTACCATACATACATTTAATTAATATCAGATTGCCCGTTCTTCGTACGGGGAGAATACGTTTTATTTTGGACAGAAAGGGCTAAATTTGGATTTAAATTGAATCAGAAGTGTCACTGTTCGTCTCAGCAACCCCGAAAACTATGGATTCGACACTAATATCGGTCATTTTCCATTTTTGATCATTTTTAAATATCTCTCACCCTCCCCTAACTAGCATCGTTAAAGTGAAATGATGAAACCAGCCCAGGCTCAAACCTCATTTATGTTGAGAATTTGATCGAAATCAGTCGGGTGGTTCAAGAGTTATTAAGTTTTATTTATTTTTATATATGTCCCCCTCCCCTAAGTTCTACCATGAAAGTGAAATAAAAATCAAATTTCTCCTTTACCCTAGCCGGCATAACCGTGGGACGTAAAACTCAAAGATTTCAAAAAACATCCCAGGCCCGAACCTCATCTATGTTGAAAATCTGATCGAGTTGATTTATTTCACGACTAAGTGGACTTCGTTAGTCTATCTTGTTAAAATAAAACATTAACGCTGAAATTACGCAGGCGCACTACCGTTGACTTTTACGCTAGAAGATACGGTTCGTGCTTGATACATTAAAAAATGGCGATCTTAGCGTTGTTTATTGATATGCTATACAAGGTAGAAAGTTTATGCAAGTTTCGTTAAGTCCACCACATTAGAAAAATTATCACGTGTAACAGCAGCAATGAATGTCAATGACCAAGTACATAATCAGACCAACGTCTGCTTAAATTGTGAATACGTTTTCATAGTCATAATTAATGTCAATGAGAAGTGAGATTATCAGCTACGACAATACACAGACTTTTGCACTTGAATATAAATAATCCGACTTTACATATTATTGTCGAAGAACAATTAAGAGTAGTATCATTTTCAAAAGAAACCAATATTGTAACTAGATTTCCTTACTGAATACTGTCAACGCGCTTGGTCACAATTCTACGTTAATACTTTGAGTGATCTTCCGGCTTTTCAATATATTAGCATTAAAAAAAAATAAATAAACCACTATGTAAAAATAAATACTGAAAGTAACTTGCACCTGAAAATTAAACAGTACCATTTATTATCGTTTATGTTTCTTCAAGCTACGACTTGACGATCCTTTTGCCAGATTAGTGAACTTGTTTTATCAAAACCATCCATTTCGATATTATTCAACTAATGTATTCATGACACATTCATGATATATACAATTATAAGTGTAGAATAAACTTCTGGCAAAGAGGATCAAACAAGCACAGGTCTATCATTTATAATTTAAATTACGTCCTTGTAAAAATGAATCTTATTTATTGCACTTTTACTACTACTATGATTAAGTGAAATTTTCGACCTACAGCTAATTAATCGTTTAGTTGAAATTACAGTCATATTTATAAAATTAATCTTACACTAAAAGCGCGAAACTCGCACTAAAACACTGATTTAAGACACATGAAATATTGTGATTTGTCTATATCAAGAAACAAAATTCTAGCATTAGCCAGAAAACGATACACATTTTTTTCTTACCTTTAGCTAAAATCCTTATATGACATACTGCTAATTAGAAATAATTAAAACCGTGAGAATAATCACATAAAAGAGAGACTAATTTAACTTCCCCGACTTAAATTTAAATGAGTAAGAAGTTATTCTGTCATAAAAAAGTTATTCTATTTTAGGTAAAATATTATGAAAGCTACCAACTCTTAATTAATGTATAATTTTATTTGGGTAGCTCCCTGAGCACACACGATGAAATATTTAAGAAAAACTAAAACTATAATACTTTTTTCTTAGTTGCGCCAAAGAAATACCAGAATAGCACTTTCACTTCATTAGAACTCCATCTACTCGTAATATATTGAATATTTATAAATCTGTAACACTTCGTTCACTTTTGTAACTACAATCAAAGAATGAATAATACACTTTTTTATCAATTACCTAAATGATTTTACCAATACAGTCCACGTAATCAAATATTGAGCACTAACCTCAAGATTAAAGGGTGTGACTGGTCTGAGGAAAGACTGAGTAGCGCAGTGATTAACTTACCGGCATAATAAACTAGGCTTCCCAGTTCGATCCTGACCAGCCGCATATTTCACCTCTTGACTTTAAAAATAGCCAAGATTTGCTATAAGGCAACAAAATAAAATAAAATGTGAATTCTGTTATGGTCACTAGATCTCACTTATTTCACGCTGACTACGCTTAATTTGCTCTTGGCAGCACTTGTTAACTTGACAATATTTGCTTAACACTATCAATAGCATTGAACTAACATGAAACTTACCTCTCCAGTAAATAAATTTCCAAAGGTGAAGGGATAGCTAGATTTCAATATCAGTTCTTCGTTATCTGCTTCGTTTACAGATGGAGTTGTTGTCTGACTAGAAATACCAGAGATCGACAGTGCTGTTGCTTTTTTTAAAAAAAAAAAAGAAAGAAAAGAAAGAAAATAAAGCCTTCCTGGAACTGTTTCCGTCACTATATATATATATGAGTTTTTATGCAAAAATTTGCATACAAAAACATTTTTAAAAACAAGAACAACTAGTACGAATAGCTCCAAATTGGGTTAAAGGTGAGGTGGAAATTTGGATTACTTTTTTTTATTTGAAATTAAATTATTTCTTTTATTTTTCAGTGTCCGATAAAGACCGCAACTTTTGAGTGCATAGTAACATGTGCTGATTATTTTACAATCACGAAGTTATGTATTTAAATGTAGGGACAAAAGTTTTGTCCGGATGCGGCCAATGGCGTCATTTCATATTTGTATGAAACGTTCATTTGTTTTTCTCCACATAGCATTTTTCTTCTTTCTCAGTAAGCCAGCGAATGAGATCTAATAGCAACGAGACATGTAGTTCGAAATGCAACATGTGTCAGGACAAAAATCATAGAATTATAAAACAGATATCATTTTAAACACACGATATTGTTAATAATTGTCATTACGAATTATATTTTTATTCGTCTGAATGATGCAAAATATATATATATATATATATATATATATATATATATTCCTTATGTTGCAGATTCTACATGAGAAGGTTTACAATGAAGAGCAATGTAAAATTAGGTACTAGACTACAGAAGCTGTAAGCTTTATTTGTGTTGTTAAAACGATTTATAACAGATAAGCTTTTGATCAACTTATTCACAAGATACTGATTACGTTTTCAATGAGCACTGAACAATCAGAGAGAGTAAACTAAAATTATGTCAGCCAAAGTTTGTTAGTAAGATAACAAACCACGTTAAACTTATTTCAATGTAAACAAATAACAAAAAAGTTAGTTGGAGACTCTCTATGCTGTAAATAGAGACATTTATCAAATTAGTCCAAATATATCGCTCATTTTTCGATAAACTATGTACCTACACTATTCCATGTATAAATCAACTACCAAACTTTTTATTTATCATCTTCTGCCATTGAATAAATATTTCAACATTAACAATCGCCGATATGTTTCAAAACTCATATTACATATGAACCGGTATTGAAATTTCGCATGACTATTTACGTTATTATTTGTCGCACGACCGCTGGAAGAATGATTCTTCAATTGCATATTTGTAAGTTATCAAAATGAACAAGTAGCTTAATTCGTATGAAAATCGAACCAAGACCAATGACGACAAACAGCAAAAGTATAGACGGGTATCTTTTTTAATGGATAAATAATAACATGTAGATAGTTTTCACTACCACTCACTATCTAATTAACAGAATTAATTCATTTTTAGATAGGAATAAACATTATCATACTCAATTTGAAGAACTTACGTCACTAAATTTTTACTGTACTGTTTCGACCAACTTGCTGTACTCATTACTTTTTTTGAATTACTTATTTATTTATTTATTAATGCATGTTTAACTTTCAAGAAATTAAAAGAAGACGAGGCTTGTTTATAGTTGAAATAGTTTGTCTCTACAGGATGTTTCTTTTCAGTGCTTGATCAGGATATCTCATTGCAGGAACTCTTCAATAAAGAAAAGGAACCATTTTTACCGAAGTTGTGAGTTTCAATTTTATAACACTTGCCCACAAACTGACTCAATTTCCATGAGAGAATGCTACGTACAAACTATATTTTGAAGTAATTCACTCAGTGGAAGTGCCTTTGAGTACTCCATCATATTAGTTGGTTCCATATAGATAAAACATGTCTAAAATAACAACTTTATAAAAGCCGAAAACCACAATTAAAACTTCCAAGTACCTACCAGGATACGTTTTGTTGTTAAGTTCATAAAAGTAAGTATGGCCCCCAGTTGTAAGAAATTGACTTGTATCAAAGACGAGCTCTTGTGTCTCCTGTTCGCTAGATGTTGATGTAGTTGATGGCACATCTTCTGAGGTACTTAGTGAATCTTTAATACGATACAGGATTTGTGGCAAGACGACAAAACTAAAACTGTGGAAAAAAATGGGCTTGGTAAATTCAAATTAGTCTATTCATGATAATTAAGTGCAATGAATCATAATAAATCAGATTAAGTAATGTATATTAAACATATATTAAATAAAATAAACATGTACTGACTACACTAGTTTAGGGAGCATGGTGACTAAATGGTAGAGTCTCATTTCTGGTCTAAGGAGGTCCCAGATTCGATTCCATGCAACGTGAGATTGCTGTGAACAGCATCGTGTCAGAAAATTTTCTCAGAGTTTTCCCATTTCCTCCCTCATTTGTTTTCTATCAATGCTTTCATAATCATTCACTTTCATTAACTCAGTCTCTTTCAGCCTACAAGGTATAGTTGTGCGACAAAACTACAGTTTTTTTTTTTTTTTTTTTTTTTTTTAAGTTTATTCTTTACTATTCTTTACTTATTACACTAGTTACACTTTAATGTTACTATTCTATGTATTATACCATATGATAGCTTTTATATTTGTAGTTCTATGATCATTCCTTTGTTCCACTGGCAGATTTTATTTTTACAAGTCGCACTACTGTTTGAAACTTTCTCTTATTTATAATGTGCGTATGAATGATTAGCTGGGTTTTACGTTCTTGTGAAGTAATGACTTATGGACCTACATTAAAAGACGAATCCGAACCATTTTTTGGGTTTCTATCCGAGGTTTTATACCCCACCATAGTTCGAGCAATACAAGCGCTCTAGGCATGAAAGACAATGTCCTTTCCATAATTCTATCACGATATATCTGAAGATTTGATTGATATGACCACAAAATGATCTAAAATATCAAAAACGTTAGTTCTTTATACGAGGGTCATTTCATAAATAACGCAAACTATGGCAACCCTGCGGAGTGGATGATGAAAACGAGCTAAACATTTTGTCAGTTGAAGCTGAAGTCTTGAGGCAGCAGGACGTGTGCTTGTGGGCTCTTTAGTGAACACAATGTGGTTGTGACAAGGTCGAACATTATGTGGTGAAAATCCCACAGAAATTCACAGTGCTTTATGTGAAGTTTGAGGTGAGGTACAGTTTCTCGTTGGGCTACTCAATCTCAATCGAAGGTTACGCAAATGCTTTTGCTTACAATCACCAAGGCATTGTGGTAACAGACAGAGTTCCACGTCAAAGAAGTGTCACAGCAGCGTACCATTGTAAATTCCTCCTGAAACTGTGCAGAAAAATGCACAAAACCCGACCGCACTTGTTTAGGGCGGGTCCACTGATTCTCCACGACAATGCTCAACCACACACCGCTAATGCTGAGTCAAAAGCTTCGCAAATACGGTTGTGAAGTGTTATCTCATGATCGGCACGGTTCGGACATGAGCCCACCAGACTATGACCTGTTCCCAAAGTTGAAACAACGTATGTATGGACGTCGGTTTGCATGTCTGGAAGAGCTTCCTGCAGCCGTTATCCGAACCATTCGACAGCTTTACAAAGATGGTGTCTTTGATGGAATATAGAAGCTACCCGACATTGAGATTCCGTCATTACCTAGCAGAGAGATTATATTGAAGGCCTGTAGAGAGATCCTCTAAAAACAAGAAACGTGTAAGTAACAAAAAATTAATGTGCATTGCTTATGAAATCCCACTCGTACAACTAAAAGCTCTGGAATTCGAAATACGCAATCACTAATAGAGATTAACCGTAATATAAAGGAAAGTATAAATAAGAGGAGGAAACAGCAGAGGAGGTATCAACCCTTCTTATTTAAATTTTCTTCAGTAACTTTATTAATATAGGGTAATGATGCTAGTTCAGTTAGCGAAAATATTTTAGTGGTAAAGAACTGTAATTTCTTTTCCAACATTACCGAAGAATCTAATATGTACGGTTTATTTAAAGTAATTAAGCTGCTAAATTGATCTAGAATTTGTCAACCTGAATCATTTTCGTACTGAAAGTCCACTTTTAAACATGGATACACAGCAATGTAGATTGGACTTCATTTAATTTCAAAATATTATATACATAATAAACAAAACTATCATATATATATATTGATCTTTAAATGTAAATATACTGTATTAAGAAACAGCGTGATTTTATCTCTATCATTTAAAGCATGCTCTCAAAATAAATATTAGCAAACTGCAGACTTTAGCTCACACAAAATTATAACATTTACGTGACGGGCGTTAAAAAAAAAAAATTGCTTAACGATTACCATATGCACCACAATGTGCATTTCCATAATAGGTGTAACGAATTAACATAAAGAATTCGTTCCAAATTTTTTTCACTAATTTGCTCTTCACATATCTAACAAAGACCTGACAAGGAAACCTTCCGAAAATGATAGTTGCAGTGAAAGATGTGACCTATGCCAATTGAAACAGCTGTAACAGAGATGAGCATTCCCAAAAAATTAGCTGCCCATAGCAATAGGTTCAAGAAATATAAGGGGTGGAAATTCGGGAAACAGCAAGGTTGGACAAGGGAGGGAAAGTGCAAATTCCGAAAAAAAAAAAAAAAGGGGGGGGGAGCACGGCAAAATACAATGCTGACAAGTGATGTATAGAGAGAGACTTGCCACAATAGGGAACAAATGAAGGACACCAGTGGGGTTAACAGTGTTGCCAACTGCAATGAAAAGTACATGTTTTGAAAAGAGCACTATATGAAGTGAGTACAATATTCAGTGTCAACCTGTCATGTAGAACATAAGATATGACGTGTGTAATCAATGGTACAATCTAACAAAAGAAAATAGAAAGAACAGAAGTACGAAAAATACGGAAAAGACGAAGTTGGCCATAATGCGCCACATTTGTGCATATTAGAATGAACAAAACAAGAAAGCACCAACTATGCAGGAAACCGACGTACCTAGAGTAAAAAAGAAAATCGAGTTACAAAGTTGGCAACACTAACCATGAAAATCCAGACAAGTCTAATATAGTTAGGCCACTCGCTTCACAAAAAGAAAATTCCGGCAACAGGCATTAGCCTTCGCATCATTTGTGCATGCTCGTCAACATTGTACGTGAAATTGTTCGATGAGACAATGGTCCAAACAGAAGATACATTTACAGTGAGCACAGCGGAATACTGCCAATCCGTCACACATGGTACAATGATCGCTGTGAATGTCTCGAAACAATATTCTAGAGGTGTCGGAACCTTTGGTGGTCTTTCCATCACATATTCACACCTGTAGAAAGCAAACATAACCAAAGGCTTGAATAAACATGCCGTAAACTGGTAATGGGTTAAGGCTTGAAGTTTCAGAAAATTCTCGTGGGACCAAATGTTAAAGTGAGTATCTGATAACACAAGCTCTGTAACGTAGTGCACAAAGTTCTTGTATGGTCTAAAAAAATAAACATCAAGTGGTTGTATCAGACCCATGCAACCAGGATGGATCAGCTCAACTTTGAAATTCACTCCCGACAGTACATGCTCGTCGATAGCAAATGTTTCCTATAGGTGTTGTTGCACATTCCATGATCTATCGAAAGAGGTACCACTTGGTCCCTGTTGCCATTTGAAAGTTTGAAGTTGGCTCCTGGGGCCCTATGATGGGCATCCTGGGGGCACTTCCTTCTCAAAGACTTTTATCGCCCCCTGACATTGGTACATTCCTGCACAACTTGATCCATCACATTTTTGTTCGTTTCGCAAATCTTTCAGGCCACAAAGTTTGGTCGGACACCCTGTATATTTTTCGTACTTCTGTTCTTTCTATTTTCTTTTGTTAGATTGTACCACTGATTATAGACGTCATATCTTATGTTCTACATGACAGGTTGACACTGAATATTGCACTCACTTCATATAGTGCCCTTTTGCAAAACATGTACTTTTCATTGCAGTTGGCAAAACTGTTAACCCCAATTTTGTCCTTCTTTTGTTCCCTATTGTGGCAAGTCTCTCTCTATACATCACTTGTCATCATTGTATTTTGCCGTGCTCCCCTTTTTTGCGGAATTTGCATTCCCCCCTGTCCAACCTTGCTGTTTCCCGAATTTCCACCCCTTATATTTCTTGAACCTATTGCTATGGGCAGCTAATTTTTTGGGAATGCTCATCTCTGTTACAGCTCTTTTAATTGGCATAGGTCACATCTTTCACTACAACTATCATTTTCGGAAGGTTCCCTTGTGAGATGAAGGAAATAGAAAACATACAAAATATCAAGCACAATAATTATTACACACATACATTATAATAACGATAAAGAAACTTTTCAAAAATTGTCAAAACATGCCTGTAGGAAAACCAAGTACATTTCGCTCTAAATAGTAAATACAAAAATGAACTTGATATTTACCAGTAAGAGCAGTCACACGAAAAAATCCCTTAACATCTAAATCATTATTTTAAACTGAAACTTCCTAGCACCGTAAAGCAGTTCCACTTATAGTTACCTCAGAATAAAAACAAAGAAGTTTAAAATAAACAGCCATCGAAGGAAACGAAAGTAAGTGGCAACGCTGCTTCCAAAATGTCCTTCTATTTTCTTAAGACTACCATACCACAATTCCATACTATACAACATATTCTTCAAGGCGAATTTTAGCTGAAATTAAAAAAGGAGGAAAATTAAATAAAAAACAAACACCTTTATAAACATTAATGTGTGAATTAGCAAACATTAAATAAAATACTAAATAATATTACTATACATGTAAGTGAAACTGAAAGAGAAGAAAATGAAATATTTGAAATTTTCTAAAAAAGAAAACTTATTCTAATGATAGAAATCAAATTATGATATTCTATTAATTTAGAACAGAAGAATCAATAACTAACATACGATGCAATTAAATCTTTCTAAGTTTTCTTTACTATTCTAAAAACCTCTTGAACATCTTTCGATATTAGATTAAATATGCATACAAAACCCATGTTTCAACTTTCGTAACAAATAATCACGGTCCGAATTTCCGCGAGGTCGAGGGGAATTTCCCCTTGTCACATTTTGATCCCATAAAAGAAACTAACTGAAACATCATTGCCGGGATCCTTGCTTTTCCTCCCCTCAAGCATGCTAACTGATAAAAAAAAGTTTGAGTATATTGTTCAATTCCACTGGTTTTGTCCTTTTATGCAATCTTAATTTGCTGGTTCCTGGTTGTGTTCCGTAATGAGAGATGAAAAGTATTCAACTTTGACTTCTTCTAATTTTATACTCAAAATTACCACAATATATACATTCTATTCCTCTGTTTTCAGCGTTGCGCAAGTTAATAATTCAACTGTCCCTATAGTAGTTACTTGTAATCGTACTATCATAACTTTCAGTTCGTTGTCGAAGTGAATTTGAATTACGACGTTATACTAACTTTGTACATGTATTTGCAAACCTCTTACATTGTATGTGAGGCTCGGGTTCGATTCTTAATGTGGTTCGGATCCCACGTTAAACTGTAGGGCCACGTCTCATAAGCCTCGCTGCAGAAAGGGACGCTAAACTGAAAATCAAATCGAATCAATCTTACATTGTATATATACACAATATGAGATACTTTGAATCCTATACTCAAACACATTCGGAAAGATTAGGTGCGTATCTGAGGCACTATATAGTTAATTTGGTTACTGTTGCCAAGTTTCTTGATTTAATACATTCCTTATTTATTGTTACTGTCAGATAATCACATCTGTGTGGGGGAGGAGAGAGAGAGAGAGAGCGATGTCATTATCTCATTTTGCATTATTGCACCTCCACAACTTTGTGTCATACTAGACCTCATTTTATCTCCCCCCTCCCCCAATATTAATATTATATTCACACACTACAAACAGTATTGTAAGTATCAAGAATATCGAAGTTATCAAAGTGGCGTGTGTGAAGGAAGAACATTCTCTCTTCTATCCAAGAAGTCTTAGACTCGAGTCCGAGGTCGCCAATACAAATATGTTTTCCCCTGAATCTCACCAGATAATTACTTTAAGAAACTGCTTGATTTCAAGAAAAAAAATCCTTTTCATTGTTTCTGGTAAAAGGTGCCTTCATATCAACTGTATTTGGATCTTTGGTTCGAAAAAAAATAGTAATATAAAATAAATAATACTGCACTTCACCAATTAATTCATAATTTTACACGCATTTGATGGAATAACGGTACTATATTTTGTATGCACATTTTCTTAGATTGAAATAGGACTGTTCATTTTTTATACTATTTCATGCCGAAAGATTATATTATTTATTCGCTAAATTACAGTATTAATTAGTTTTACAAAATATTTTGAAACAGTACCAAAATCATATTTCAGTAAATTGATCTCTTACAATTTTGTATACTAAGTTAATACAAATATATTTCCTTTCCGTTAACGAAAGTACATTATTACGTTCGAACAAATTTGATTAGCTGTCTAACTTGTCAAAGCGCTATACTCCCACACTGAGATAAGAAGTAGTAATAACTTCGACTTTTTGAAAGCTTTATTCCATTTACTTCATTTCAAAGACTTAATACGAAAAGTTCGAATTAGTATTAAGAATATCGAAAAGAAATAAATTGTACTTTTTATTGTATCTGGATTTATATATGTGCTTACAAGGATTCCTTTGTTTTAACCATATCACACCTGTCGAATGCAATGCTATTCATGTATCGCAGTCTAGGCGAACCATCGTCACCTGTCCCGTTGGTAAGAATTCTTAACTCAGTGGTCATGAATTTCTCGGACTAGCGGCAGAGGCACTTCAGTTGCATATATTACATATCTCTGGTCTTAAGACTCACATATGACTTTCATAAAAGCTACGTTTAGCCAACTATAGTCCATCCACTTCAAGGCCTATGTCAAACCACTATCTCACATCTTATTCCAAAAACTCCTAAAATTCACACAACAAGAGAGATTATTCCTTTTTACCAAGATTAGTAGCCTTATCGATATATATTCAAAGTTACAGCAATGGAAATCCATTATGCCTGATTGAAGGCCACAGAAAGATGCTTCTCAATGCCAAAAATGACCAACTTCAGCGATGGAGGAGTACTGAAGTATTAGCACACGCAAACGCAATGTGCTTCCGGCCGTGCTTCATGATGGTGGTTAGTAAAGTGGAATAGCTGTCATATGTGTAGGGTGAAGTTCTCTGTGGAAGAACTGCATATTATTGTCGTGCGAAGTTACTATGTGTTGGGTTAGAGGAATTTACTTTATCGAATGTTACATGTTGGGCCGAGGCATTTAAATGTGGACGGACAGCAACTGGTGATAGTCGCGATTTGGACGTCACGCATCGACTCACACTAAGATGTTAGTCAAAGTGGTAGAAAGTGTTTAACGGAAAAAGCCACTAAAGTGAACAGAAATTATCCATACGTAAAGGTATTTCTGTGTCGACAGCAATACGCATTTTATGAAAGCATCTAAGGATGCGGAAAATTTATGTAAGACAGGTGCCTCATTAGTTAACAGAGATATAGGAACAGATAATGTATCCATCTGGAACTATTTCAACGTGAATGAGACAACACGATCAAGAGAGTGTACGAACTCAATCGACAACTTAATGAATGGAACCATCCAGCTTCACCATGAAGATAACGTTTGACAGAATCCATCCTCGACGAAGATGATAATTTTGACATATGACAGCTAACGTATTTTTTTAGTATCATTGTATTTGCAAGGGTCACAATGACAATAATCTGTACTACATTGATTATTTTTGCCAATTCTCTCCACATTTAATACAATCTCACATACCAAGCTATCGTAATTACTCGCTTAACTTAAGAATTTCCAGAAGAAAGATCGGTGTGCATTTCATTTATAAGATTGTACAATTTTCTGTTAGTTTGGTTTGTTTCACTAGATTTGGAGCTTATTTTCTTATAAGCAATAACCGATTTCACGGTTTTGATTCACCACACTTTCTATGAAGTAATTTCTAATTTTTATTTTTTTTTTAAAAAAAAAAAAAGTTTTCGAAAGACAATACGAGTAATTCGTTGTTCTTTTGTTATTCCTGATCTGTAATTGGTTGTAGACATTAAACCATACGCTCATTTGTAAATATACATTCTAGATATAAATTCAGTTTCGCAAATCATTGTCAACTTACTGTCATATACAAAATATGCAAAAATTACTGTACTTAACTAAATTCAGCAGCTGATAAAACTAGGTTCCTTAGAAGAAAGTGTATAAATACACTAAATATTATATATATATATATATATATATATATAAACTTACCTTTGTAAACGAAATACTTATTCTGTACTTCAATCTTTTCCAAATACTGATGGGTCTCTTTTTTGATTTTCTGCTCACGCTTTTGGATAATTTGGCTTTTACGTGTCTCTTCAAGGTCAATGACTCGGGCATTTCCCGCAAAGTTTCCCTTAAAAAATAAAAAAACGAAGTTTTTCTAAATGCTATTTATTTATATTACAAATATTATACGATATTTATGGTACTCTCAAGGATACTAGTTAGTATTCATTCTACTTGTAAGTCTTCTCCTTGAAACTACTTTCTAGCAGGTCCCAGGGTCGTTTTTCCCTAGACATTTAGTCATGGACTAAGAGGAAAGAATAAATTTACCTAGAAGTGTAATAAATACAAACGGAAAAGAATTCAACGCTGAAAGACGTACTAACGGATGCCTATAATGCCCAGCGCTCAGTTACCAGAGTCACTTGTGGTATGTCCAATAAAAGATACGAAATGATGTATGCCACATCAGAGCTCTTCCCGTAATACCGGAGCGCAACTACAATCAATGTGAGACAGCAGAAAGAAGCCAGTGAAAATGAGGTGAGAAGCAATGTTCGTGAAGCGAGTGGTGCATTTCTATGAGAATGTGAGTGACTAAAGTCAAAAGGATAACATTGCCCCCTTTGTGCAGTAAGACAAGTTGTCGCAGGTTATACGCAAAATATTATCAAGGTATACCAACCGGAACACCGAAATACGGGAATATTACTGAACACGCTGCAATGATATTAACATCTAGAATTGTGAATCAGGTGCTCGAATGTTCACCTGAAATCCAAGTCATTCAGTTCGTGATATAACCAAATGGGCCTTGGGCGACCCGCTTCAATCATCAGTCACATGACAGTGTGCATTGTAAGGATGCAAGCAACGATATAAAACTGCCCACAGTCCAGATCAAGAGACACACGTAAGACAACCTGTTGATGACTATGCCTACGAAAAATTCTCATTCTTGATGATGGGACGTACGTCTACGTTGATCCTTCAAATGTCTCGGAAAGAGCATTTTATCATTCTATGGATCCTGTACAAGTGCCCTTTGATCATAAATGTAAGAAAAAGACGAAGTTCTCTAAGCGTCTTCTCATCTGACAAACCGCTGATGCTAGAGGCAATGTCTCCAAAACATTCATTTCAGAGAGTACAATGATACCCGCAATTTATGTCAAGGAATGTGTGCAGCGCAGATTATTTCCTCTCACTGCCAACATCACAGCAGGCAAAATGTTTTGTTCTGCTCTGATGTGTCAAAGTGTCATTATGCAAGTTGTGTGACTTACGTTCTCACTGCTGAAGGAACTGATTTTGTCGCGAAGCGTAACAATGCTTTTAACACATCTGATGCTAGAAGCATTGAAAAGTTCTGGGTATTGTGCAAGAAGTAATACTCAAAGTACAAGACTATAAAAAAATGCGTATGGTTTCAGATATGTGTGATCTCTTATGAGCAAATAAGTGCCAGAACACCATGAAAAACTTGTGGACCGTTTCCTGAAAATTTTTCATGCAATTGCCTACAAGGTTGTGAGAGAATTTCTCATTCCCTTTTTCCTTTTCGAGTCACCTATTGTGTCAAAGAAGATTTTCGTTTGAAGATATTTTACAAACACGTACATCAGTCTCTACACGCTTTTTAGCTCTGTCAGGGAAAAAAAAATGCCGTTGAAATATAGGCAACTTCTTGTAGGTCGAATACCACTTCTCATACAAATTGAATTGTCATTATTAATTCGATCATCTAACTTACAATGGTGTATTTCTCGCCATTGTGTGTGCCTTTCTCAGATTGGTTTGCGGATTCCCTGAGATCATCTTGCGAGCCCATGGGGGTCCGCGGACTCCCGGTTGGGAAAGGCTGATCTAAGCCAATCAATCCATTAATAAATCTTAATTATCTTTACAATGGCCCCGACAATTCTACTTATAAAACAAATCTTGGTTAGACCACCTCAATTAACAGACTGTATACTCATTTAAACATTTCTCGCCCCCAGCTAAAATCATAATACTAATTGTCCTACTTAAAACGTAACAGGTCCTGATTTATCATTGGGAAAGGTAATAATATATTATAATTGGAAGTTCATATAGCCCATACCGCACGAATATTTTTTCAATGTGCTTATCAAAGTTTTGCGGCTAAGTATTGACACATCGAGCCAAGTTATAAGTAATTCTGATATTTCCGTTTCATCAGTGCTGTGCTATTACATTATACTCAAGTACCCGTTCTTTGACCGGTACAAGAAGTTTAATGGAAAATATTCATAACATATATTATACACAACTCTCCGATTTGTGGGTCGGGGAAACTCACTCACAGAAGTTCAAATTCACTGCAATTCCCGAAATCGCTTACCCCAAACCTCTCCTCAAACCAAGGGGGAAAAAATCTTTCTCATATGCCTGTACATACTGAATTTTTACAAGTGAATTAGTTGTACATATTTTGTGTAATTAAACTTTGTGGCTTTACGTGTAACACTTCAGAAAAAACTAAGTAAAAAAGAGTTAAAATTCTTTCTTCACCAACCCTTTGGGATAGAATTTTCTAAATTTATACAAATAAATGCAATATTCGCTTCGCTTTGTGTATCACGAGGACATTACATACCAAATGTTGTGCTTCTTCGGGCTGGAATTTCTAAAATGCGTGCAATGAATGAGATAAGTATTCGCGTAATACATAAAAATTACTTATATATAGTGAAACCTCCCTTAACAGATACCTCTCAATAACGGACATCTCTATAACAAGGACAGATTTTTTGTCTTGGCAAAAATATATGTTCTCTTACGGAACAAAACCCTCCCTTTTACGGATAATCTCAGATACGGACGCGGACAGTCCTTTCTTCCCCCAAACGTTTCAATAACCTCTTCATAATGGACAGGAATTATTCTCGGTTCTGCGATATATTACAGTAGACAGAAAAAGTTTTTTCCCCCACAAGTGTATCTATCATGAGTCTAGACCTGGTGAAGCATCAAACAGAACAGCTTTAAGTTGAACTTCTTATTAACATTCTTCTTCTTTTTTTCTGCCCGCAATAAACTGCTTTCTGGTGGAAATCCTACAAAACCTTCAATAAGCAATAACACTCGTGCAGGGTCAGTCGTATGGCCAATAATTCTATGCGAAAGATCTTCTTTTCCCTAACAAATTTAATCCTTTTTCCTCTGGGTCTTGCATCTTTCCCGACAATTTCATAGATCACAAAACACCCATTGTTTATTTGACAATAATATTTTCAACGAACAATGTTTCCTCTCTTAATTTTTTGGAAAAGCAACATTTTTAATTTACTTTGATACTGGAACAAGTCTGGGTTGGAGTTTTCCTGGTTCCTTTTTCACTTTCTCTAAGAGGATATTATTTGTTATTGGAGCAAGGTCAATAAACATATGCACTCCCAATAACTTGCCTTTTCATCCATTCCGCGGACGAAGATACTGCGCCAGTACACACGCACGCACACATGTTTCGTGCACAACCGTACTGAGGATTGACAGTTGCTAATGAGTTTTAGTACCCTTGTAGAGGAAAAAGCATGCCTTTTTCGCTAAACAAAAGAGCTTAGCCTGTCATACACGCATTATCTTTTGCAGTATAAGAATATATAAATACAACAATAATATAATTTAACAGAAATGAATTTCTCCTTCATCCCTTTCAGTAATTTAAATACGTACTAAATAGAGTATTTTCATATTGAATTTTACGTATTTAGGATCATACATAATGTATTTACTGTATATTACTGCATACAATTACGTTGTGAGAAATTAAATTTCTGTAACCTCTCTCCAAAGAACAAAAGTTCATGTCCCATTGGTGTCTGTTATTCAGAGGTTTCACTATATATACATATATAACCATTCAGAAGAGAATTTCTAAAGCAACTGATTATCTGGTTAATGTAGGCCTACTCATTATTACTCACTCCCTGAATATGTGGTATTCCTAATCCTAGTACCTAACCTAACCCTTCGCTTTATGTTCCAAATTTCCAGTCTTTCACATATTCTTAAACCACAGTGAAGAGAAATTGATTCTTCTACATCTACTCTTATTTCTCTTTTCCATGTTGACGAGAAATCAAAGTATGAAACAGCTCTCCTAAGGGAGAGAAAAGTTTTAAAATTTTCATGTTGCCCACCAACCTATAGTAGAGGTGAACAAAAAGACATCTACTCTAATGGCCTTAACGGGACGCCTAGCTGAGAAATTCCCTGTCTTCGGGCACAACGTTCCTCATACACAAATAGTACATTGTATAAATTACTCACACACTTAACTATCATATATATATATATATATAAACGACCAAAAATGTCATTAAAACTAATGGCGTTTTTGGCCGTTTATTCTTGTCCCGTACTTTATATATATATATATATATAATTTGCAGTTTGTGGCACTTTTTAACATTTTCTTTTTGCAAAAATTAACTGTATGTAATACAATAAATCATAAAACTCTCAATCTACCTTTTACCGGCCCTATATCATAGAAAACAAGCATAATATCGAAAACTCTCCAAATGTAACTGATTGATTGTTTGATTAATTAAGAGTTTGCCGTAGCTTTTCGGCATTGAAGGAAGCCATGTAAGATGGGAATACTGCTTGAAGTGGGAAAAGTCATTAAAATCCTACGGTTGTGGCCTTCGAGGCTAAAGAAGCCGGATAATTAATAAAAGTGAATGATTATGAAAGAATTGGTAGAATAAGAGTGGAAGGAAACCAGAGAACCTCTAAATAAACCACGGATCCGATATTGTCCACTACAAATTCACAGTCTGAGTTTGAAAGAGGGTCTCCTTGCACAAGAGGTGAGCACTGTACCCCTGAGCCACCGTGTCCCCTGCATAAAGTGGGATCCGATCTACTACTCGGGTTTGTACGATTGCACGTGAGACAAGCACGCATGTTAGTGAATTGGTTACTAAGGGGTACTCCTAAGTTTAAATTTCCTATGTGAATTAAGCTGAATTTCTAAAATAAAACTAAAATTTATTTCACAAGTGCATGGGTAAAGAAAAGGTATCTTTCTGTTTTCCAGACCCAGCAAATATTATACCTTAGACATTATTCTAAACACTAAGTTTATAACTATTTTTATCAGGATAAATAAATATTTGATGTCATCAATGTTACAAATAACTTTCTTATCTAACAGTGTATTTTTTCCTCAGATAACACAAATATCTTGGAATATTATCAGCTTATGATAAGTATTATCATCTATCACACGTAAATACGAAGAAAAAACGAAAATAAACATAAAATTAATTTATATTACTTAAAGGCAGTTTTACTACGCACAACATGGCTTTTATGACAATTTGATATAGCTTAAAGCTAAACGCTTGTAGAATGAATTTACATACTTTTCTAAATACTAAAAAATATAAAAAATATGAAGAAAATTTTACACAACGCTTCTTTCAGTACTTAATACAATCTAAATATTTAACGTTTTCCAGATACCAGTCATTGTTGAGCAGCACGTTATCGAATTTTGACAACATTAATAAATTCCATATGTAATGTCCAACGACGAGGTTTAAAAAAAAAAAAAAAAACTGCCACTACGATCCACCAAGGATTACACAGCTGGCTGAAGTATTATATACAGGATAAGTCAATAGTCCCTTCTTTTTCCTAAACGCAGAAGTGCCGGGGGTTCCAAGTTCAACACTGTACATCGGAATAGGGGCTTATGTTTGAATATACTTCCAGTTTACAGACGCCATTTTGAAATCGGCCATATTAAATCGAGATCATTTCTGGAGAGGAGAGCACGGTGACTCAGTGGTAGAGCGCTTAACTTTCGTGTATGGGGTCCCTGGTTCGATCCTTGGCCAAGTAAGTTTGTGGTGGACAACATCGTGTCTGTGGATTTTCTCGGGATAGTCCCGTTTCCTCGCATATTCCCATCCCACCGATTCTTTCACAA
Organism: Thermobia domestica; assembly: GCF_964235325.1. Classification (NCBI taxonomy): domain Eukaryota; kingdom Metazoa; phylum Arthropoda; class Insecta; order Zygentoma; family Lepismatidae; genus Thermobia; species Thermobia domestica. The sequence goes on from NC_137464.1 coordinate 160,268,127, forward strand.
CATTCTCTTGCCCTAATCATCCGTCTTCCTTAGTTTAAAGATTATAATCGTGGGACGTTAAACTGGAAAATTTAATTTCATTTTGTAGAGGGGCTCAATGTGGGGGGTCAAATAACATACACGAAAAGGTTTCACTGAATCCTTTTATGTAATAAGATTTTACATATATTAGCGTTTGAGACTTATGAGCAATGACATTCAAAAGAATTTTCATTGCTAACGTCCCAAGCTTACAGGATAAGCAATGGTGACTCGCGCGCAAAATCACAGGAAATGTTCGATGTGTTGTCTATCAAGCATAACATAACTAGGTCAAGTCAAAAGCTCTGAGAAAATGGTATCACGAGCCTGAAAAGTGCGATGTAGAGTCTGCCCTGTACATTTAGACTATAGAGCATTGCTTAAGGATGAATTCAGAAACAGTCACAGGAAGTGAGGTCAGTTGAACTAGATGGCTATTTTACTTAGACGAGATCAGTTGAATTAGATGGCCAATTTACTGAATTCCGCCGCCCAATCCAATGACTATGGTATTGCATATTTAACCATTCACGAACCTCTATTTCACAGGGTAGTGGGATCCTGTCTCATTGGAAGTGGAAAGCTTCTATCTTCATTCAGCACGGAAGGAAACATTGTCTGAAATAACACTTCCAAATGCTACTCAGCGTTGAAGGTGGTATCGATAAATTTTAATCCAATAAGACGAGTGTCCCATATTCCACTTCCATATTTAAATAATCTTTACATGTGGATAATCTGGAGTAAAGTGTAATTATTTTGAAGAAATCACAATAGTATATAAGTCAAACTAAAAGGCAAGAAGAATTATACTAAAGCCTTAATACTACTAGATTAGAATTAAAGACATTTGAAGAGAGTTCAAATTCATCTTATGGAGTGTTGGATAAAACATCGTACAACGTTTCCAGAGTTAAGAATTATAAGTGGAGCAACGGACATATAAGAAAATGGATATATAAGACAAAATATACATAATATGAAGAGATAAACATCTACTACAAATACTTTTTTCTAAGTTAACCTTTAAGAAAACATTTGGCAAAGAAATATGACTTTTCTTATTTTCTGATTGATGATATCGATATCCGATCTGTATATATAGTGATAGTAATAGTGATCACATTAAATCTCTCGACAGCTGGATGAAAGAAAGTTCTCTCGTATGTCATTTACCTGTGGTGATCTCACAAGGAAGTATGTACTCAATAGGGAATTGTTCGAGTCTCTTATCACAATTAATAAACGTTTCCTCTTTAAACCAGAAACGAAAAATATTTCAAAAAATAAACATGTCACTTCGATTCCATCCAAGGAGTTTCGCCAGACCCCTTCGAACAAGGAATTTCTTCTGGGACAGATTCTCGCTAATCCTATACCAAATCAACAATCACTGAGCAGTACATTGGTCAACTTTTGGGTAAGCGACTACTTTCTGTAGTGCAGGAACATCGGCTAAATCTCTCACAGCTAGGCTGTGTTCTATACTAGGATAATGCACCATCTAATTGATCTGTAGCTGAGATAGATGTTAACAGGCTAAGAATATCGAAGTGTTTTCTTTCCACCTCATCTTGCCAAATGAATAATTCATCAATAAGCAGAAGTTTCACGTACATAAGTGTCCTTGAATGTGTCAGTTTCAAGTATCTAAAACAGAACCCTTACGGACTTCTTAAATACCTTTGATAGTTGGGTAAAAGTACTGCAACAGTGTTTGCTGGAAAGTGGCAGAAAGATATCAATAGAAAAATTTAAAAAGATGTGAATAAAGAAAAAACTACGTAATATCGATACACACACTGCATTTTGAATCGAGCAGTATTATCTCATCAGAGTTCACAAATAAAGCACATATTCGGAAAACTTACAGCCTGAGTTGCTCGGACAAAGGATTATCCTCCATTAGATTTTTGTCCTGTTCCATTTGCTGAACTATTTTATCAGCATGTCTCTCAATTGGAATCCCTTTTCTTCCTGTACGCCGCATTGTTAGAAGAGCCAGTGTCGACATTGTCATTCTCGGTCTTATTGCACTTAAGTCATCACCCGTATCGTCGCCTGAAAATATAAATCAGTTATTTAACAAATTCCAACATAAAAGAAACACTAGTAAACCGCTTTTTTAAATCACAAACGAAATACATTTCATATAAATGAAAACAATATTGGAACGAAATAAAATATTCAGTTTATCCGTAAAGGCCCATAGATTACATATAGTAGAAAAAAAAAAGATGGATGAAAGAAAATTAAGTTAGTAAGTTTATGGGATAAGAAACTACGGGAAACAAAAGTACTTCGAGATAATCCACAGATATGATGCTATCCATCGAATTTCCACGCGCTTGTAAGAATAATGAACTTGTACTGCTTTGTACCGCTTTCTTTTTATGTACTGAGTAACACCAATATTTCGGGCAGTTCAGTGACCTTTTCTCAATGGAGTCTGATTTGATATATATATATATATATATATATATATATATATATATATATATATATATATATATATAACAGTACAATAATTCATACCAACGGTTGGGAAGTCATAGGTTCTCAGCAAAGCTGTTAAAATTTATCGAGAACACGGTCGTTGAGCTGACCGAAATATTGATGATACTTAGTATATAAACTACATAAAACTCCCTGATATAAAAATGAGTCCACTGTTCTTATATAATACTAGCTGAAATGCCTGTCCTTCGCACGTACAGAATAGATTAATAGAGGGTATTTTAACTCCTTCCTCCCTTAGGATACACGTGAAGGATGAATGTTGACTTAAGTGGCACCGGAAGTGTCACTTTTTACATCTCAGCCACTCCAAGAACTACGGATTGGACAATAATATCTGTTGTTTTTGATTATTTTTACCTGTCCCACCCTCTCTATAACATTCCTCAACCCCTTACCGATCGGAGCTGAACTTGGACTTAAACGGCATCGAAAGTGTCACTACCCATCTCAGCGACCTCGAAAACTATGGATTCAGCATTAATATTTTTAGATTTTATCCACTTGCCACTTCTACCCTAGGAGAGCTAGGGATGTCTTACTAAGGGCTGAACTCGAACGTAAACAGCATCAAGAGTCTCACTATTTAGCTCAGCGATCCCCAAAACTGTGGGTTCCACTCTAATATCACTAGTTTTTGATTATTTTTACATGTTACACCCTTCCCACATCATCTCTAGGAATAATAGGAGTACCTAACCAATTAGGCTAAATTTGGACTTAAACCGTTTCGGGAGTGTCACTATTTATCTCAGAGATTCTAAAAACTATGGATTCGACTTTAACATCGATCATATTTTACTTTTACATGCCACTCTCTTCTCACCCCCACCATAGGGGTAATGCAGGTGTCGTACCCCTAGTGAGAGCTCAATTTGCACATAAACGGCATAGAGAGTCTCGCTATTCATCTCAGAGACCGCAACACCTATTAAATCAACACTCATACGGTCATTTTCGTTGATTTTTATTTGTCAACCTCTTCCCACCATCCTAGTGTTGCTATAGGTGTCTTAACCCACACAATATTTTGTAAGGCTTATACGTCATGTATGTACCAAGTTTGGCTGAAATTCCTTTATGTCTTTCAGAGTTATGCTGCAACATATTATACAGCATACAGTATACGAGGCCTGTCTAAAAAGTATCCGACCTTAATTTTTTCCACGCAAAGTAGTGATTCTCAGGCGGCGCCACCGTGCACGGTGGAAGGAGGAACCTTAATGCGCATGCTTGAATTTTTTCACCGTGTTCGCGTGTGCCAGTCGTGAGCTGGTGGTCGCGAAGTGAGGTGCTGTTGGTAGTGTTCGTCGGATTTAGTGTTTCTCGCAAGATGACTGAACGAATTGAGCAGAGATACTGCATCAAATTCTGTCAAAGGCTGGGTAATTCTCAAAGCCAAACAATTCGTAAGATTCAGCAGGTGTTTGGAGAAGATGCGATGGGTATAACACAAATTAAACAATGGTTCAACCGATTCAAAGATGGCCGCACATCAGTCGAGAGTGAGCAGCGTAGCGGCAGGCCCCAAACTGCTCAGAATGCAGCTGTTGTTGAGCGGGTGAGAAATTTGGTGATGGCAGATCGCCGTTTGACAGTGCGGGAGATTGCAGAAGATGTTGGAGTGAGTAAAGATTCTGCACATGCAATTTTGCGTGACGATTTGAACATGAAACGAGTGCCTGCTAAATTTGTACTCAAGTTGTTGTCTCAGGAACAAAAAGACACCAGTTTTGACGTTGCACAGGACCTTCTGGACACCACCAACACTGATCCTGGGTATCTGAATTCCGTGATAACTGGAGATGAGTCATGGGTGTAAGGGTACGACCCAGAAACAAAACAACAATCGTCTCAATGGAAGCATCCCGATTCTCCAAGGCCGAAGAAAGCGCGGCAGGTGCGAAGCAAAATCAAGGTGTTGCTGACTGTTTTCTTCGATGCCCGTGGAATTGTGCATCACGAGTACGCACCGGAAGGACAAACAGTAACAAAGGAGTACTATCAAGATGTTCTCAGGCGACTCCGTGACGCAGTCCGGCGCAAAAGACCAGACATGTGGACAGCGAAGAACTGGCACGTCCATCATGACAACGTCCCAGCACATTCATCCCAATTGATCCACACGTTCTTAGCCAAACATGGAATTACAACCGTTCGCCAACCTCCCTACTCTCCAGACCTGGCTCCTTGTGACTTCTGATTGTTTCCAAAATTGAAGACGCCTCTGAAGGGATCCCGTTTTGAGAGTAGAGAAGACATAATGCGGAACACGACGACGGAGATGAACAACATCCAAAAGAAGACTTCCAGCGGTGTTTCCAGCAGTGGAAGGATCGGTGGGCTAAGTGTGTGGAAGCACAGGGGGCCTACTTTGAAGGGAATTAGGGTCCCAAATCTGTCAGGTTCGCAACTATTTTTCTGGCCAAAGGTCGGATACTTTTTAGACAGCCCTCGTATACATATATATACTTAAAAAGCTCCCTGTCCCCTCCCTCCTTAAAACCATTTTTTTAGACGCTGGGACACGTGTCCTCTTATTTTTAATGAGGAGTTTTTGTACTGACTTTCATCTTTCTTACTGGACGGACTCGTAAGATTCTGTATATTTGGTATAAATTTTTGAGTCCCCTCTAACCCCTTTAGTATATAACCTTTGGAAAAACTAATCTTAGAAAAAACTACGTTAGGTCATGGTCCATTCATGTACCGAAAGTCGTCAAAATCGGTCCAGTAGTGGTCTTGGAGGACTTCGCAGATAAACATTTTTACATTTCATTTTTATAAATATCGGGTGTCAAAAAATTCAACCGACAAATTTCGGGAAGTGAATCCTATCATGAAAATAAGCAAAAAAAAAAAAAAAAAAAAAAAAAAAAAAAACAACAACAAAAAAATTAGCAATCATGTGCCCTACAACGCGTTGTTTCAGGGGTATAAGCTGGGAAAATGAAATTCAAAGGCGTATATTTCAAAAATTATGCAAGTAGAATGTGCGGCTTAAAAAAAATTAAAACTTTTAATCATGCCTGCTCTATTTAAACATGCATAGTTTACAACTCTGCAATACGTTCGCAAGGGATCTCCCAAAGGGGCGTAAGGAGAGCCAGATTATCTGCAAAGTTAAGATGGATCAAAATGGGTATGGACAGATAAATTTCCCACCTAGTAACAATAATTCCTTTCTACCAAGTCGATTTTGCACAGGAGGTTTCCCACCTGGTAACAATAATTCCTTTCTACCAAGTCGATTTTGCAAACAGATATAAAATAATGAACAGTTTTATACCCGCTGTGTGTAGTTCTATAACCACTAGGTGCTGATGGTGGCCAACAGTGAAATTGTGAATATGAAATGCAGTGAATATGCAGCCGGATGTTTCTAGAGTGACATCTGCAGTATAGGTACAGCATAACATATGAAACATGTTGTTTCACAAGTGTAGAAACACATAATGAAAAACAAGACCAATAAGGAAACAGAAATAAATTTCCTCATACACCTGAGAGGCAAAGGGAGACAATCGCATAGGACGTGTTAACGGCAAAGTTGTTATCAGAATATCTGTCAGGTAACTCAATGGAAGCTATTTGGTCTAGGAATTAATTCGTGCGGGTGGACAAGAGATGGCGCAACGAACGGAGCGTCCCACAGTTCCGTGTATCCACACATGTGTTGCAAACCCCTGTCATCGCGTATCGTTCGTAGTATAGGGCAGTAGATTAAAGCGTCAACAACACCAGTTTGTAGTTAAGTGAACATGGCGCAATTTGTGCCTGATAAAGTGTTTTTGCGGGGTGTCCTGCTGCATTACTTTAACATGCAGAAAAGTGCGACTGAAAGTCATCGTATTTTGGTGGAAGTGTATGGTGACCATGCTCTAGCTGAGCGAACGTGTCAGAAGTGGTTTGCACGGTTTAGAAGTGGTGATTTCGGCTTGGCAGACCAAGAGCGAGCTGGACAGTCAAAAAAATTTCAAGACGAAGAATTGACAGCATTGCTCGAGCAGGATTCGTGTCAAACACAGGAACAACTTGCAGCAGCATTAGGCGTTGATCAAACAACAGTCTCCAAACGCTTGAAAGCCATGGGAATGATTCAAAAGATGTCACATTGGGTTCCACATGAATTGAAAGACAGAGACGTTGAAAGACGAAAAACCATTTGCGAATTGCTGCTTCAACGACAGAGCAGAAAGGGGTTTCTGCATCGAATTATTACGGGTGATGAGAAGTGGATCCATTACGAGAACCCTAAACGAAAAAAGGCCTGGGTGAAACCAGGTGAACCAGGTCCATCACAACCAAAACGAGATATTCACTGTGCAAAGGTTATGCTGTGCATATAGTGGGATATGAAAGGTGTGGTGTACTATGAGCTGCTGCAACCGGGTGAAACTATGAATGGAGAACGTTATCGACGACAATTAATGCGTTTGAAGCAAGCTCTGGCCAGAACACGACCAGAATGGGAGAACAGACATGATAAACTTATTGTTCAACATGATAACGCTCGCCCACATGTCGCAAAACCGGCTAAAACCTATTTAGAAAATGTCGGATGGGAAGTTTTACCCCCACCCGCCGTATTCACCAGACGTTGCTCCTTCGGACTACTACTTGTTCGATTGCATGAACAACGATTTGATTGGACAGCGGTTTACTTCTTCAGAAGATATCGAAACATGGGTCTCTGACTGGATCGCTTTCAAGGATGAGGACTTCTTTCGCCACGGAATCCGTACATTGCCTGACAGATAGGCGAAAGTGGTGGCTAGCGATGGACAATATTTTTCTTAAGGTATTTATGTATTTTGTGTTTGTACTACAGCTTCAATGTGTGCGTACCAACCGCACGAATTAATTCCTAGACCAAATATTACAAATAGAAAAACCGGAATGTGATGATCATTGTAGGCTATAATGTCTCCGAAAAGCACTACGTACAGTGGTGTCTGTTAACACACGTAACAATGACCTGGCAACTGACGACATTGGAAAAACATCAATAAGATGTACGTACTAATAGTGTAACGATAGCGGCATGCAATGCTATGTTGCATAACATCAAGAAACGCATATTTGAAAGATGTAAAGCATTAACAAAGGAAGAGACGATACAGTATAGGAAATTGTACTTGTTCTTAATTTACTGACAAACCTTACCTTTTCACAAAAGCTACTGGAAATATGAACCGGTGATCTCAATGTGTAAGTGATAGCGTCGAAGTACTTCCTATCGTACCCAGGTGTATGCTAAATCATTTCCTTCATGTGGCCCTATAGATAAAAGTTCATAAGTATTATATCCGGTGATCAAGGATGCCATGCTACAGGGCCACCATGCCCGATTCACCGAGTCCGAAACATTGTAGGAAGTACAATTTGAACAGAGTGTGATTGATGGGATAGAGTCCCCTTATGCTGAAACCACATTCATCGTTGGACTACTTGGATAATATTTTCAAAACATCTTGGAATATCTAAAAGGAACACACTGCACATAGGTACCTGCGTTAAGTCGTTGCGAAAGAAACAGAGTCCTATCAGTGCATTATCTACAATACTGGCCCATACAGTAACTGAAAAGCGATCTCGATGTGCCCGACGAAAAATAGTATGCGAACCGTGCTCTGTCTACATATGCCTATCGTGTGAGCTATAATAGCTATCACAAGTAAAACAAGACTAACCAGTAAGAAAAACATGGCACGTGAACTGCGAATTCTCAACACAGTACAATAATTATCACCGTGCAAACCTCTAACGTTTCTGGTAGTCTGTAGGATGAAAATCTTGCACTCTGTAGATACGATATAGATATTGATGTTCGTAGTGTAGGACGTTCCACACTTGCTCATGGTGATCTAATACTTCTGCCTCAAATTTTGGAGTTCGAATTGTCTGTGGCCGTTCTAAGTCGCGTCGGTGAACCCGTAAGGAACCTGACTTTTGCAGACGGCTGTCAATTCTCGTAAATGTATAGTGTGATGGGGTACCGTCAATGTAGATAACGTTATCGATGCAGTCTTTGTGCCTCCCTCACATTCCCCAAAGCACCATTTATGCCAGATGCATATCCCCTAATTCTACACAAGTGAACTCCTGTTTTAAAAGCTACAGACAGTACTGCATTCAATCACACCAACAGATTTCTAGCAAGATGACGCGCCATCACGTCACCCATCTTTCCACCACGCACCTCAGTTTTCCGTAGACCTGCTTGTTAAGCATTGGTCTTAAATGGCACGGGTTCGATCCTACTTAGAGGATTGATATTTTTGTGAATGTCTTTTCATCCATGTCATCTATCAACATATTGTTGGTCTTAAGGAAAACGTCATTAACAATTATTTTATAGACTTTAAGAAAAATGGTTTTTAATATGTTGGTCTTTTTTAAATTTCTATTTTGAGGTTGTGATAATATTGAAGTGACAACTTCAATGCTATGACAATTCAAACATAAAATTTTAAGTAAGACTCAACAATGGAAACGTTTTTTTCTCACAATCTGTCAAGTGATAGTGAATTTTTCCGTATGAACAATCAATGTACTAGCCCCAGGATCTCACTATGTTTGAATTCGAAAGCGAATTTGTAAAGAGTTTCTCGTTCTGTATTCGTATTAATTAAAACAAGCTTCTTTGCACAGGATTGGTTCACGTTACTCTTAAACAGAAATGAATGATTGTTAATTTGCAGTGAAAATAACGTATTTATTTTCATTCCTACACATTGCTTTCTTGGTTTCTCCGCTCTTTCTGACGTAATGGAGTCTTTAGAATTACCTGGCAATTGCGTAATGTAATAATCTCAGAAGATCCTACATTTCATAGAAACACTTCAAATTTAATTATCAACATTCTTAAACCTCTCAGAAACGAGATGGTTATTCTGTGTTAATGTATTTTGAGATCCGTTAACACGAGCGGTTTGTGACAACCGAAAAATTAATGAAATCTTCACAGAACTTACGTTTGTTAATTTTCGAGCTAAATTAGTTAATTTGAATGCCCAACGCGCGCGACTGTAGCTTCATATTGTGAGCTTTGTCCATTTGACCAGCATCACAGCTGAAAACAACGAATACCACTAAACTCAGACATTAGATTGGAGGATACTGGTTATTGCATTATGGTTTAAAATCGAGAATATCTTCTGCATTCATTATCATGAATGTAACTGGATCTCGTTCAATTAAGATATTCCACAAGCAATGGTGTACTTAGTTCTGGGATCAAGTTTCCCGCCCCCCGAAATAAATTTGTTTTTCGCATTCTACGTACAACAATCTTTCTTATCATAAAATTAACATTAAAATTACAGAGTAAATTGCATGAATTTGTTCCACATAAAGACATTTTCAAAATAATAATAATAATAATAATAATAATAATAATAGTAGTTCATACAGAAACTCATCTTCCTGTTTTTTTCTATGATGCTGGAATGGCCATCCTACCCAACAGATCGCACTACATTCGGGATATACCTCCAAAGTTGTGGTCCAGTTCTGGTTAATTGATCCAAATTCAATTCAGGGGTCTTACTTTGCATGAAAAAATTACTCTTAAACTTCTCTCTATATATGATTATAGAATTTGAATATTTTTTTCCCCGTTAATATCATGTGAATTATTGTTTCTCAATAATTATTATTTCTCTGACCAGAGTATGCATTTCTTTATTAAAAATAAATTATTTCGTAACAGTTTCCATAACGTAATGTTATCTTCCTCAGATGTTAATATGAACATACATATTAACGTCTGAGAAAGATAACGTTACGTTATGGAAACTGTTGCCAAATAATTTATTTTTAATAAAGAAATGCATACTCAAGTCAGAAAAATAATTGTTTCTAAATGTTGTGACAAAGATGTTCCTTCTTCCAACTTTTCTATGTCCTTTGATCTGATTGATATATTTCTTATTGTGGTCGCTATACAAAGATCCTCATAGGAACAAGAACCTTGGTAACTCCTACTGCTTAGTAAATTGCTCTAAAATGTCTTTTATATTCAGTTAAGTCTTTAAATTTTTGCATGGTTTAACGGCCGTATTTAAACCGAATTGTTTGAATGTCACTTTCAGTTTACCGTTTGAAGATTGAATATTAAATAACCGAATCACTAGATTAGTGAAATCTCCATGCAAAATATAGTTGCAAGAAACACTTTCATTGGATGTGTGTCAAAGAATAAGGAGCTTCCTCGTGGCTAAGCCGTGAGCGTACGCGGATTTAGCGTAGGAGATCCAGGTTCGATTTCTGACGGGAGCTTATCTGTTCGGATCCCACATTAAGGTCCACGTTTTATATAGCCTCGTTGCTGAAAAGGACGTTAATCTCAAAATCATTCAAAGAGTAAGTAACACAGAAAACTAATCAATCTGCTAGCAGCTTCAACAGTAAAGTATATTCCCATGACCATTCCAGATGGTTTAAAACTGATTTCTCTACGAAATTCCGCACTATATAAATACTTTAGAGAGAGAGAGAAACTTACTTAATACTCTAGAAGGAAGCATGCTAATCATCTGTCTGGCTACACCACTGTACTCCTGCATAGTGTGTGATCTACGATGTGTCAAACGAGGGCTGTCACTCTGCCAAGTTCCACCAGCATCCATGTCTGATTCCTGTGAGAATTGATGTTGTACAGGTCCTTGTCCTAAGGAAGAACGAATTATTATTGAACTGAACCAACGAAGCTTCTTATACAATATATTTTGATTTTACACAAATTTTCCTGTGTGAATAACAAAATATGTTATCAGGATTTTGCGTAATTATTTGACTTGATCAATATTTCAATCACCTTTTTTATTGTAGCCTTCTTCAGGATACAATCTACTACTGATCAGACTACAATTTTCTATATTTTTATAATTTCCTCTTCTATATTTTTTTAAAGTTTCCTCTTATAAGTAATTTACATTTCTATTTGTGGAAAGACACTAAAAATGAATTATACCCACCTTCGTCGAACATGCAAATCCATTTAGTTTACTGTTGACAGGGTAACATTTTCAACGAAGCTTGTTAAGGTTCACGATTTTTGTTCCAAAACCTCTAGATTTTTGGAACAGCATTCACAAAATTTGACATGGTGTTGAAGCTCATTGATGATGTTTTTTACTGATTTTTTTTTCGAATATAAAAACACAAAACTATAATATGATCCTGTTACATTCTGTATTAACTTACGTAATGTAATCAATCACATCTGCGATACTTACGTTGCTCTAGATAAAAAATCTGTCCACTCTCATCGTCCGACTCATCAGCAGGGGTTACAAACATGGGTTTCCTTCCTGCCATGTTGAAAATATTATTCTTTATATTTCTTTACAAGCAGTAATCTTCATAGCGCATTTTTGGCAGGATCAGAGAACCTAAAAGAAAAATATTAATATTATCTAAAGAGTACTCCATGAAGGAAATAAATCATAAAATGATAATACCTACTACAGCACACTAATGAGTTATACACTGACTTAGTGGCGTTGATGGATCACTTTCTTGGGTGCGCAAAATCGACCCCACGCTATGTGGGTTAGCGAGGAAGCTAACCACTAACACATTTAAGTTCACTTTAAAGTTATGTGAAATATTTACACAAGAGTATATAAGCCTTTTACCTTTCAATTCAATACATAGAGGTAAAAGAGTACAGATGCCAAAAACAGTAATTAGTGTACATTTTTTCTATGATTTTTTACACTTTTCTTCTACTTGTAAATGAGGCTAATATTTGCTCAAAATACGTTGATAAAATCTTCTACCAGATTTCCGAAAAGAATAGTTGTCATGGTTTACGAAATAATAAATTAATCGAAAACATTTCTTATGCAAATCGTGACTCTAGACAAACGGATATAACCAATCAACAACTACAGAACACAAAACCGATTTGTAAAATGGAGATTGAGATTTCCTTTTTCTGGATTGTTTCCTTTCTGCAGCTCCGGTTTTGCAAAAAGCAACCTTTTTTAATTTTTCGACATTCAATGACTTCTTTCTCCACGAATAATATGGAGCAACCTTCGTTTAATTGTAAACAAGCATTGAAATAGCTTAATCGTATCATCATTTCGTTACAATATTGCTCTAGTGGAAGCTATTTTGTTAGTTCTTACGAATTATCAAATAATCTAGAAATCTGGTTCACCCAATGAATTCACTGCTCTGCATGTTACACAAACTACCAGACTAACTCAAAATCAAAAATAAATATAACATTACAATTTCACAGTATTTCGAAGTATTATCCCTCAACAAAATAAACAAATAAATTTTTTTAAAAATTCGTATCTCAAAACCTGGCGATTGAAAAAAAAAAAAAAACTTAAATGCTTAACCGAAATATATAAAGAGAGATGTTTCGTAAAAGAGAGATCTAATCAGACCTGTGAGGGAAGCATACCTTAAAATCAAGATTTCTTCCGAAATTTAAATGTTCTAGTAATTGGTTATTGAGCATATAAAACACATTATAATAATATAACAACAACTAATCTGAATAATGTTCCTTTTTATGTATTTCTAGGTGAGGAAACTCCCCTCCATGCTGATCTTCACATATTTAAATTGTAACAAACAGTGGTGTGAAAAATATACATACAAATTCTTTATATATTATATTTTTATTTTATTTTATTTTATTTTATTATTATTATTATTATTATTATTATTATTTTATTTTTATTTATTTATTTAGTCCTATAATCTTCTGTATTGCATCCAACACTATGTAAGTTTAAATCTTTAAGATATACAGTATTCGGGTTGAATTTGTACATTAATTCGCAACGTATATATGGCGACACTGTGCAAACAAGGATTTAAACTTACATAATGTTGGAAGACATATGCAACGCAGAAGATTATAGGACTAAATACTAAAATCATATAAAACATGTGAGATTTAGGGTTAATGCACTATCATAGCATATATAAGAGAGTTTGTATATGTTTTTCACACCACTGTTTGTTACAACATAAATATGTGAAGACCAGCATAAGAGTCAATCTTAAGCCTCAGCCGGAAGAAGAATATTGGAAATATTGGTTAAAATACATAAAAAGGAACATTATTCAAGTTAGTTGTTGTTATGTAATAGTAATTGTTCTTTGTATGTCTGCACATTTTTAAAGTATTTAATCCTCCTTGAAATAGAATTTTTGATATATTTTTGGATAGAAGAACAAAAAACATCTGCTTACTTCGTCATTATATCGCTTCCAGTTTGAGCAACGGTCAGTACACTTAGATGCACTACGTTCCGTATTCAACTCCTAAGTAAAGCCGGGTTTCCAAAATCCCTCCCATGGTCCACGCGCTTCCCTTTGGTAAACGTGGTCCTAGGTTCGAATTCCAATGAGGATTATTGAACGTATTACAATGGTTTGTTTTCACCTTGAATTATTGTAGGTCCTCGTCTCATATAGCCTCGTGTTGAAAAATGACACTAAATTTCAACAAACAAACTGTTTCCAAAAGTAAACAAGGCACAATAGGACGGAAAATTAATAAAAGAACATACTGTAACATTGTATATCATATTTAGTTCGTTCATTTTCTGGTAGTTTATTGAATTAGAAAAATGGTACATTCACCAAGACTAGAACAGATAAGTTTTGTGTGTATTGAACTCTTTCGGTAAACAAATCTTGCGTACTAAAGTCAAGGGTGTTTGTCTTTCAGCTTGGATCTTTTAAATAAACAATTACGTAATTCATCTCAAGGTAAAGTTTTAATTCACTTACATTTTCACGTACCTTTTTACAAAATTAGGTTACTTTCTATTTAAATTAGCAAGTTCTTTATTAATTCTATGACTTAACACAACACGTTTATATAAAAAGAAAGAAAAAATTATAAGAAAGGAAATGAAAACTACTGTATTGAATCATGTATTTATGTGAAAAGATCTGAGATGTTAAGACCAAAAATTCCTCCTAAAGATCTCGGAAGCATTACTTCAGTGTTCAGTCATATCGAATTAAAACAGGTATTTTTCAGTTTATAGTTTTTAAATCTCGTAACAATATAATCTAAACAAATTTCCTTCAGTAGTTTTAATTACACTAAAATGTAATATGCCGGATGTATCGAAAGTCGGGGGGCAATAAGCGAACTCTGTTATGAGAAAAGATTAAGAAAAAAACTGAAAATTGTTGCCAATCGGTGGTTTTTAATCTAAAATGGGGAATTTCTCCAATCGCGCCAGTCGTTTGGGCTCCACGCTGGTAAGGCATCCTATGTTAAATGAAAAAAAAAAAAAAAAAAAAAATTCAGTTCAAGAGGTTGTAGGTCACTTCATGTCAAAAGGTCCAATTCCAAAAATGGTTCCAATGCTACCATTTTCAAAGTTAATGAAATCACTCTTTGTATATCATTGAGATCCATATTTAGGTAGTTATAATTATTCGTTCCTAGAAAAAACCCTATTAATGTTTAAACTAATAGCTTTTGAACTTAACGGCAAATGCCTAGATGTTTTTCAGCTTTAAAGAGATAAACACAACGATGATTATGATTACTTTTGGATTATGAAAGCTCATTGTACATTCACTGTAATTGCTAATCAGTTTCAGATGCTTTAACAACTTCTTTTATCAGAAACTAATGGCTCTGGAGAATTAACCGTGTCTTCCATATTTTGAAAATCCAACACGAGAGGCTAAATCATACTGGCGGGTATTAACTAACATCGTACGACTGATCTGTACACGGAAGTGTTATTCGTTGTTATACATGTTAGAGATAAAACAATTCGACAGAATTTAGAAACATGCTTTGTTCTTATTATCACTTAAGTCAGACATTTTAGGTGATGTACTGAAATAACGAGAAGAAGTGTAAATCTGTACAAAATTCATGTTTAAGCTAAAAAGCTTTCATCTCATACGATGTTACATAAATTGTATCCTACTCGATACTTGCTAAATCTTCAATATAACTATAAGTATTCGGTTTCTTCAGATTTTCATTGAGCTATTGATACCGACAATTAAGGAACACACTCCTATTGCGACTAGGAAAATATTTTACACAAATATTACTTTTTCAAATATTATTGGCTAACAATATTTTTACTTTATTTTTTAATGACATTGACGGACGATCATCGAGGTTCGGCGTTCAGTTTCCTCTATAAAAATAATGACCGCGGATGTGTATAGAAACTACATGTTACACCACATTTTCTGAGTTATCATTATCACTAACCTTCAAGTGCGCGATGTACAGTGTTTACCGCGTTCCTTGTTCATGAACATCAGCTAATCATGCTAACTTAAATAAATAGATCTGAAATGACATTAATCTTTCATTTAACGTGCCTTCCCCACTGATCTCCTAGCAAGCTAGCGCCTTTGGTGTACATGGTCCTGGAGTTCGATTCCAAGTGCGGAAGCACAAAAATTTAATTTCACAATCACTGATTCGTTAATCATCTGTCTACTTTAGCGTAAAAGGCATAAACATGGGACGTTAAACTAAAATTACATTGCATTTCATTTAACGTCCCACGGTTATGTTCTATAGGCTAAAGGAGAGGGACGATTAATAAAAATGAACTATTATGAGATAACTGGTCGAATGAGAATGTGGGAGGAAAAGGGAGAATACCGAGGAAACTCATGCAGATTGTGTTTGTCTATAAACTCACGTGACCTGGGACTGAATCAGGGACTTCTCACACCAAAAGTGAGCATTCCCACTCTACTACTAAAACATCATGCCTCTCCCCTCCCCTAAAAAAGCATGGTTGGTTGATTTGGAGTTCAATGTCAATTTCAGCATGTTACATGAAACGTACGCCTACAGCTTAAGGGTCTTCACTACAGCTTAAGGGTTATCACAACTCATCTATCTTCTTACGATTTGCAACAGTAGCTAATTTTAGTATTTTTCCGGGTTCTGTTAATAGCGGCATACCAAAAGCAGATAGGTGAATTGTGGTGAAGGTATCACATGCAAAATCGTATTGTCTAGTTCACTACGTTTCTGCTTTTCGAATATTTGTATTTGTTTTGAAGATATTACAGAAAAACTCTTAAAATTAGCGGTAGCTTAATTTCGCTGTAGTGAAGACCCTTAATGTGGGATCCGAACCACACGGACTCCCACAGGGAATAGAATCCGGTTCTCCTTTGCCGATCAAATAACTAGAAGTTCGACAAATTCGAAGTAATTCAATTTAGCTATATTGTAACTAGAATGATATTTTTTAGCGACTGAATACAACACATAATGAGTGATTGGTTAGAGTTTAAAATCCTTTTTTCAGCATTGAGGCTATATGAGAGGTCAAATGTTTAAAGTGAGATCCAAACTACTACTCAGGTTTGCATCCGAGGCTAATATTCTCACCAGGAATCGAGCCCCGACCACGCGCACAGAAAGCAAGCGCGTTAGCTACTTGACCACAAAGGACTACAATAAAACATTTACATTTCAAATATATTCAATTTCTCACATAACCAACTATGAACGACTATTTGTTGCAATCAGTGATAATTTCAGGGGGTGCCCGGGGAAGAAAATTCCCTCGAAGCTACTAACCCTCCCCCTGGAACATTTTTCCCATCGAACTCAGCTTAGATTACCAATATTTTCACAATACTATTCAGCCCTCCCCCTTTGTTTATTCAAAGTCCTTCAGGGGGAAAATGTTTTGAAATCATACTGATTTGATCCATTACTCTACAGTAACAATTAAACCATTAGCCAACGATTAAACTTATTGGAATTCTGTCATTTTATTGATGAAACAAGTGGTCAAACCAATTGCATTTTCGGGAATTTTTACTATACGAAAACAAATTAATGATATAACCATTCTCTTATAATATCGAGACTGAGCAGAGAGCTGTTAAAAAAAAAAAAAAAAAAAAAAAAAAAGCCCGAAACTTAAGCTTATTAAATATACAAATATTTGTCAAAACTTTTTTGCACGAGTTTTATAATAGATTCGTAACGCACTATCTTGATTAAAACTGCGTAGGTTTATATACGAACAGAAATGTAAATGAGTAAATTCATGCTACAAACAAGAAAACAGAAGTAGTTCGGCTTTGTTGTGCATTCCAGCCAAGATCCATGAATCACCACAGCTGATCAAACGAAACACTCCTCTCATGAATGAATAGCTTCGAAATAAAATCCCTATTTTTAGAGACCACTAACATAACTTTAGTTTAAGTACAGTATATAACTATCACTTAATTCAAACTTATATTTCTTTCACTGCAAAGTAGGAAGTCACTCACCTGTCAGTCCTATCCTTTTAAATGTATTGTTTGTGTACATTCACAGCACACAGCACGGGACATCAACCCTGCCCTCAACGCATCAGCTGACTTCGTGTTCCGCTCTTCATTTGTCACGTATACGCAAGTACAATGTATGCTATAAGCAAGTGCAAAAGTTACTAGAGCGAAATGAAACAGAAAAAAATAACTAAATTGTATGTAGACCTTTGTGTAATACAAAATATGGTTCCTTCTTCTCGAAAATGAAGTAGTGTATAACGTAGCACAAACTTTGTTTTAACCTACGTTCACTTCATTTGTTTCGTAACTTAATGACTGTCTTGTCCGCTACAACGACCTTGAACAACATCAGTCGCAGACTGAAACAATCTCTCTACTGTGTAGCAGCATGGATGGGTGTGATCGAGGAAAAGAATCGCTCTCTTACCGGGAAATATGACGTCAACAAACATGCTGGCAATGAGGTGTCATGGTCGGCATTTTTGTATCATTTCTTGAAACAGGCTAATGTATGTAGCTCAAATGATATTAAGCTACCAAAAAAAGAATCAAACGAGGACATGTAGAAAACAGCAGAAAATTAAATTTGTTGGATACAGACGCTTAGATCAATTTGCCTTACCCCACAATGCTGAAATTTCTCGTACTATTGCGAGATAATTCAAATGCGTATTTGGAATATTACAGAAATCTTCTCCACCCAATGACATATTCCACGACCAATGACATTTTAAAGTAGAACAGCAATACAGGACATAATCTCGCTTAAACAGCTGCAAAATTTCCGTATTAAAATGTTAATATTCATGGACAAATTTAAACGGTTATAAATAGCTTAACCTAAGAAAAAACCAGGAAGCCCGACACCCCCCTATTCATTTGAAATCCTTTGGTTATGCTATTGTTATCCATACGAATTCTGTCTGCTTACGTTTAACTATTATAGTGTTTTAACAATATTTAATATCTTCTAAAGAACACAAGGGCTTTTGGTATACGAGACAAGAAGTAATGTGAATAAATGTTGTGTTAAAAAGGGGATGCGCATTGGCAAAGAATTATTTTCATACATCCACTTCAATTCTTGTACTTCGTGAATTGTCTGCGAAAGATGAAGCATTTCGGTACGTACCACCAACTCAATTCCTTTTTAAATTAAAGATTTGGTTTCTGTACTGTATAACATCCACAGTGGCAAGAAAACAAGAAATAAGAAGTTTAGTAAGACTAAAAATGGATCAAAAGATTGCTATCTTGGCGAATAATTTGTTTTCGTATCAGGAGCCACAAAATTTTTGAACGGCTCCTAAATCGAGTCTTCGTATTTTCAACGGAATAAACAGTTTTCAGAATAAACAGTTATAAAAATAAAATAAGTTTGGGTTTGGCTACACTAAATGTTGTTCTCCAGATATAAGGCCTTCAAGATTTTTTTTTTTTTTTTAAATATTTTGGATCTTTTGGGTTTATTGGATCAGGGGCCACAAAATTTTTTAATTGCCCCTAAATCGAGTTTTCGTATTGTCTACGGCAATGCTATTCAACCTTCTTTTCTCGCGTACTCCTAGACACAGTTCGCCATCCAATTGTGTACCCCTAAAGCTGTTTAAAATAAATTAAATCGAAATGAACGTATTAAACTTAATACACATGTTATGTTGATTAAAAAGGGGGACAAATAGAGACCCAACACAAGGACAATCAGTGCGCCAATTAAAAGAATCTTTACAAGGAGATAAAGTGCACATCTGAAAAAATTAACATGGGAAATTTCAAAATTTTCTCCAACTATGATTATTCAATAAATATTGGAAATATACTTATTTTAGGGTTACGTACCCCCAGAAACATCTTCGCGTACCCCCGGTTGAATGGCACTAGTCTACGAAATAAACACATCATACTGGGTGAACTGATAGTTTGGGTTTGGCTACACTATATGTAGTTCTCCAGATATAAGGCCTACAAAAAAAAATTTTTGATTGAAATATATTAAATCTTTTGATCCAACAAGTGATCAAATGAAAGGAAATAAAAACTGTAAGTTAAAAACTTGAATGAGAATGAATGAAATGATGGAATAAAGAAAGTGTAAGGAAACAAAACATCCCCGAGAAAGCACACGCACACGGTGTTTGTCCACCACAAAGCTCACTTGGCGTGAGCTGGAATCGAACTAAGGATCTCTTGCACCAGATGTGAACGTTCTACCACTAAGCCACCGTGGCACCACACAAGTGATCGGTTCAACTTCTTTTCCAAAGTGTAGAAAAACGTCTTAATTTGGCCATGCCAAATTTGGCCTCATTTTTTATAGCAACTGCAGTTTTCCGTAAGATGTGGACACTTACTGACCATCTATCCTGGAACTTAGCTACATTGAACCAATGTTATTCCTATAATGTTAACGTTCAATTCACTTCTGTATGTTGAACATCTGAATATATGGCAATATGTGCAATCATCCTCATTTCTTATAAACCGTTGTAAACATCTTTTACTGTTATGTTTTAGAAGATCAATGAACCCAAGAGCAGGTCGGTAGCCAGCCCAAAAATGTAGGCGGGGCGACTGAAGTAAGGGGGGGGCCGATCCAACCATATTATAGTTCATTTGCAAGCCTACCGTAAAAATTTTAGGGGAACCGCAAAAATTTAGGGGAGCGCTCCTGGATCCCCCCTGGATGGGGGCCTGTGCAAGAGAGAAAAGGAGAAAATTTCCCCATTGAAAGTACGGTTACTTCTCCAAAAATACAGGAATCAAAAGTACTGTTTACATTGTTTCTCGTGTCTGTTGTCAAAGTCTGTATGAACAAAAGTCCCATTGTTGAACTATTAATGTGTTATGTTTTCGTTAGATGTTTCTAAATCAACTGCGAAACTTTCAGCAGATTTGTAACAAATGACGATAGTATACCTATTCATGTTGCAAAGTGTAAAAGAAGAAGGAAAGTAAGAAACACAACTCGTTTCCACGGCTTCGTTGGTTACTTGATTTGGGTTTTAGTATTTATTTCAGCAGAGAGACTATATGAGATATGGACCTACAGCTTAACGTGTGATCTGAACCATATGAGCTCCCACCTGGAACCGAACTCGTGTCTCCTGCGCCAAAGACGTGTATGCTAATTACGTATCACGAGGGAGCTTTTCCCAGGCTTCATGGTTAAAACCTAGTAGCAGGGTGAACCTAACTGTTATGATTACAGAACTAAGGCTGGTAGGAGTGGTGTAGCATGGATGTTCCGGTTTTTTCTGGAACTGACGATCTCACTTGCATGTATTGTTACATGGACGGGATAAAAGAATTGAATTGGCTTGCACCCTTGTATACTGCATTATAATATTCCTTAGAATTATACACAATCTCTAAACTTCTATACCAATAATATATACTGTATTATTAAATAAAAAAGTAGAAATAGTTATTCATCATCGCACAGACCATTCTACTATAGATATTAAGGTGAAATTTAGAGGGTAAGATTCTTTTGTGACGTAAGTGAGGGATAAGAAAGGATTTTTGGAAATACTTATTCTAAGTGAAATAAAGGGGAGGGTTCAAAATTATCAACCAAGAATAGTGTACCACACAAATCCCTGGCATTAGAGAGATGGAACGTGGCATATGAACTATTCATTAAAAATAAACGAACCCGTGTTTCAGTGTTTTCAAAACTTCTGCTCCAAAGGGTTCCCTCTTTTGGACAAAGGAGGACAATTATTTTTTAAAAAAATACTCATATGTCTCTTCGTTGTACGAAAAAAATGCCGAACATGAGGATTTGCTTAAGTTCGGGATCTGAAATTCGGTATACATTTCTATTAAAAAAAAAAAAAAAAAGAAATACGTATTTTGGCGTTTCTGAAAATTCCATTTCTAAGAGGGGAGGAAAGAAGTCAATTTCAATCACATTGAAATTTCCCTTTACTTATTTACAAAGTACCTATTATGTGAGGAGGGATAAGAAAGGATTTTTGGAAATACTTATTCTAAGTGAAATAAAGGGGGGGGTTCAAAATTACCAACCAAGGATAGTGTACCTCACAAATCCCTGGCATTAGAGAGATGGAACGCGGCATTAAAAATAAAGGAACACGTGTTTCAGTATTTTCAAAAAATCTGTAGATTTTCAGAAGAATATTTCAAGAACAACCCTGTCAGTGATAACTTCCTATACGAAGAAACACTTCCCAACAACAGATTTATTGATGCAATAAAAGTGAAAACATATACTTACGGAGTTCATGTTGTTTTGGCGAGAGCAAATTCTGTGATAACTAAGGAATGTAGCGCATGTCATCAGTCGTCTGAGACTATTACTTATATTGCTAAGAAATGTTTCATGCATGCTCTCCGTCAGATCGCTAGACATGATAGGGTGAATGAAATGTTTCTGAGACATTTCCAAATTTATGACTTTAAAACATCGAAAGATCCAAAAATTTAATTTACCCTCTGGGAAACTTAAGCCTAGACCTAATTGAGGAGTAAGGTAATGATCGATTCATGTTAGATGTAACTACTCGATTAGAGGAGGTTGATATGAAAGAAAATGTAACAAACGACAAAAAGGAAAAATACAATCAGTTAAGAAATTATTTTTAGAATGGGAAAATGTTTAAAATTTTGCCAATTATTATAGATTCTAAAGGGAAGAAATACCTAAATCTCTTTTAGCAGTGTATCGGAAATTTAATGTTCCGAAATTGTTACAAAAAGAAATGGTAAATTATGTCCTGAAATCATCATTAGAGATTCTAAATATACACCTTCATTACGCGGGATAATTTACGGTTAAAGCACGAATGTTATGAAAGGTCTACATATTTTAAGTTTTGTGCTTTTATTGCTATATTTCATTAAGATGAATATATTAACCCGGTCTGCGTAAATGAAGTCAAAGATGAAAAAAACGGAGAAATAAAATACAATGAGGAATACATAGTTGTATTAGTTATTATATAATTATAAAAGGAAAAGGAAAAAATAAAACGCATACATGTATAAACATAATTTTATGTACTTAATGATGTTTTATGAATGTTCAGTTATGATTCTTACAAATTCCAAAGTTTATTCCGATACTTAAATCATCGCCCGCTAGAGAGCGAGAGGAGAGTGACACCAGCGGAAGGTGCTTAAATAATAATCTATATATGTGTTTGAGGCTTCATGTTTGGTTCTTGTGTATTTATTAGATCTATTGTGAAGGTTGAGTGTGTCTTAATATAAATAATTGTGAAACAGTTGTTTGTGTTAAAAAATAATAATGTACACTGAGGAAAAGCTGGTATCCGGACAGCTGTGTATTGTACAAATATACGGAATCCACATGTTTACTATGGAAATCTGTACGAAGCGCATGCTATCCTTATGCTACATATATGCTGTCTTTTTTTCGCTCAAATGTTACATCATGCCGCTGCAGGATGTCTGACATCTTACAGTCTTCTGTATATTACATACGTATACATATGTTAGATTCGTCAACTATATATTATATACGTCCATCTGTATGTGAGATCCTGACCGTCTCACACACAGATCCTATACATTTCTTTCTTTCATACAGAAAGTACGTATAAACGGATGAAAGTATTATGAAACATACGTTTTCGATTATATCTAGGTCCCCTGTTGTTACTTCTTGTTATTAATGATATTCCTCTGTGTATTAAAACTTCTCAAGTTCTTTTTGCTGACGATCTCAAATTATACTCCAAAGTAAGTTCAATTAATGACAGCGTGAAACTTCAACAGGATCTAGAGTGAGTTAAAATATGGAGTGATAAGAATAAATTAATCTTGTATTATCCAACTGTAAATCTGTATCTTTCACAAGGAAAGAAGATGCAATTAACTTTACCTATGCAATAAGTGGCACTTCCTTGTCTACGACAAATACTATCAAAGACCTAGGAGTCATATTTGATAGCAAATTAATCTTTGCTCAACACATTGACGTGATAACGAATAGTGTATATAGAAACCTAGGTTTAATTTATAGGATAGGACATGATTTCTACAAAGAATCAACATTTATACGGTTGTATTTTTCGTATGTGAGGTCAAAATTAGAATACTATTGTACTGTTTGGACACCAAATGTCACTAAATACTCTGATACAATAGAAAATATACAGTTTAAATTCTTAAAAATGCTTGGATAGACTTAGTAACGAATTTTAGTTTTCAAACATTAGAAAAAAGGAGATGGGTTTTTAATTTGTTGTTCTTATATAAATTAATAAACGGTAAGATTGATTGTTCAGAATTAGTTTCAGAAGTATCATTACGTGTCCCAACAGGTAAGACTAGAACAGCAAATACTGGGACATTCTATTGTAGAAAATCAAGAACATATTGCATAAGTCTCCTCTGTGGAGAATAGGTGTTTCATATAACGAAATGATTAGATTTTATGTAGAAAACAAGTTCAAAGGAATTGTCAGGCAATAACTTCTGTATAATTAAACGACGTATATTTGTGTATGTATATAATGTACCGTAAGTATAATAGTGTATGTTAAATAATTATGTATACGACACTATAACTGGGCATTAAGCCTGTTGTGTTGTCCTTATGGAATAAGTAAATAAATAAATAAATAAATGTTTGCTGGAGTATATTGCATATAGTCGTACGTTAAGTCCGTAAAACAACAGGATTTACGCATGTAACCTACATTTATACGAACGCCACATATCTTTTGTTTCTTAGTATAATAAGTAATTTAACCTAAAGATACAACAGAAGCTATATGGGATTAGTTCAAGTTCTGCACATGCAGTTCCACCGTGAAGTACATGATTAGTGGTAGTGTAAATGGTTGTTCTTTTTAGAATTTTGTATAATGGAATATGGTATAGGGGTCAGGGCCATTATTAGGAACGATACAATCTTGCCCATGAGGAAACACCACTTGGCTTGAAGAAAGAGATGTAAAATTTGGCATATCGTTGTCGGCAATTCAAAACCTGCTATGTGACATTTTCTGCCATTTCGAGATAACAGTACTATCTGGTGCAGCTTTTAGACTCTTTTAGACTCTCTAATTTATTATTACTTGAGAAGGTATCAAGTTACGTGCAGCGTGAAATATTACTTATAACATCACTTTTATAAAGCGAAAAATCTAACCAGGATACTGTTTTTCGTTTCTCCTGAAAAATTTATAAAAATGCACATAGCAGGTTTTGAATTGCCGACGACGATATACATTTTTGAATTAAAATAAGGGAACATGAGTTTCAGTGTTTTCGAAAATTCCGCTTCTAAGGAGAAAAGTTGAGTCATTTCCATAATATACAAATTTCCCTTTCCTAATTGAGAAATTGTCCTACTCGAGAATTCACTTAAAGTTGAATATGTAAAAGTCAGTATATAAACTCTTAAATAATAATAATAATAGTAACAGAAAATATGTTCAGCATAGGGATGCGCACGAGACGAGTCGAGACAGGATTTTCCTGCCAAAATTCGAGTCGAGACACGGCTCTTCCAATAGAGAAATATACATTTTTCGAGTTGAGACATCACTTTTACAGCACATTTTCGAGACGAGACAGCCACAAATCTTGTCTCGTGCGCATCCCTAGTTCAGCATTTTCAAAAATTTCACTCCTAAGGGAAGAAAGAGGGCCAAATTCTTTAATACTGCTGAAATTTCTCTTTGTTTATTCACAAGATGCCAAATGTAGAAATTTGCTTGTTGGAAATGTATAAAATTAGTTTATAAACTTCTAAATAAGAAACAACGGAATACGTGTTTCAGTATTTTCAAAAATTCTGCTTGTAAGGGAACAAAAGGGCCAATTTCTATAGCCTAATATTGAAATTTCCTTTTACTTATTCGCCAAGTGACATATATGAGAATTTGCTTAAGTTAGAGGCATAAAATTCTGTATACAAAGTCTTAAATACAAAAAGTGGGACACTTGTATCAGCATTTTGGAAATTCCGCTTTTAAAGGGGAAAAGGTGGTTGTTTAATATGATATCCGAATTTCGCTTCCTTTATTGAGAAAGTCCCCATTGCAAGGATTTGGTTATGCTGGAGATGTGAAAATCGGTACATAACTCTTAAATAAAGATAGTTAAGTATATATCTCAATGTCTGCAAAAAATTCGCTTTTACAGAGGGTATTGGGGACAATTTCTTTAATATTAAGATTTTCCATTATTTATTCAGAAAAAAAATGAATATAAGAATTGGGATTGGCTTACGTTGGAGGTGTGAAATTCGTTACATAAACTCCTTAACTAAAAATAAGGGAAGCATATATTTCAGCGTTTTCGAAAATTCGGCTACTTGAAGGAGAAGAATGCACGATTATATGGAAAAGTGTAAGTGGCTCACAAAAAACTCGGATCATATAAATATATCTAGAAACTTGAAATTTGGACAGAAACCTCCTTTTGTTACGAAAGCAATGAATAAGAAAGGATTTATTTTAATTTATTTTAACTATGTATGGTAAACGAGAAAAAGAGGATTTAAAGGTTTTGCCCAGAATAGAGTAACAAATAAATCACAGAAGCTAGGGAGACGAAATTCGACACATAAACTTCTCATTAAAAACATGCTGACACATGTTCCACCATTTTTAAAAATTACTGTTTTATAAGGAAAAAGACATTTTCTGTTATTGTTTTTCCTTTGCATTGAAAACGATGTGTGTGACCTCGCGTGGCGTAGTCCTAACGTTGTTGTCCCGGGTTCCATTCCCGGTGGGGGCACTCGGTCGAAAAAGTATAAAAAGCTTTTTCAGGCCAGCCATCTTAAGTGAGTTTTCCCTGCATTTCCCTCATTCAGACAAATACCGGGATGGTACCTAACAGACAGCTTCCTTGCTTCCCTTTCATTGGATAGTGTACTCGCCAAGGGACGTCATCCCTCAAACGTAATGGGCTAAATGGAGTAGTATAGATTTAGTATGGTAAACATAAAAGAGATGCGACAGTTGATAAGAGATAGTTTATCGTTTGTTTAATTAAGGATAAGGGGGGAGTATCGAAGGAGGTGATGCAATAGGGTTAGGAAAGGGGGAAAGGTCAATTGATTGATAAGGAACACGTGATGTGTTTCACAATGATAGATGACGAAAGAAAAGGTTGAATGACCACTACGAAGGTCACAGTGGATGGTCCCTGGAAATGGTCCCTGTGCAGGACCACACCACATGGCCCCTGAAGATTGCACCCTGTGCAGGACCCATGGCCCCTTGGAATTGACCCCTAGGACCCATGTTCCCTATGCATGTTCCATACGAACAGCACGTGAGCAGATAAAAGGAAATGACCCCTGTATAGGGACACCCTTTTCTGTTTAATGAATTTTTTAAAAAATATGAAATTATATTTATATGCACACAGGAATTGAACTTGGGAAAATAGGAAATAACTTTATTTCATTATTCAGCCATATTTGATTACAGTACTAAAGACGGAGTCTTGTTCTTGCACATCCATCACCGAAGAACTTAAGACATGAACTGAGGTTTTGCGCGCTTTGAAAACCCGGATGAATTGACCTTTGTACGATTAGATAAACTTGTTGAACGACGAAACATCATGTGATGATGAGTAATTTTGACCGTTGATACATGACTAAACATTATGTGATAAGTAATTTGGGGCTACAATCGTATGATTAAGTAGCATGTGATTGATGACTAAGCACATTTGATTAGGCATAAGATGAACACGTGATGAATTTGAAAGTACTTTAAATACAAGTCCTAAGAGAGAAAATATATAAAGACACACAATGCAGTCGTATGAAAAGAAGGACCACTGCAATATTGAAGCATCATTATCTGATGCTGAAACAGAAATATATGAATCATCTTCAGATGAAGAATTTGATATTGATGAAATAGATTCATCAGTATCAACAGTTTCAGAAACCCCAGCATCATCACCATCAAGATTTTGGAGTTTAGACTGTTCTTGTAATAGTCAAAATGTGGACCGAGAATGTATAAAGAAAGCTATTGAAAAATGGAAATTTAACGACACGTTAATATGTGATGGTTGTAGAGAAGGATCGTATCATGTGTATGCGCATGATTGTATGAATTTACCCCCAAAATCATTGGAAGTTCGTGCTTGGAGTGTTATAGCAAGCCCTAGTGTTGAAGATGATGTGTTTTACCTGTATGCCAACACCCACATTATTGGAATACTAACAAGAGAAAAATTTTATGAAGCATATTTGGAACTATTAAATGATATAGACTATTTTCCGGAATTACTAGAGGTTCTATTAAGAAAAGACAGAAGGAAAAATGTATCCGAATAGTGTGAGTGTTTTATGTGTGTTATGTAGTGCTAAAAATATTAATGTGAATTGTGTATTAAAAACAATAAATGTATACTTACGTGAGAATAATCCTCTGGATTGCAAATCAAGTACTCTTCATGATATTGGATCATTTGCAGCAAAGTATTTATCTCTTGATAAAACTCTTGGTGAACTTTTTGAATTGTATGAACAAGAACATAGTGAAATCTCATTTATATGCTTTATGCGTAAAACTTGTGATCTTTTAAAAAATACAGAATTTGTTGGACAAATTATACCATTTTTCATTCAGCGCACAAATGAAATTTCACCTTGCGTAAATCAATACATTATTGATATTCAAGGTTTTAAAATGTCTGATAACGAATTTATTATTCGTGAGTTTTGTCTTAGCGCATGTGATGATACAGTAAATTTTCATTGCTTGGTAAAATCACCAATAGAATATAACTTATTGTCATTAGGTTGCCAAAAACAAATTGATTGGCTGACATTGAATTTACACGGATTGAACTGGGATAGTAAAACAGGATATACTGTATCATTCATACGTAACCTTGTATATCAATTATGTGCTATGAATTCAACCTTTTATTGTAAAGGTTTAGAAAAATCTCTTTGGATTAAGAGAATATTTGCATTAGATAATGTTATTGATTTAGAAACAAAACAATGTCCAGCATTAAATGATTTGTGTGGAAATACATTTAATGAATATTGTTCTTTTCACAAAAATGTTGTAAAGAAATCAGGATGTGCATATCGTAACGCACAACAGTTGAATTACTGGTGGAAATATGAAAGATCAACAGCATTAACTAATGCATTATCAAGATTGTAACGAGGATTTGTAAATTAAATGCATGAATATAGTTTAAAAATTTTTATTGTAAAAAATATATACAATAATAAAAAATAAAAAAAATTACTTGTGTTTTCTTTTTAAAATGTTGTTTACATGTTTATAAACAATATCATCATTCTTTTTTAAATTTTTGTTGTTAAACAATTTTAAACACTTTTCAAATGATTGAGTGCGAATAATATGATGCAAAAAATATAATACAAAGTATCCGCATAACACAGAATCATCGTGCTGATATTGTTCACTGTTTGTAAAATATAATTTAGTATTTTTGGATAAAAAATTTTTTATTTCCTTGGGAATGTCCATAGCAAGACTGTCAAAATAGAATCCATGTTTTTTCCCATTAATGTACACTGCGACCCAGTGTGATCCACTTGAATTGGATGTATCAAGATTAATAACAAGTGCTGCAGGTGGTTCTACCATTACAGGAAGTTTATCAATAGGATAAATCCCGGTAACACTTGCACCAGTCACTTTATCAGTCACTAACACTTTTAACAATTCATCACTATACATGATTATTATTTTTCTTAATTATAGTAGGTATGTAATTATCACTGTTTTTTACATGTAAAACATAATCATACACTTTTACATATTCACTATATAGTAATGCTTCATGAATACTGCACCTATATTGTCCAAAACGATGTTTATTATGTGCACACTTGTGAACGTGAAAACTTAATGCAGTATACTTTGGACAGTCTATTTCTTCCAAATTTGTAACATTTCTTTGCAGAATTTCCTCAAGAAAACACTTTCTAGTTAATCCATACGTGTAAATACTGGTGGTATTTGAACAATATGATTGAATTATTTCCTTAAGAAGTGAATACTCTACATCGGCTTCGTGC
Organism: Thermobia domestica; assembly: GCF_964235325.1. Classification (NCBI taxonomy): domain Eukaryota; kingdom Metazoa; phylum Arthropoda; class Insecta; order Zygentoma; family Lepismatidae; genus Thermobia; species Thermobia domestica. Next base: position 160,297,987 of record NC_137464.1, read on the forward strand.
CAGGTAATGCCATATACATTTTCACTTAGATATTTGTTTGTATTTATGATTGGCTCAGACAGCTTATTTAATGGATATGGTGGTTTAAATATCCAATTTTGTAAAAACGGAACGTCAGGATTTACAATTGCTAATTCCTTTACAATAAATTCCTCATCATTATTATGGAATGCGGAGAAGTGTACAACAACCCTCATTCTACTCAACTGAATAAATTAAAAGGTGTTATCAGTATAAATATTTCTATCTTTGTCTATTTGTGCTAACGAATCAAATTGCGCATAGACAATACATGTAATTGGTTCAGTTAAAGTTTCTGAAAATGATACTTTTAAATTTACAGAAGAATCACGAACTACATCCCAAGTGTTGTCATCTAAAGTTCCAGTTGGAGATAGAATAAATGCATACAGAGTATATCCATTAGGATATTCTTCAAGAGTAACAGTATGTGAATAATTTTGATAATATATACCAGTACCTGATATCAGAGTATAGTAACTTAGAAGGTATAAATCATTATTAAAATCAGGCGTAAGGGGATTGGGAGGGAATGATTTTGATCCAACATGTAATTGCAGTTTGTTAACGTTAAAGTTCCGGAACTCATATGGATTAAGATGTGATTTACCATTGAAGGCTGTGTTGGAAATGAAACCAATAACCAGACCTTTAGGAACATTACCCAGAAAGAGATTATCAAGGTTATATGACTTGACTTGTGCAGGAATAGTATAAGATCTTGTTTCTACTCTTGTGAGAGGTAACTTGGCCGTTTCTGAAACCATTCGTGTATTTAATTGCATAGCTAAATCTGCAGCAACATCAATACGACGTACATGTAGAATAACTTCCTCAAGTGCAACTTTGTAACTTGTATTTTCAGGAGACATTAAACAAAAGTTATCTTTACTACGATGTAATTTTACACGTAAACTTACTTTATTAGGAAGCATACGATCTAAACTTACAATATCAGTATGAAGACGTCCGTACATTTCAAAAGATTTACTATTTTTTATTTTATTAGCACGCTTTTGAAAACCATCATTTGTATTGTCTAATTTATTAAAATTTTTTGCAGTATCTTTATGCCACATAGCACATGCTAAATGTGTTTGAGAAGCATCATGAGAATAATTTAATAAAGTTTCAATGTATGCACGATAAGGATAAGATCCTGATGAAGAACTAATTAATTTATCATTTAACGAAATATCAATTTGACTAAATAATGAATGTAGGAAATTATTTACTGGTGCAACAACATCATCATTAACTAAATTTTTACCATCATCTTTTGTAATTTTACAACGTACATAAAGATATAGATATGCTGGATGAATAAATTCTCCTGTTTCTCCAGGAATAACAAATTCAATTGGTCCTTCTGATGTTAATGTAGAAATAGGTCGATATTCAGCATTTATAGTTGCTTCAATAGCTGTTTGTGTCATTGGTATTGAAAAGAAATCAAATTCATTGGTACAGCATTCAGAACTATCGGAATTTAGGAGCGACATTATGAAAAGATATCGTTTATATGTTTACGTTTTGTTGGTGGTCCAAAATTTACAATTGTAGGAGCCTTTCTTTTGCGTGACCGTCTCTTACCACTACCAGTTAGCAACTGTCCAACTTTATTAATAGCTTTTGTCTTTAAATTATTACCAGCTTCTTTTACACGTGCACGAACCGCTTCTTTAAATGGTTTATTTTCTAATACATCACCCGCAACTTGTATACCGGTTTGCAATGCTTGACGTCCTACAGTTTTTGCACCTTGTTTAAGAAATGGTAATGCAAAACGAAATAACCCTTTAAAGAAACTCCCTATACCATGTCCCCTTTGATATACAGGTCCTGAAAAATATGGTATTCCACGTCCACGATGTAAAGTAACTCGTCTAGATCTCATTTTATTATTATTATTTAACAGGAGAGCGTTTAAAATGAAGTGTTACGGTCAGTGTCCCAGATCGGAATGGCAAATTTCGCCCTGCATGATCTTTTAATAGTATTTCAATTGTATTAAAACAAAATTTTGCAAGTGGCATATAATGAATATCTTCAAAGGTAATTGTTTGAACTTTTCCATATTTAATATTTGAAATTGTTGCTATACGTAGTAACGGAGCTTTTGTATCACCTAAAAATTGATATTGTATAATGTCGGTATAAATAAAAATTTGATGTGGATATCCAATATCTACGTATGGTTGTTTGAATCCACGACGTTCTTTTACAAGATCTGATTTTTCAGAAAAACCTAATTGTAAAGCTAATATAGGTGACAATGTAACAGATTCTACACGTTCATCGCATTCAACACGTACAATATTTGAAAAGCTAAACCGTATAAATCTTGATATTGTATTTAATTCATCTATTAAATGATGAATGGATGGATAATATCCAACAACAACTTTACTTTTCATAGGGTCTGCATTTTTAAATTTGTACCATACAACATTTTCACCTTCGGTGACGTTATAACATGTTAATGGAATATGTACTTCACTTAACCCTACGTACCAATCGGATTCTGATAAACGTATATTATTTTTTAACTGATTAATAAAATGTGTTGGATTATTTGTAGGATATACATTTGTACTAGCGTTTGAAACTAATGTAATGTAAAAACTATCATCAATACTTTCAGAAATCATTTTCGTTTAAAGTGAAGTGTCAAGTTTGAAGTCCCGAAACGAAATGGTAATTTTAAACCGTGTTCATCTTTTAAGTTTACTTCTATTGTATCAAAATATTTTTTTTCAACTTTAACATAATGGGGTGTATGAAACAAAAGATTTTACATTACCGTGTTGTACATTATATACACTAAGTTTTCGAACTAACGGTCCAATATTTTGTTGATGTTTTACAATATCAACACATACATTAATTGAATTGGGAATATTATAATCTAAATTACATGGAAATTTACCCCGTGATAATAATAAATCAACATTTCTAATTTTTGTGTATACTACATTTTTAATATCGTGTGTATTTTCATTAATAAATCCAAAAATATGTTGTAATCCTGGTGTAATACCAATCATACATTGATCTTCTAATTTTAAAGAATGTTTAATTACAATTTGATTTTTATTTTGTAAATATTGTAACATACGAACATTTTCAGGAATTAACTCAAGAATAGATTCGATAGATGAATAATATCCCGGTGTTACACGAACATGATGACGTTCAACTTTATCATTGATAACAGTAGTAATTATTATTTCTTCATTTTCACCAACATTATAAAAACTCCACGGAATATTAATTTGTGTTAATGCAACACCCCATTCCCCATCACTTAAATCAATAGGTTGTGCTAATTTAACGCGAAATGAAGCTGTTGTATTATTATTAAAAAGTTTACTACTGGCATTTGAAGGAAGAGTAACGTAAAAGTCATGTGTAAGGTTTGAATTCATTTTGAAGACTGAATAGAATCGGATCTAATCCATGAATTCATACTTGACGGATATCCCAACCATTTTACATACATCCACCCATTTTTACGTTTTAATACTTTTTCAATAAGATAAGTTTTTTTTGAATTTATAATTACTTTTTGTAATTCTTGTGCATAAAATATTCCTTTAATTTCTTCTCCATTCCAATCTTTTAATTTATAAGTCACAGGATTAGATTTAATACATTTATCAACAATAAATATTTCTTGTGACCATTTAGGTAAATATCCTTTTTCCAATACATGTTTATACTTACTAACACGAACATAATCACCCGGACTAAATTTACAACTTGTATTCTTTTTATTTATTGTATTCCCGTATAATGTTTCCCACACTTGATTCACATTGGAATCATTTACTTCTGCAGGCGCCATTTTAATACTTGAATGATATGAATGGTTATAATTATTGACAATTTGATCTAAGACATTAATATAACGATAAGTATTTTTTGCAGTAAAGTAACGATACAATTTTTCTTTTATTGTTCTTATAAAACGTTCTGCTAAAGCACATTTAATTTCGGAATGAACACTATAATGATTAATTTCATATTCTTTAAACAATTGTTTTACATGACGATTATAAAATTCTGTACCTAAATCGGTTTGGACATTAAACACGGGTAACTTGAAATTTTTTAAAATTTTTCTTATTGCTTTTACCATTTCAGGACCTTTCTTTGTTTTTAAGGGGACACAATATGCATAACGTGAAAAAATATCAATACAACATAATATATACTTATAATTATTATTATACTTTGCAATGTTTTGCATATCTGCCAAATCCATTTGTAATGTTTCATTTGGTGCACTAACATAATACTTTTTCCGTTGAAAAACTTTACGAATTGGTGCATGCAATGTATATGCATCTTGAGAAGCTAACCAATTTTTAATTTTCTTTTTAGATAATTTTGTTTTACGATGTAATGTTTGTATACTTGATAAAGAATTAGGATTTGAATAATCATAATATATTTTTGATAATTTTGTCATTTTTTTTACATACTATATTCTTTCCAATGTTTAAATAAATTAGATACTGCTTTAGGACTGGATGATTTTCTTATTTTACGAATACGTTGTCTACTACTACTAGTATTCAGTTTTGATGCTGGTGTACCAATAAATTCTTTAGGAACATTAAGATCTTCTAATAAATTTTTAAATTCATAAATACCTATAGGATTTCTTGAATATTTTCTTGTACGAACAACATCATTTACTAAATCTATAATATTTGAACCAGGTATTGTTTTTTCTTGGATACGGACTATGCCAGACTTATCCCACTGAATTTTATCAGAATTTGTTAACTGCTTTAATAATAGATCTGTTTTCCTACGTAGTGTTTTTGGTACTGAATGTAAAATGTCTGATACAAATGGTAAAATAGAAGTATTGTTATCCTGTTGCAAAGCAAGTGATGATAATTTTTCTTCTTCTTTTTGTTCATCTTGAATAACAGGTAATGTAATAGGTTTATGTGAAGAAGAAGAAGATGTATACTGTAAGTAACGATGCAAAGCTTGTTGATATAATTTCCATTTTTGTTGTACACTAATATTATGACGTTTTAAAATATTATTCATTTCTTCATCTAAACGTGATTGATGTGAATCTATTGATTTAAGATTGGACTGAATTTCATGTATTGCATTTTCAGGAACTAAAATCATTTTACGTAATTCTGACATAATTATCGACTAAAAATACTACTGCCTACTGCTGCTAGAAGTGGTCCCAAAATTAATGGTAAAAGTGCACCACCTTTCTGTAGTAACAACCTCTTCTTTTTCTTTAATGCAGTACGCTGCTGAGATAAAGCGCGCAAGATCTTTTTATGTCTACGTAATCGTTGCTTCTGACGAGGATTTAAAGGGATGTTTCCTTTTATTGTGTTTTTAGCTACTTGAGAAATTGTTCTTATTAAATCCCCTGAAGCATTTTGTAAAATTTGTTTCCGTTTTGTATTTTTGCATTTGCACAGAGCACGGAGCGTGTTGTAGTGTTGTTTTACCTTCAACATCTTGATAGCAACTAAATAAAAATTTCTGTATGCATGTCTTTTATGTTGGCGTATACATGCATAATTTCATTAGGAAAAATATTTGTACGTATTCGCAATGCATCGTTTGTTTTTTGGGTTAGGTCAAATAACAAATAAGTGTGAGGCTCACGTGTTACTTCTTCGAATACATTCACAATTTCCTTACTATATCGAGGCATAATTTGCCTTGCTAAATATTGTATTTGTAATTTATCACGAGGATTTTTAAATACTATAATATAATGTGCATTTAAACTAATATCACGTGCATGTTTTCCTTTTGGAAATAAATTTTGAATAATAAATATAACAGTCAACTTTTTATGATGTGCATACTTTGTAAATAAATTAGCAACATCGCCATTAGTTTCTGACATTAAATCATCAAGTATTAATAATGAATTTTCTTTAATTTCAAAATTATTCATGTCAGGTATCCCTTCTACAAAACGTATTTTTGCATGTGCATCCAGGTTTGGTATTACTGCACCATAACACCAAACAATATCATTAAATTTTATACTAAACATTTGATCACGTTCATTAAGTAATCGATTTACAAAACATGTTTTTCCTGCCTTTGATGGACCCGCAATTAAAATGGTAGAGGGATGTTGAAACTTTAACATGTTGTAGTCAAATGAATGCATGCAATAGAGCTTTTGCTTTATATACACTCACACATTTAAAAAGAAAAGAGATAGAGGTTTGTAAGAAAACAATCAACGATTGTCCTGAACTTCTATAAGAAGCAAACAAATAAATAATTAACAATAAGCTTCTAATGAAGCGAAAGAACAATAAAATAATTAACAACGAGCTTCTATAAGAAGCGAAGGAAAAAAATAATTAACAATGCACTTCTATAAGAAGCAGTCCAACAAATAATTAACGACTTTCCACTGGAAATTTTAACAGGCAGTTTCCAAAGAAACAAAAGAATATAAAAGCAGAGTTTCCATAAAAAAACGAACTGGTTAAAAAAGAAAAAAAAAACATTCACACAAGTCACATTTACTCGTTCGTGGGCCTATATCCGTAAGGTAAAGTCGCACGTTTTGTTATTGGTATATCGTCAGTCACGTCATCTTCGTCAACACGTTTACGTTTTTTATTTACCTCACGGTGTGTCTTAGTCTCTGTACGACTAAAGATACGGAACCCTGGTTTACGCACAATACTATTTGGGTTTTCTATTACTGTGGACTCTAATTGTCCAGACACTAATTTATAGAAACTCTCAAAGTTAATTTTTTGAGAGGTCCTATCGTTTAGTGTTATCCCCCTAATTTTGAGTATGTGCCGAACATCCCCATTGGCATTAATTAGCCTATAACAATAATTTTTCGCACCTAGACCGTAGAAGGTTGTAAATTCCCAACCTTCTGGAATTTCATCTGTTAGATCACCCAGATAGTTTCCAAGTGGTAACAAAGGTTCCTCATCTTTTTTCTGTATATACATAATACTGTCAGTGTCACAGTAAATGGCTCTGTCTGGTCCTACAGTCGTTAGTAATTTATATAGTTCAAGTCTAGCCCACGAAGTAATAAAGGCAGCTAATATAACGTTTGAAAATTCCAGTGGGACATTTTCAGTTTCATTATCTCTATATGTGATAATTAAATGATCATCATTAATTGGGACCACACTTTGAATTTCATACCTTGCCGACGTTAAATACCTAAGGAACGTAACTTCGTCACTAACGATTACACTATGTGACATATCAGTGCGCTGTCCCCATTTGCCATATAATGAATTGAGGTAAAGTTTTGCACATTGCCTCAATCCCGGGTTCGTCCTAATGTTATCATAATTTAACTGTATGCCTTCATGGGCATAATAGTCCTCGATATATTTTTGCTTGTCTCCTTCATTTTTACAATAAGCAGGAAAACCAGAGGCTTCCTGCTTCATCTGAAGAAAGGAATTCACATAAGTTCCGAACAAACCACCTGAATTCCCCTCTTCAGGATCCATGAGTTCGAATTCCCATATTTCATGTATATCGAGTATTTTGTACCCTTTTTGAAGAGCCAGGTGTAACTCTGGAGTACAAAACGTACCTGTAATAGCACACTCATTGTCACTATGAGTACAATCATCAGTGTTTTCCTCTTCCATACATGTCCGGCATAAACCAAAAAGTAATCGGCCTCCAGCCACATACGGAATAATTGGAAAATACAAGTTTTTCGGGGGCAAAATAGTGCATTTTACTACACCATGAATACTTTCCACATCTGGAAAGTCCGGCCCCGTATGTATCTTAGGTGATTTAACGGGCATAGGCTTACGTGACATCACATATGGATATAACGAAGTTATATCGGCGTAACATAACTTCTCATTACCCGTACAATTCACAAAAGATTTGAACACTTCAGTGCGTCCGCCGTTGTAACAATTCTTGGGAATAAGGAAATCAGGCAGGCTAGTACAACGTTCTTTAATAAACCTTTGTACGTCCTTATCCGTCTTTACCTTTTCATCCCAAGAACATTCCCAGATTTCGTATAGGTTTATACCTAAACGTTTTAGGTACTTCCGGCGAAGCATTGTTTGTTCATATCTTTTTTCCATTGTATTGCATGAGTCTTGAGCGTCATGTAAAATGTCGTTACGGTTGAAAGGGTAACAACGCGGGCACGAGTGCCAGTAACAACCATAAAATTCGAAGGCAGCGTTGAGTCCCTCATGCCATCCATCAACTTGGTACCTACCAATATACTTTTCACCACCTCTCCTAGCATGCTGGATTTCTATCCCTAATTGTTTTTCCATATACATAAGCCATTGCATAGCTTTAGTACTATACTTTGTCTTATGATGGAAACCCAACGCGGGAATTACGGGAATAGTATTTTCAGGTAAGTACAAAGTACGATATGTACGCATTGCAAGACCTGCAATGGTGGATGATGTCATGAAACATTGCAAACCATTCGTTTTCTCCTCGATAATGTCACTAAATTTGATGATCGCTTCTGCTAGAATTCTAACATCGTTTTCGCAATAAGACAGCATTTCCTTTTCGAGGTTAAACTCCTCGCCACTTGCCGCACGTTCTTGGTGCCAGGCTATTAATTCTTGTTTTTCTTCAGTGCTTCGTCCTTCAGGGTCATAGAATTCAAGTGGGGGATAGGGACCAACATAATTTTGATTTTCCTCGGTGTTAAATAAATAGGGGAAATCTCCCTTTCTTAAATTTCCGCGCAGGCCTAAAGTTTTGGGAAGTCTAGATAATTTACAACCAATAAATAAATAAAAATCTTTAAAGAAAATTCGATTACCAATATTAATATTAAAAATTTTCTGACCCTGAATTACCACATTAGGAATAAGATGCTGCTCTTCTATTAGATTTCTAAGGCAGAAAAGACCATCGTATCTGCTACCATTATGTGCAATACAAATTATACGTCTAAAGTCAGGTCGGTCTGCCAAAACATGGTTAATAAAGTCCGTCATTGTCTTAAAAGAAAACGAACGATTTCCATTATTATCACCACATGTTTTACAGGACTCATCGATACCTTTATTCATACAGTTGTGGCAAATATGCTTACAGCATACAAGTACTACCACATGTTCCCTTTCACCGCGCGCATTTGGTGCCTTTAACATCGTTTCTATATCATATGCAATGTACATAAACCTATCAGTATGTACAGGCTTTTGTCGTTGTACAAAACATGTGTGAGTAATATCAACATGCTTACGACAAGTCGTGCAAAAATGTTCACCACACACATGGTTTGATTTTCGACGCCTGTTATCAAAGATGATACCACAATTATTGCAGATCTTAACATTATCACACACAGATTTCCCGCCTTTATTACATTTCTTATGATTCTGAAAACATGTACCCTCAGCAAACTCTCTATTGCACGCATTACATTTAATTTTATCACTATCATAATTTCGTTCGTGTTTGCATTCACAAAGAGAACAGTGAGTTTCACACTTATGTTTATATGCTAACCCATTATATGCTTGCAAACAATAATAGCAATACTTCAATTTACCAAGTAATTTTTTAATGTATGGAATGGGTTCAAAATGGCCAACAGTGTCACCTCTCCTATAAAAAATAAAGATTTTATTCTCTGCATACTCTCCCGGGTAACGTACTATATATTCCCGGTCATTATTTTCATCTTCCTCATACACCACAATTTGATACTCACCACTTAAATATGATTGTATCAAATCCAGGTCTTTAAAATCACATCCACCCTTTGCTTTAACGTCAACTCCTGCCATTTCGCAGAGAACTTCTGCTTTAAGAACCCATGTATCATAATCTCTTGTTCTTAAATTATATAAACTTTGCTTACTTGCGGTGTGCTTCGTAATCCCCCATACAATTGCCATGGGAAGGCAGTACATATTATTGTTTTCTATGCGTATTAAACGCTTTTCCAAATAATCTTGATGTTTGGAATACTTTTCAACAGCACTTGCTGCATTTCTTCCGTTTCCATGCATACTCTCCGCTACATGGAAGCGAAACAATACCTCATGCCCCAAAAGGAAATCCTCATTTGAATTTAAAACTCGTTCAACTGAGGAAAGGACAGTTTGAGCAGAAAAATCGGGTTTTCTTCTAAATGGAACATATACAGACTTGTTATTTCTACTATTGCTACTATCAATGTATAGTCCAATATAATCTGTGGGGCGAGCATTAGATAACACATGTTCTAATGCAAAATTAAATAAGCTTTCAATATAGGCCTGTGGATTATCAATACGTCTTTCATTATCCACAGGTCTAACCGCGATTTCATGGCCCGTAAGGTGAAACTTACGAAACCGTTTTCTGCTCTCTCTTACTACTTCGAAGTTATTATTACTCTGATTTTCCCCCTCATTATTATTTCCACTACCACTACTACTAGTACTACCACTAGCACTACAATCAGTACTATTTGTACTTTTCTTATTATTGCTCCCATATCCAACAAACACGGGGTCAGGAGCATGTGAGGGTCCAGGTTGAGGATCAGATTGGTCCCCATAACCATGATTATCCTGTACACAAGGCTGATTGTATACAGGATTTTGTCCCTGGACTTGTTGCGTGGGTTTAACCACAGCATCGTCCACATTTTTAACCAATCTCCTCACTTCTTGTTCTTCATCGGAATTTAGATTTACTCCATCTAAAAATGACAAGTCTTCATCACTCAAGTTACAATTTTCTTGAGGGGTCACAGTTATGGGTGATTCAGATGGAATTAAAGATTCATCCAAAACAAATCGCGACCCAAAATCAAAAAAGTTGGATAACTCTGTATTATTTATTCTATCTATTTGCCCTTCTCCGCACGCCATTAAATACATAAATCTCTCTTGAGCATAATTGTAAAACTCCTTATTACGAAAAAATCCATGTACAAATAACTCAAGCACATCGGCGGCTGAAACGCAATGATTTAAAAGTATAAGGTCATTACCTTCTAAAGCACGAAGAGCGTGTAGTAAAGCATCACATCTTACACTGGCTCGATGACCTAATCGCTGCAGCTCCATTATCGACTTCCACGTACTGAAGACACGAGAATAGTCATCAAGCCCGCGTAAAACTTCATGCAGGAAAAGTTCATCAATCATATTGAACTCACCAGTTGAACACAGGAAATCCATCTAAAACAAAAAAAAGAAAAGATTTTGAGTTCTATGTAATAAAAAAATCTAGCAAAACAGGCAATAATCAATAACTTGCTTTGAAAAAACTATAAAAGAAATTTGTTTATTAATTACTGGTTAAAAAACAAGCTCAGCTAAAGAAATGTTTAAGAACTTGGTTTTAAAAAGTCTTGTTTACTAACTGTTGGTTAAATAATTAATGGTTAAAAACAAGCTCAGCTAAACAAATGTTCATTAAATTGGTTTTAAAAAAGTCTTGGTTACTAATTGCTTTCAATAAATATATTAATAATAATAATAATTATGAAATACACTCACCTTCTAATTCTTAGTTGTTCTTCAAAAACTGTTAAAAATGGCTTCGCTAATGTTTATTCTACAACTGCACACTGTAAAACAGTAATAATATTTTTTACTAAATGTTATAATTTTCAATTCAGTACTACTATTAGCACTAGTAATAAGTCAGGGGTAAACAACACGTTACGTCCAACGGCGTACAATAAAATGATATTAAAACGGAATAGATATTATTATATATATGTCATTACATTAAACAAGTTTACGCATGTTTTGACGCAATCATGTGGTAAGTATTGCCACCTAGCGGCCTTATTCAAAAGCATTCAGTATAGTATTAAGTCATCTGCAATCGGGTTCATAAAATAACAGGTTTCTACGCATTTTTTTTTTGCAATTTCCATTTTGTATGCGTTTGCAATAACAGTACACATCTATGTAGCCTTATTCCAATCCTAATATATCCTAAAGCCCATTCTATACGTATTTGCGTTGACAGTACACATTTATGTAGGCTTATTCCAATCCTAAAATATCCTAAAGCACATTCTATACGTATTTGCGTTGACAGTACACATCTATGTAGCCTTATTTCAATCCTAAAATATCCTAAAGCACATTCTATACGTATTTGCGTTGACAGTACACATCTATGTAGGCTTATTCCAATCCTAAAATATCCTAAAGCCCATTTTATACGTATTTGCGTTGACAGTACACATTTATGTGCCCTTATTCCAATTGTAAAATACCCTATGGCCTTATTTCAATTTTAAAATATCCTAAAGCCCATCGCAATAATTATTTTGTAACTATATATACCAAAAGAAAAAGCCCTCATTCTGTACTGCGCCCCACCGCAATATTTATTCTCAAACTAAGTATCGCAAAAAAAGTCCTCATTCCGCACTCTATAATTAAGCTTCCCCCTTGAATACCCCCTAATAGTCCTTGAATATCTTTAGTAAGGGCTAACTACCCTTTAAGTATCCCCTAATAGTCCTTGAATATCTTTAGTAAGGGCAAACTACCCTTTAAGCATTCTTAATATCCCCTGATTATTCCGTGATTATCCTTACTATGGGCTAACTAGCCTTTAAGCATTCTTAATATCCCCTGATTATTCCGTGATTATCCTTACTATGGGTTAACTAGCCTTTGAATATCCCCTAAATAGTCCCTGACCATATTTAGTATCCCCCCTTGATTATCTTTAGTATACCCTAATTAGCCCCTAAATAGTCGCTGACCATCTTTAGTATTCCGTAGCTACCCCTTGATTATCTTTAGTATTCCGTAACTACCCCTTGATTATCTTTAGTATACCCTACTTAGCCCCTAAATAGTCGCTGACCATCTTTAGTATTCCGTAGCTACCCCTTGATTATCTTTAGTCTTCCGTAACTAACCCCTGATTACCACCTAAATAGTCTTTCATTAACACATTGTGTCTTACTTCATAGTCTTTGACTAATACAATGTGTCTTAGTAAGTTGTCTGTTACTAACACAATATGTCTTACTAAGTTGTCTTCGCATTCTAGTTTGCGTATATAATCCATCGCAAAATCCATAAAATAAGCAAATGTGTTACATTATAATCTGTGTTTTGCAGTCTAAATATCATAAAGGGTAGTGAATCGGCTCATATTCCTACAGGCTACAATACAAAATGACCTAAAGCATTTTCATTTATTTTTATTTTACAAACTAGGCAATACATATACTTTTTCCGCACTTGTAAATAAAGTATACCAAAAACAATTCCCCATTTCATAATAATTTCTTATTTATTAATCTCTTTAAATCAAAAATTTTCCATTACCATTCTCTAACTAAACACAAAGTATTAAGATTTACCAACACTGCTACAGGAAGTTGAGTCACTTCCTGTCCACGCGTTTATTAGAATACGTAAAGTTTAAAAGTGGATTCGAGATGTAATTAAAGAAGATTATATATAAAGGTAAGTTTAATATCATTTTTAGCATTAAATTATTTAGTATGTACTAGAAATAAAATATTTCAAATTGATAATGTTTTTTCTACATTTATTTTATGAATACTTATGAAAATATATTCGTTCTTATGTGCGTTAAGCAAATGATGGTAGTCTACACTATTTCACCCATGTGAATGTTAGCCGATCGCAAGCTAATGTTGTTTTCCGTGTTTTAAAATCAATTATATTGCGTATTTGTTAATGTAGATGCATAAAAATATAGCAGTGATTAATTTTAAAAGCGTAACAATTAGTGCCCATGCGTGCGTGCATTTATACGGAAGTATGCTTATATTTATTATTAATGTTAATGCGTAACATTCGATTTCCATGTGGAAAAACGTGTCTACATTTATACGGAAGCATGCGTGCATTAATTACAATTATTAGTTTTAAACGTGTAGCAGTAAAAGTCCATTCGTGAAAAAAAAACGTGCGTGCGTGCATTTATGTGGGCGGGGCAGGGTAAAGCATACGCGCAACCAAGTGGTTTAGGGCAGGGTAAAACCGTCGCGCAACCAAGTGGTTTAGGGCAGGGTAAAACCGTCGCGCAACCAAGTGGTTTAGGGCAGGGTAAAACCGTCGCGCAACCATGTGGTTCAGGGGGAGGGCAAAGCCGGTGTGCATTTCCAAGCAATTATTCAGTATTAGCAAACGCGTAGCAACAAGTTAAAACAAAATAATAATTATTTTATACATTATTATCAAAAGTGAATAATGCTCCATTAAAATAAAGGCGCGTTACCGACGGTCACAATACCATAGGTGGCGTTAGCAGGTATATCCAGCTTAGGTTAGTTTATTAATGAACCATATGGTTTTCAAGTAAAGGCGCGTTAGCAACGGTTACGTTACAATAGCTTAGTAAAAAAAATGTGGTTTTCAAGTAAAGGCGCGTTAGCGAGTATAGCCATCTTAGCTTAGCTTAATAATAAATAGGCAATTTAATTTTTGTGCTAGGCAACTAATTTGTCCGCAAAAGTTATATAACACGAACTATTTTATAACGCGTTCTTAAATGTAAGTTGGTGGGCGTACATACAATTTTAAAAAGTGCAACCAGTATGTGCTAGGTGAACACATTAATTTTTATTTTATGTTCGCGTACGTGCAATTTTAAAAAGTACAACCAGTATGTGCTAGGTGAACACACTGATTTTTATTTCGCTTTCGCGTTCGTGCAATTTTAAAAAGTACAAGCAACATGTGCTAGGTGCACACATTAATTTTTATTTTATGTTCGCGTACATGCTATTTTAAAAAGTGCAACCAACATGTGTTAGGTGAACACAGTAATTTTTATTTCGCTTTCGCGTTCGTGCAATTATAACAAAGGCGTAACCAATATGTGTTAGGTGCAATTGCATTTTAAAATTATTTCCGTAAATGATTGCTATAATTAAAAAATAAATCTTTGTGTAAGCGCGCAACATTAATAGCATTTTAAACATAGGTGCGGCAATAATGCTAAAAATATTTTACAATTAATCACTTTTTTCTCACGTTTCAATGTAAATGCCTGTGGTGGCACGTTAACGATTATGTGTTATACTTTTAAAGTGAATTACAATTTTACATTTGTTCGTTAGCCCTAGGTTTAAATATTAATGTACAAAAGGCGCGTCAGTGAATATGTGTGAATATATATATCAACTACAATAATAACTTACAGTTTTCGCTGGTCGTCCAAACTTTTTAAAAATCGCAAACACACACACGTAAAATCACACAATTAATTATTATAAAAGGCACTCTCAGTAGCAACAATTATAATATATAGAAAAAGGGAGCAAAGGGATTTATATATAAGTACTTTATTTAGTATAGGCGGAACCATTTTTTTTTTTACCCATAAGTCCATGTACTTTATTGCATATAGGCGGGGCATGGTCAATGTTCTCACTGTGAACATTGAATCCGTACAATAATAATTGTTCAGTTCGGGGCATTAATCTCTAAAGTTACAGTTTATTTTCTCGTATTAGATTGTAATAACAAAATAAATGTTTTCGCCGTTCTCTGGTTATCTCTAAGTAATAACGTTTCCAAATTGTTTATATATATATTTACAAATACAAGTTCAGTTTGTAATAGGGCAAGCGTTCAATAACCCATCAGTTCTCGTGATTATCGGTTTATTTTTTTCTATCGTCAATATCATTTAAACTTAGACACATAAACTCGTGATCCATCTGTGATTAACTTTGTTAAATATCACTCATGGTTGTCAATAATAAAGGTTTTTAACCTTGCACGTGATTGTTATTCAAAGTTCTGATTAAGTTCAAATCATACAAATGTTTGTAGATGATTGCAAGCATGCGTTCAATAACCCATCAGTTCTCGTGATTATCGGTTTCTCTATCGTCAATATCATTTAAACTTAGACACATAAACTCGTGATCCATCTATGATTAACTCTGTTAGATATCACTCATGCTTGTCAATAATGAAGGTTTTTAACCTTGCACGTGATTGTTATTCAGAGTTCTCATTAAGTTCAAATCATACAAATGTTTGTAGATGATTGCCAGTAATCTGTGATTCATGTAAATAAGTAAAGTCTATAATCACTTTTATCATTCTGATACGGTACAAAGTTAACCTTGACGTCACTAAAGCCACGCCAAACGAATTTTCTCTCGTTCATTTCAATTTCATCGGCACTCAAGGAAGGACGTCTGTGCCACTCAGTCTTCAGCTCATAAGTAAGAAAAATGCTATAATAAATATTACCCTTTTCATAGTATACTTGTAGGAGGGGGAGGGGCTTATTTTTAACTTTTCACGTTGTTCAAGTCGAGGGATGCTCACATCTTTTTAACAGGTAGCTTCTAATGAATTATATATGCTCACATACTGTTCGTGTGGGTCCTGCATAGGGGCAATCTTGGGTCCTGGGAGTCATTTCCAGGGGCCAGGGAAGGGAACCATTTCCTTTTATCTACTCCCACCTTTTTAGCATGTAGCTTCTAATAAAGCGTAGGAGCTATGGGTCCTGCATAGGGGCTATGGGTCCTGGGGGTCATTTCCAGGGGTCATCCATTGTGGTCCTGCACAGGGGCCATTTCCAGGGACCATCCACTGTAGTCCTGGGAACCATTTCCTTTTATCTACTCCCACCTTTTTAACAGTTAGCTTCTAATCAATTATATATGCTCACATACTGTTCGTATAGGTCCTGCACAGGGGCCATGGGTTGGGGTCATTTCCAGGGGCCATGGGGCCTGCTGTCATTCACTGTCCCTGCAAGCAGGGACCATTTCCTTTTATCTTCTCACACTTTTTTAGCAAGGAGTATGGCTTGCCATACAAAACAATAAAAATAAGCTCACATCTTTTTAACAGGTAGCTTCTATTGAAGCGTAGGAATAAATAATATAGGTCCTGCATAGGGAACATGGGTCCTAGGGGTCATTTTCAAGGGGCCATGGGTCCTGCATGGGGGCAGTCTTCAGGGGTCATCCATTGTGGTCCTGCACAGGGGCCATTTCCAGGGACCATCCAATGTGACCTTCGTAGTGGTCATTCAACCTTTCCTTTCGTCATCTATCTCCAGGAAAAAAAAAACCTGACCCTATTTCATCACCTCCTTCGATACTCCCCCCTTATCCTTAATTAAACAAACGATAAACTATCTTATCAACTGTCGCATCTCTTTTATGTTTACCATACTAAATCTATACTACTAAATGGCCATAGATGCCGAAAGCCCAGAAATCTAAAATCCTAATCCTAAAAACGATGTTGTTTGTTGCTTGTGATTGTATCACGGCAAAATGGCTGAAAACTTTTAAAGGAATATTGGAACATACTTAGCATCTATCTGGAGCTAGGTTTCATTCACCACTTTAATTAAAGGACGTATCATAGAGAAATATAGGGTTCAAAATTAATGCAGAAATTAGAGTATCTCATGAGCTGCTCAAGTTAGGAAGATGAAAACCTGTATTCAAAAACCTTGTTATAAATATTCGAACAAAAGACCCAGCGTTTTCAAAATTTCAGTATTAAGGAAGAGCGAAGGTGCAATTTCTATATTTTTCGACACATTGGAATAGATTTCGTGTGTTGTGATTGCATCACGGTAAACAGCTTATCTGTTTGAAAAAAAATGGAATATAGTTCCTCCTTCAAGTTTGCTTTACCAGAACATGTGCGAAGTCTTTATAGAGCATAGATTGTTGGTATCATCAAGTCAAAATCAAACAGGGACCGCGGTGGCTCAGTAGTAGAGCGTTCACTTTTGGTGCATGGGGTCCTTGGTTCGATCCTAGCTCGCGTCGAGTGAACTTTGTGGTGAACAAACAACGTGTGCTTGGATTTTTTCCGATTCTCCCGTTTCCTCCCACTTTCTTCATTTCACCATTTCATTCATTTCTCATCATCACAGTCTCCTTTAACCTAGCCGGCGCAACCATGGGACGCAAAACTTAAAGATTTCGTTTTATTTTTTTAAGAATCAAACAGGTCATCAGGACTCAGTGAGGAAATGGTAAGCTCATATAGCAAAATGCGTATTGGATAGTGAAAGACTAAATTGCTTAAAAATAGAATAAAATAGAAAGAAATTGCTTCGCTATCTTTAATAATAAGTATTGTCACATTATTTGTAATTCTAAGGCAAAGTCACTCGAGTATCTAATAATTAAGCGAATATATTATGCACCGTACATTAAATTTATCTCATGTTCTAAATTTTTATAAAGTAGAAAAATATTTTGTTTTCTGAAATTTTATTTATATTCTATATTTTGATCAGTAACAGACTATTTCCATGTAATGACATACTCGATCTTTCACTAGTCTGTTTTTCCTCTAATAGTGATTTCAAGAGGAGGTCCGAGGGAGATTTCTCTCTGAGCCACGAAACCCTCCAAGAAATTTCTCCGATCGCGCTTAAAATGAGTTACCAGTATTTTCACAGTATACTTTCGCCTCCTGTTTATTCGAAGTCCCCCCGGAGGGAAATCTGAAATCACCACTGCTAGAAGGGTATCCACGATCTGGGAACCACCGTTCTGAATGCAAAATGAAAACCGATCTGTGACTGAATACAAATTGCAAAATGTTGTTCAGAAGCATTGCATCTATGATGGAGGAAAAATAGCGCTGTATATTGTATCAGGTTTTAACATTGATATACAGTATCTTTGGATTAAAGAATTCTAACGCATTTCTTTATCATGTTCTAGTTCCTTTATCCACTTGCATTTACATCAGAAAGATCATTATCAATCAAAAGAAGGTCATTTTCCACGTTATGAGTCACAGACAATCATTTACCTTAACAGTTAATTCAATGATAAAGCATTTTATTATAGTGTGATTATGTCATACTACAAACCACATTCGTTTCCTGTTATTCATTAGATGAAATAATAATTTACAATATTGAAAAGAAAGTCACGAATATACATACACGGTGCAACGACATTGCGCAAATTTTTCTAAAGATTAGATCGTTGATAATCTAAGTAATTTATGTCTTATTAACGAGGAGCAGAAAGTGCTGAAATTGCGCAAATTTCCGCCGCGACGTTGCCAACAACAGGATTTAAGGAATTGTGTGAAATTTTGCATCGAAATGAAATGTATAAAGCTATTCCTTTATGAGATATATTTTATTGCATTCTAATATTTACAAAGCAACATACTTATTTACAGAAAATTTCATTTTACAGTTTGAATGCTTGAAATTTAAATCCTACAGCTTTTAAAAATGTCATACGTGCCTTCTCATAGTTTCTCTGCGAATTCCTGAACTCAGCATACTTCCTCATGACAAACTCGCTCCTTTTGACTTCTGCTGGTCTTTGGGCCTTTGAAATTCCTTTTAATATGGACGTTATTTTCATGGCAGTTTCCGTTTGAATCTCTAACAAAGCAGAAATCACCGTATGAATATCAGGAGCAGGGAAGTAAAATTGACTATTATAATGTCTGTGAAAAGCTTCTGGTCCATTTGTCGTCCGACGCATCGTGGATGGTATAGACGCCCACATGACAGGTGGATACCTAAAATTAATAAAATAAAAAGATCCTTAGTTCATGCACACAATTATTGACAATTTATATAAAACACTAAAACATTTATAACACTAGATTCAAGAAATATTTATAGTCTTGGTCCGTAATTTGTTTACAACTATCAAAACCTGCATTTTAATCTACGTCTTACATGAAGACAGAAGAAAATTTCACTATAATTAAGTTGCATTGAGAGAAAATACCATATCAGCACAACCATTAATGTTGTGTTCAAACTAGGACAACAGTTTTTGCAGTATTAAGAGTTATTGAAGCATGTGCTACTATAGATGAAATTCAAAAGGAAGCTACTTACTTGCAACCGTCTTCTATGTAGTTTTCTAGGACGTAATCGGAAAATTTATGCCCTGTATCATCCGGCGTCATTGATATTAGTTGAGTAAAGGCATCTGATACTTCTGTTGGATGTAAATATGGCAACCCAAAAAATGCCTTTATCCATGAACCTGTAAGAAAAGCAATAATAATAATAATAATAATAATAATAATAATAATAATAATAATAATAATAATAATAATAATAATAATAATTTGTTAGAATAAGCAAGCATTGGGAAAGTAGTGAAATTGATGGATCTTACTGTTGGCTTTATAATTTCTTCATTTCGTACATTATTAGAACAGCAGTTTATTTGCTTTTAAGAATGGTGACTGAATTAAGATTCTTCAGTCAAACAGAATAAGATTCTATTTTCAACTGTATTCTGTATTAATATATAACAAAACAAAGTCCACATGGTATTATTAAATTAATAATAAAGAATAATAGACCATAATAATATCAATAATACCTAGTTCAGATTTTGGATCCATATATGCTTGTCGCAGATCATTGTCGGCTTGAATCCTCCGCCACCATGTTTGTCCCAAATGGAATCTGCAGCCACGAATGTCACAATTTGGAAACACATTCTTGATGGCTTCGTGAGCAGCTGTTTCAAAATCAACGTAAATGATTTTCAAGTCGAATCTACTGTCTAAGTTTCTTATCATCTTCCACATGGCCACATACGTATTCTTGTCTTTCTTCGGCAAAAATGCAAAACATAGAGGTAGATAATATCCATTTTTATATGCATGTATTGTATATAACTGTGTGAAATGCTTAGGAGCATAAGTGAAAGTTCCATCTGCAAATACTTCTAACCCGCTGAACTCACACAGAAAACTGAAAAGAAAATAAGATTAGTGTCAGAAAAGAAAATAGTAAACAAGACTGTAGTGTCATATCGTTAGGTGAAATGCTATGTTACGATATATTTTGTGAGAATCAAAAAAAAAAAAAAAAAAACTATTTTACTATAATTTGGAAATAAGACGGAAAAAGGAACTTTTCTGTTCAAGCAACTACTTCCTATTCTACTTCTTGATGCTGTAAATGAAACTCATTTCAAAGTTAATGGTTATAAATGAAATTATACTTACTCGATATTTTTCTTACACGTGAAAAGAATTATATTAGCTTCATCATCAACAAAGATGAATCTTTCTCCGTCAATTGCTATATCATCCTGCTTCTGAACCATTTGCTGTATAGCCTCTACGGTGTTTCTGGGTAGACGAGGAGTCACCTTTCTTCGATTTTTATAAATAACGTCTCGGCATCTTTTAATTTCTTTATGATCAAGTGTGTCATGATGTTCCAATTTTGAAACTTCCTGCCTTATAATTTTATTTGGCTTCTCGTTCAATTGTTCAGTGGCTCGTCGCTTACAATTCTCTCTAAGAAAATGCCGTTGAACACCATCTTCATCTTCACAATGATTATGAATATCTTTCCTTTCTAAAACTTCACTTGTATTTTCATCCATTGTTATACTAGCATTACAGCTTTTCTTAGTACATCTGAAAGAAAGGAAATAATAATTAAATCGTATCACGTGTTCTAAACTTACTATTTAAAGAAAAATGTATTCACTATTTCACTGGCAAAAATGTTATATCTTCCATCACCTTTTAACAAAGTATAGGTCCAATTGACTGACATAAATACTAATGCAGGCTTACTTATTCACTTACGAAAGTATAGGACAAATTGCCTGGCATAAATATTAAAATAGGGACTAGACACATATTTTAACAAAATATAGACCCAACTGACTGACATGGATATTAATGTAACTTTCCATTACTTAACAAAGTATAGAAGCAACTGAATGGCATAAATATTAATATAGGTTACATCACTTAACAAAATATAGGTCCAACTTCCCGACATTAATACTAATAGTGTGTTACATCTTTTAACAAAGTATATATGGATCCTATTGACTAGCATAAATACTAATATAGGCTTACAGAACTTACTAAAATATAGGTCAAGCTGACTACTGAAAATACTAATGTAGGCTTTGCATAACTTAGCAAGCTATAGGCTTATATACATGCAAAAATTATGTACTACATTAACTTACCTCCAATTTGAGCCTTTTTTCCTTGGCGAAAGAAACGATACTTAAAGCCTCCCATTAATACACAAGGTACACCTTTTTCTGTTTTCGTCAATGTAAACTCCATTCTGAAAGTTTCACTTATGTTTCTCCAGTTTATTGCTTCCTGTTTATATTACCCTCCTCACTAAAACTTGCGATTAATTCTCGATCCTGATTGGCTCGTTGTGATTCTCGTTCCTCATTGGCTTGTTCTATTATTGGTTTATTATATCCGCAATTCGTTCGGGGTTTTAACAGAACCTGAGGAGGTCTGACATACAGTTGCTGGTGACATTTGGGAGAGTGCACAACGGAGAAGAATAAGCTTTGCAGAGAAGAATTGCTGAGATGCATTGCTTTCCTGAAGAAGGTGTTCCAACCACAACCAACATAGATAACATCAGAGATGCATTAAAACAGCAAAACGTACAGTTCACGAACCTCATTCGTGTCCAAACAAAGGAGGGACCAGCACCCATCTTGAGAATGTTTTCAACATTTGCTCTGGCCATATACGTTGAACACGCTTTGCCGACAGTCGGCTAACGGAAACGCTTTGTTATCTCTCTGGGAGTGAAGCAAATACACAGTAATTAAAGAACTGAGGCCCTTTTCAGGCCCACAAACCAATTTCAGGTCCAAAACCTTTCTAATGTACACTGTCCGGTAAATATCTTCAGGATAAAACAGTTGAGAATGCTCTAAGAGCATTGCCAGAACGAACTTTAAAAGAATGGAGAGATCTAGCGGGAAGGATAGCTGTAATTGTTCCTAGATGTAAAGGTAAATCTTTTTTGTTAAAACGACTTGCATTTTGGTGACTGTTTTTATTAGTCGATATACTTATGGTAATGATGGCAACGTTGCACAAGATTTTTTTCGCAATTTCCAATTTTGTTGCCTGCTCATTAAGGCTTTATCTGTGTCAACAGATAAGCGTGGGAAAATTTGCGCAATGTCGGTGCACCCTACATACATACACACACACACACACACACACACATATATATATATATATATATATATATATATATATATATATATATATATATATATATATAATGCACAGTTAGATAAATATTATGTTATTTTGTAATTTTATTTGCTGCAATCCTTCAACGCCTAAACAAATCGTGTTATTTATAAAACAGATCATGTTATTACGATATGAAAATCTTGTTACGATTTCCACATATTTTATTTTTCTTATACGTTGTGCAATACGTATAAGTAGCTGGACCAATTATAGTAATAGCTCAACATTTAAGTTAACCCGGAGCCTCATTACGTATCAGTCTTCACTAGATTAGCAGATTGAAACAGCCACGCGATCTGAAAATGTAAAGGGCGCATGACGTCACGCCGTCTCCTGTGTCTATCTTCGCCTACTGTTGAG
This sequence comes from Thermobia domestica, assembly GCF_964235325.1. NCBI lineage: Eukaryota > Metazoa > Arthropoda > Insecta > Zygentoma > Lepismatidae > Thermobia > Thermobia domestica. The sequence continues at coordinate 160,321,377 of NC_137464.1, forward strand.
TTGATGTTGATTTTAGTTTAGCCCCGTTCAGCAGCGAGGCTATATGAGACGTGGACCTACTGATTAACGTGGATTCCGAACCACATGAGCTCCCGCCGGGAATCGAACCCGGGTCTCCCATGCCAAAGGCGCGTACGCTAACCGCTTAGCTACGAAGGAGCTCTCTTCGCCTACTGTATTTTTTTAGGAAGTGATGGGACGCCATACATATTTTTTGGAAATAGGGTAACGGCGTTCCCCTCACTTTTACCCCTGGAAGCAACGCAACCCTCTCATATGTTCTATAGAGAAAGGAGACGGATGATTAATTGAAGTGCATGACTACGAGATAATTTGTGCAATAAGTATGTGGAAGGAAACGCGAGAACCTACAAACGCACATGGCCAGGTATCCTTCCCACCAGAGGTGAGTGTTCTATCACTGAACCACCGTAACCATGCAACAAGTAATTAAATTAGAAACGCCGATTATCGCATAGTGCGATGTATATATCCGTCAAGTTGGCCAGGACACTTTGAGATGCCACAAATTAGATAACGTATATACGTCTTTTGTGCTGGAAAGTGCTCGAATTTTTGCGTTTGTCCAATGAAAATAACTTCACTTTAAAACAAATGGGAAACTACACCAGACTTTCAAACTATCAGAATCCAATACTCAAACTTGAAATTCTACAACTACTGGTTGCAATAGAGTAATAGGATCAAAAATAGAATCTTTTTTCGGATGATGAATCCATATCAAAAACCGATTCGTCGCAATGCCTTGCTGATTTTGTTCTATGGCAATAAAGGTTGTAACCGGAAATAGTTAGATTTAACCATTTTCGGATTTAATAAAGGGTGAAAGGAGGAGATAGAGTCTACTCTTGTGAAGCTGAATCGATTGCAAAAAACAGCATCTTGATATCTTTTACCGTTTTGGCTCTATGGAAATCAGTATTGAAACCGGAAGTAAATTTAAACCACTTTCGGTTTTGGTAAACTGTTTCCTTGAGACCTTTAATCGTTTGCAGAAAACCTCTTGTCACTATTTATTATAATTTTTGTTATATGGAGATAAGTGTTGAAACCAGAAATAGCTCATTTAAACCACATCATATTTTAATAGAGGGAACCTATTCTTGATACAAGAAATCGATTGCAGGAAACCACACTTGGATATCTCCTATCATTCTTGCTTTGTGGAAATCAGTATTAAAACCGGAAGTACCGTAGTAGTAAATTTCAACAACTTTTAGTTTGTATAGAGGGTTAACGGAGGAGATAGAACCTATTCTTGAGACGCTGAATCAAGTGCGAAAAACTGCATCTCGGTATCTCTTACTGCATTTAATCTATGAAATCAGTATTGGGACCGGAAGTAGTAATAGTAAATTTCAACCACTTCAGGTTTCAGTAGTGTTATGGCGATATGTTCTTTAAAACACTGAATCGATTGCAGAAAACTGTTTGACGCTATCTATTACAATTTTTGTTCTATAGTGATAAGTGTTGAAACAGAAAATTGCTCATTTAAACTACTATTGGTTTGAATAGAGGGTTAATGAAGCGAATGGAACCTATTCTCTGGCCGTTGAATCGATTGCAGAAAATCATATCTCTATATCTCTTATCATTTAGAATTCCACCATATGGGTTTTCGACAATTGATTTTCTTAGTCCTATACCTATTGATATATTCGGAAGAATATTTTAGTTTGGTGAGTAGAGATGAGGTGGCTTTAATCAGTTGAAAAAGTTCAGAACCGTTATTTAAATGCTGGATTATCTCTTGCATGATATCATAATAATTATTCAAGTTAGTTTTTGAGTTTACATGTTGTAATCTGACGTGAATTTTAGTTTTAAATGGTTGAGAAGTATAAGGCAAACCATGAAACAAATGTGACTTAATAATAATAATAATAGGAAAGTGATCACCGGAAAAAGTGTGAAAGTATGTTTCCCACTCAGATTCGATAAAAATTTTAAACTTTGTTAAAGTTAAATATGAGACACTTAAAGTATTATAATTTACTCAAGTAGGTAAACCGTCATTAAGGTAAGTATAAGACGAATTCGCTAATATTTTAAAGAAAAGTTTGTCAGAGGCATCGTTACGGTTGGATCCTCAAATTTTTGAATCGATAATGAAATCGCCTCCTGTGTAGTCCATATCTTTATTATATTATGGTAATTGTTTACAGAAAATTAGAACCAGATGTATGAGACGGAATATATAGATTTAACAATTTTATATTATGAATACTAATACCGATCATTTATACAATGATGATAATTATTCATCATTACATTAAACGTAGTGAATGGTAGATTAGTTTTGATGCAAACTATTATACCTCCACGGGAATCATGTCTTCACTGATTCATACAATGATAGTTTTTAACTTTAAAAAGAATTTTGGAATTATAACAGGTTTCTTGCAAAAAATAATGACCGGCGAAAATATATCAATGAGTAATTTCAAATAGTACAATTTGCCATATATATTTTGACAATTCGTATGGTAAACCTCCTAATATTTTGAAAATCTATAATTAAGGTTAACTACTGCAAGTCTAGTGAAGAATAAATATTAGTGACGATATTGTGAAAGTGCTGCTGATATTTGTTCTCTAAAGTACCAACAGGAAATGGTGTAAGGTATTTTTAATAGCTTCTTTTAATTTTTGTTGAATTTTAACTTCAGATTCTGATTTCGAAGAAGATTTTGTTTTTTCACTAAATTTGTTTTAACAGGTTTAAGAAATGTACTACTAGAAGAAGATCTGGTAGAGGGATTGGTGTAATACATTATCGCCGATTTCTTCTAAATATTCGTGAAATGAATCCTACTCTGGACTGCAGAAACAAGGTTATTATCTTCAGATATTCTTTTTATAAAAAGAAACAATCATCCTTTTTGTTTATAGGTAATCTTAATTGTTCTTTCGGGGTAGTTAGAGGATATTTAGGCTTTTTATCTTGAATAGATGAAAACGATTGAAACGAATGCCTATCATCACTAATAGTTTCACCTATATTGGGTGACTATAAAATTTTCAGCTGAAAATGGGACAGATCGTGGCTTTTTAATCCCTTACCGCATGCCGTGCCATATATGGCACATACCCTTTTTTCACTTTAGCCTGTTTGTGATTTATCAAAGGCATCAAATGACTGTTTTTCTCCTGTGTGAGATATTGACGTGTATGAATAAGAGATTTTGGTGTCATCTGGCATGTTCTTTGAGTTGTAAGTGTGTCATACATGGCACTTACTTATTTCTCGTCGGAATTAAGTGGAAAATCTAAAATTCAGGTTTTAATTCATTTTCAAGTTCCCATATGAGGATTTCCAATACTGATTTTTTTCGCTAAAAGAAAAAAATCATGCAGAAAATGGTTAAAAATCATGAGAAATGAGGAACAAGTCAATGCGTAAATTAGCTCCTGTTTGCCTTAGTAATACCTGATACGTTTATATTGTAATATAACATAATACATGTAAGTATAAAATATAAACAGCATTTAACTTACAATATAGTAGGGCATGATGCTGTTTGCATTTGCCCCTTTGCCTTAGCTCGAAACTTTTATATTAAATTAGGTGAAAAGTTGACTCTTGAACTGAAGAATACACAAATGACTATAAAACGACTAGAAGTGAAAACAATGTGGCTAGGATTGCTACTGGTGCTGAATTAGCAACCCTGGACTTTTAGGCCTACATTTGTTCTTGTCATCGCCCTGATCTTCTTTCTCTTTGTTACTGGGCGACGTCAAGTAATTCGATACTTATGAAAAAGGAAAGACAAGTTTGTTCAACAAACACGCAACTGCTAAAAAAAAAACTCGGCTGCCTTTCAAGCAGTACGGCGAACTATATAGATCATGTTTAACGTAGGTAATCTCAATTCAATTCTTGTAGATTTACAAGGAGTAAAGGTAATAGGTTTTTTATTTTCTTCTTTCCCTTGCGTAAAACGAGGCAAATACTACTTTTTTTCCATCTACTGACGGGACGGCCGGCACACGCCTCTAAAACTGGACTGTCCCGGTCAAAACGGGACGTATGTTCGCCCCACTACATAAACACTAACGAGGAAACCGATTCAAGTGTGACACGAAATTGTGGACAAGTTAATGCGCAAACGAAGTGTTTTTGTGTACAATTAAACCCATTAGAGGGGAAAACCCTCAATCTCAACTGTTCCGGAGATATAGAGGAATCAGGGGAAGGCTAGTGCTCCGATATTTAGAGAATTATTGAATATGTAGCGTTAGTACAAGTAAAAGAGTCTTTTAAAAATGAATAATTCCTTCATCCAGGAAACTGTAGTAATACGTCGCCTTAGACACGAGCAGCACTAATGCTTATCAAGCAGCATTCAAGGACTTTATTAATTACCGAAAACCAAATTTATTTTTTGAATATCAAAAGAAAAGAGCTCAAATAAAAAAATAGTAAATCAAACAAAACGACTAAGTTGGCAAACATTTTGCGATTCTATATCTGATCGCACATTATATAAGATTTGGTTATTCTGGAAGAAATTTCAAAATTATTCTTTCAATAAGAAACAACTGCATTTACAGGATTTATCCTGGATAGAGCAATTCCATCAAAAATTTTCTCCCTGTTCAGTAAATAATAATCGTCTCTTAGTGAAGGACTACTTATTCAGTAACACTTGCACAGAATTAGATTCAGAATTTAATATGAAAGAATTACAATTAGTTATAAATAATATACACCGAAATACGACTCCTGGAATTGATGGAATTGGATATAAACATTACAAAAATTTACCCTTAAAGGGTCTTCAGATATTACTAAATTATTATAATGAAATATAGAACATTGGAAATATTCCAAAGGAGTGGAAAAAAGTATTCGAAGTCAAAAAGTCAAAAAAATCTTTAAACCCAATACCGAAGTCAAAAATTCTTTAAACCCAGCAGACATTAACAAACCAATAGCATTACTACCATGTGCATACAAAATATTTGAAAATTTAATATTAAATCGATTAAATTGTTTTTTTTTAGAATATCATCAAATTTTTCCATACAACATTACAGGATTCAGAAAAAAAACAATCAACATACGATGCTTTGGCACTAACAACTTTAGACATATATAAAACTTTTATCTCAAGGAATGTAATGTTAGTAACTTCTTTTGACATAAAAGGAGCATATGACAATGTAATTTTGGACATATTAATTAGAAAAATGGCAAATCTATACATTATTCGGCGAAAGCTCTAAACTGCGATAAACAAAGCCACGTGAAACTAAATCTCGCTGATTTGTTGTTGTCCTACCGACGCTTGTACTCCGCAAAATAGTTCATGTGATTGCATTATTACTTTTACTATGAAGCTTCATATAAAACTGCTATATTATTATAAATGACAAAAATATAATACGGATTATCTAATAATACTGCAATCGAGTGTAACTAATGAAACAATAGAAATAAACAGTAAGCATGCGCAGTAATTATGGCAACTCAACTGTGGACGGGTGTTCTGCTTTTAAAGTCTGAAGGCCTTATGCAGAGTCGTTCTGACGCGTGATTAGTGCCACACTAAAGAGTTCGACTAACATATGTTACCTGCAGTAGTCAGGCGTTTAGTATGACGCTAATCATACTTCAAAACGACTCTGCATAAGGCGGTGAAAGATGACTGGCATGAATCCCGGTTCCGCGAGTGTTGTGGTGAAACACCAACAAGGCAAACCTTTACTCACTAAGCAACAATTGTTTACGAGCGAAATTCAAATACTTTTTTTTTTAATCTTTCGAGTCTCTTTTCTTTCTTTTCCGCTGCTGCTGTAAGTATCTGGACAATACGAAACAGTATTGGCAAAATGCACATGTATAATTTGCTCCTCAAAGTGGGGAGTGAGAGTGATACATCACTAGCCAATCGTATTTGTGACAAGCGGAAGGATACAAATATTTTGTTTATCGGAGTTTAGAGCTTACGCTGAACAATGTACAAATATCCCAGGAAAAATAATAAGAATAGTACATAACCCTCTCATAAATCGAAGGTTATATATAAAGATAAATAATACTTACACGGAACCTCGAGAATCATTATTAACTACTACAGAGAAGAAATTAAGTCCAGTACTTTTTAATATATATATATATTCTTGATTAATCAATATAAAATGGAAGGATAGTACAATAATGTCGTTCGCTGATGATGTAATATTGCATAATAGGAAATCAAAAAAGGAATAAATATTGTAGAACATAATTTTAAAACTTTGGTTACCTGGATGCATAATAATGGATTTGAACTGAACTGGAGTAAAACTAAATACATATTTTTTTCACGAAAAAAGTAATTTAAAACATTACTTATATAACAATATAAAATTACAACCTGAACCATATATTAAATATCTAGGTATATATTTAGATAAGAGACTTAATTGGAATCAGCACATGCAATATCTAATAAAGAATTCGGGAAAACATGTATAACTTCTAAGAAGTCTATCTGCAAAAAAGTGGGGCATCAACCCGTTCACATTAGTCAAAATATTAAAACAAGTAAGCCAGGCAAAACTTTTATATGGGAGCTTATTTTTCAACAAAACAATAACATTATAAGAAGTTAGAACAAATATTATATAATATAGCTAAAATTATTTTTTCACAGCCAGCATGTTACCCGAAAATACCCTTATTAAATGAATCCAAATGCATCCCAATACAATTGGAAATTTCAAAGATAGCAAACAAGTTTATTATAAACAGTTTTAACAAAGCAAATTCAACTATAACTATTAAATTACAAAAAATAACCATGTTATTAGGAAACAAGAAAACTCCATATACGAAAAACAAACCATGAATTGTGGAAGCTTACATTAAATTGCAAAAATATTATCAATATATCCATAAATTACCTTCTATCGCTTGTTATGCATGGGGATATTCAATAAACATGGTACAAATAGAAGCATTGATTCCACCATACATCAATATTAAGGACATAGGTTTGCAAAAACAACTCTACCAAAACATCTGGCAGTATAACAGAAAAATTTGCTCAGGACCACTCTTTAATCTATACAGATGCATCTAAATATTTCAATGCCATTGTTGGAGCATCAATCTATATAGCTGAAGGGGAAATTATTATCAAATACAAATTACCAAAAAATATGAATATTTTCGATGGTGAAGCATTCGCAATAAGACAAGCTTTTTTATACATCAAAAAACAGGAAATCAAAAAAGCAATTATATGTACAGATTCTTTAAGTGTAATTACTGTTCTTTCAACTACACATTGGAATAACAAGTCTCATGGATAATATTTAACATTAAATATCTTTATTCTACTATGGTTAAACAAAACTACTCAATAATACTCGGATTTACGAGGGTAAACGTCAACATAAAAATCAGCGATATTGTCGATCACGCTGCTAAGAGTGCATGTACAGAAGAAGCCAAAATTCCAGTAAAACTCAATCCCCAAACCTTTTATTCAGAGATATCCAGAATAACACGAAACGATATAAATGAATGGAAAAACCATCAACCAAACCTTCCAGGAAAATTATATTGGAATATTCATTCAAATAAAAATAAAAAAGAACAGATTGTCAAAACATGGACCAGGAGAGAGATTATTATATATTATAGATTACTCTTTGGAACTGCATTAACACCATACAAATTATATCAAGTGAAAAAAGGAAACATATCATTACTGGTGCGATAAAGGAGTTGGCACAGTAAATTACATATTATTTGAATGTGACTTATATCAAGATCTAAGGAATGAGTTACTCAAACAATTATTAAATCCATGGGTACACTCCTTTATCATATAAATACATTTTGGCTACTCATAATTGAACTTCGATAAAACTTATCATTCAATTTGTGATAGCTACTGACATCAATTTATAAAAAATAATAAAAAAAAAACATTAGAACAAAAAAGCACGAAACACGTCATCAATCATACATAAGAATTTCATCCAAAGAATGAAGATGCTATAAATATATTTTAAAAAACAAGAACCAAGATAGCACGACATATTCATATTTAAATCCAGACCATACAATAATATTCAAGAAGCTATATGACCTAGGAAGTTACAATCATCTCAAGAAAAAAAATAGACAAAGCTACCACTGATATAATGGGATTAACACACAAAAGAGTAGCATGAAATGAAAAAAAAAACCTTCATTCAATCAATATAGCTTCCAACATTCAACCAGTAAACTTGTTAGAGTGATATGCGAACTTACGAAATATTCAATAATAAGTATTGGAAGCACAGATGGGTGGAAAAAGCCTGGTGCAAAAATGATCACTGATCATAGTGAAGAAGACAAGACAAGACAAACCCTTCTTTACGAACGTAACTACGAAAACATTTAATGAAATTTCATAATTGGAAATATATGAGAAGAGAGTAGTACTTATTTCTAGATGTGAATTTTTAAAGTTATGAGCCTACATGTTCTTTTATTTTGTTGTTATATTATAATTGATAAAATAGGTCTATACGATTTGGGTTCTGTACTAACCATGCAAACTGTTCGTATATCTGAAAAGATAAATGATACGAATATTACGGATGGTACCATTGAAGGAGTAGAAGATACGAACCCAGATATAGTGGAGGATACAGTAACTGAGGAAGGTGATTATGTTTTGAAAGATCACAGAGACTTTCCACATACAATCGGCTATTTTCCAGCGTTCTTACATTTAATGAAAACTGCACTAGGAACTGGAATTCTAGCTATGACACAGGCTTTCAGTTTAGTTGGTATTGCAGCAGGAGTCCTGTGGATATATGTGTTAGGACTACAGTCTTGTTATTGTCATTACTTGTTGGCAGTAAGCTCACAGAACCTCTGCTGTCGTTCGCGAATACCATCGCTTGAGTATCCCGATGTAGCTTGGCAGTGTTTCAAGTTGGGACCGAAGAAAGTACAGATATATTCAAATTTTTTTAAGTACACAGTCAGGATATTTATGATCTTGGCGAAGATAGGAACATGTTCTGTGTACATTGTTTTCGCAGCAGAGAACTTGAAAGAATTTTTTAACTACTTCACAGATACCAATTTTGACTCTCGAATATATGTTGCGATAGTAGTGGCAGTTCTTATAATTATTAATTGTATTAGGAATTTGTCAAAATTAACTCCCGTTTCATTGATAGCAACTTTTTTACAACTAGCAGGAATACTTATATTGTTATATATTATATTTCGAGATTTACCTAGTACTATATCGCGTCCCTTATTCATATGGGATATACGAAATATTACGGCATTTCTTGGCACGACTTCATTTTCAGTACAGGCGATTACGGGGCTAAATTCAATAGAATCTAAAATGAAAGATCCAGGCAGTTTAGTTAAATTTCCTTGGGGTATCATTTTTATATCCTTATTTTTCATAGTTGGATTCACAGCTGTCATGGGATTTTTTGGATACTGGAAATACGAAGAACCCAAAGGAAGTATAACATTAAATATTCCTGTTGATAACCCTCTTTCACAATCAGTCAAATTAATGTACGCCTTAGGAGTGGTCCTATCGTATCCTATTCATTTTTATATACTTTTCACGATTATATGGAAACCAATGGAAGAAAGCTGGGGACTAATCCGTAAGAAAGGAAAAAAAATGAAACTAGTTCTAGAATTAGTGTTTAGAGTTATAATAGTTGTTTTCACTGGTGGTCTTAGTGCCTCTGTACCTTATTTAGGCAATCTCATAAGTATAGTGGGTGCTATTGCATTTTCAGCTCTGCTATACATTTTTCCTCCTTTGCTCTATATGGTAACATTCTGGGAAGAACTGAACTACAAAAGATGGATAATTATTGTTATCCGTATAAAAGACATTACTTTAATTGTCATTGGATGTATGATCTTTGTTTTTAGCACTGTAGGAAGTACATTGAAAATGATCCATGTAGTTCAAGAAAATAATTAATTATGCTAATTATTTGACTCTCGTTTAGTTATATTCTTAGGCTTAAGGTGGATCACTTGTTCTTCTCGGTAATTTTTTTTTTTTCAATTTATAGCCTGATAACATACACGCCTAGTTTCATTATACTTTGAAAGGTTAAAAGAAAAGAGAATATTTTGAATACACTACAGATTGTGTAGATGAATTGTGGCTTAGCACGTTTCAAACTTGAAGTTACGAAATTAAGTGAAAATAAGTTATATTTTCATACTTCAAGAATAAAATTGAATATTTGCATTTGACACAGATTTTGTTTCTTGTTCCCTCGTATGTTCAGCTGCAGTATTCCTTCCATGCACATAACCTGGAAGTCCCCTAAAGTTGAGCAACTACGTTTCCCCCCCTCTTCGGAGATAAGGTAAATTAAACTACGATTACATGTCCCTTTTGTACAGAATATGCCCTTTAGCAACCAGCATCCCAGTGAAGTTCCCTTACACTTTGATTTTGGACCGGCAGAGACATTATTTGCCATACCCTGTGATACCACAAAGTTAACAGTGTTGCCAACTCAACTTAAAGTTTATTTTTTAATAGCACTAGCCATATTATTGCATATTTCAAATCTACATGTAAAACAAAAGCAAACAATACCACAAGTGTTATCAGTGATGCAAACTAAGGATACTATCACAAACAGGACCGTATCACAAACATCGAAAAACAAATTAATCTTGGAGAGTTCTACAACAGCAAGAACGCAAGTGCCACGGGCAGGGTAACGCACATCCAAAGTACCTTAGTGTAGAATGTTCCGGTTATCATATGACGTGTTTCGAACAAGTAGAAACAAACTTACAAGGAATTGAAAATTTGACTTTTTTCAAAGGACTTTATTTCGAAAATCTGTTTAGACAAGTATCACATCAAATTTCATGTATAGTTTTCAATTGAATATAGATCATGATCAGTGTTGAATTCAAAGTTTTGTACAAGGAAGGGGGGTGGCTCTGTTCTAGATTGCAATAGAGCAGCAGGAATCTGTCGCAACAAAAGTCGCTACTTGTTAATTGTCTGGTCGGTTGCAGTGATGCTGATTTGGCCTATTTTTGGCTAAATCTAGCATATTTGGAGAGGCACTTAGCCATACAAATCTGCGAAATGCTTATATCCTTAAATATAGCTTATTTTATGAAACTCTTTTGCCATTCTTGGCCTTTTTTTATTAGTAAAATAAATTCTCAAATAACTTTTTCTTTGAAAATAAAATGTAAAGTTAAAAAATGAGTCTCTCTATCATTATATATACCCTACATTCGTATTAATGAATTTCGTAAGACAGAGGGTGTTTTATTACGGAACAAACCCCTTTTTTAATACTTCTTTTCTCTCCCCAGTCCACAGATTTACAGCTACTCAACAACAGTTGTCAACTTAGAAAGAATTTTACGCTCCCGTAACAGCTCCGTTTGCTAATTTTTAATTATTTTAATTTTGCATCTCATTGCAAGAATGAGAATTTTCTAATACAAATTTAATAACTTCGATTCTTTAAGTCACGTAGGTTGTTTTAGTTTATTAAAGGGAACAAACAGGAGATCTAATTATAAATTTTAGTTCATAACTTCAAAAAATTTTCACTATGCCATTATGTTGTTTTACCAATTGGAAATGGAAATTAAAAGTGAATTTTATTTTCTGTAAATTTTGAACACACGAGCTTGAAAACACTCAATGTAATCATAACGATTCGTGTGGATTTACTGAGAAATAAGAAGTGTTTGTAAGGACTATGACCTGCCGAAAGAAATACTACTGAAAATTGGGACAATGGCAGCCTAAACAATCAATCCACAATCCAACGATGTTGCATCCAATTCTAGCGCTTCGGCTAGCTACGACGACGTCGATTATCACCTATTTCAATTCGACTGAATTATGGCTGTTGACTTTCACAAATCGGTGAGTTGTTGGTGAATTTAATTGTAATTTAAAGTCATATATGTTACTTGTAAGTCTTCAGTAAATAAAATTCAGCATTTCAAATTTTACTATAACTCACTTATAGTTCTACACACAATAAAGGGAAGTTTAAAATCTACAATCTGCGTTATAGGTCAGCAGTCCAAACCCTAGCTATTTTTTGGGTAAAAATGCTTATTTCTGAAGGCCATCTAGCCTTTTTTTTCTTGAGAAGTTGTTGGCAACACTGGTCGGTTGCAACAACCATTATATTGCCACTTTTCCCTAAGTAACGTTGTAAAGCGTTTGTGTGAGTCTGTATCTAATTTCCAAGTTTTTATTTAACTATAACTTTATATGAGAACGCGGTTTGTTAATTAGAACAATTAGGGTGGCCAAAAGAAGAAACTAATTTTCTTTTATTAAAAATCTTTGCTTTTAAGACTTTTATTCCCTAAAAACTATATATATATATATAAACAGAAAAAAGCAAATATTTCAATGAAAGTGTATTGATATTCTAGGGGGTCGCATATATATTCTAGGGGGATTCACCCCCTTTGAACATGCCTAAATTCAACACTGATCATGATACTGTTTATGGGGCGTTTACACTTAGTCGATTTGCGTTCGATTCAGTTGAATTGACGTCACTTTCAACTTAATCGACAGTGTAAACGAGACTTCAACTTAATCGCTTGTTGATCGAAGGCGACTAATCGACTGGCAACTGAATTGAAAGACGTTCTATTTTCTGTGGTTGAAATAATTGAACACATCCATCTATCTGATTCGGCCTAGTTGCTTCGATTTAGTGGCAAATGCAGCGAGTCGATTTAGTCGTGCGACTAAATCGACCAAGTCGTGCGACTAAATCGACCAAGTGTAAACGCCCCATTAGAGAGATTTGATACCTCAAATCACTCGGGAGATATGAAAAAATATAGAAATTTTACATATTGCTTAAAATGGTGTATTTGTGGGAACCTTTCAAAACATTTTTTCAATTACCTTGCTTTTATATTACAACAATACATTTTGGTAGGTGTAATTACAAAAAGTTCTCGGAATTATATAATTTTAAGCAGTGCGGTAAACTTTAGTAGTAATGTTTGAGATGTAAATTCCTCTAAACGGCTTTTTAATCTTCACATCTATTGAAAATAATCTATGTAATTGGATGGGGTACTTACCTAAGCAGTTCTTCCAAATAATAGTTTTGAAAAGAAATCAAAGTATCAATCCTTGTAATTTTGTTCGTATTCGTTTGAAAACCGTCATATCACGACCGTAGACATTATTAGAAGACACTAAGGCATACTGGACGTCCATTGCCCGTCTGTCTCATTTGCGTTATTACTCCTGTAGCAGTTATCAAAATGCAACTTATTGGATTCTATATCAGAAGGGCTTGGACAAAACGGGCCCGCGTCAAAAGGGCTCCAGTCAAAACGGCTCTACGACAAAAGGGCCCACGTCAAAAGATCCCGGGTCAAAAGAGCCCAGGTAAAAATGGTACACCCCGCATCAAAAAATTGCGACAGCTAACGCCGTGCAGTTAGCCCACCCAATATACACCTTCATATACCATAATCGTATCAGGTAAAGAGACCCCCTCTCTCTTCTCCTTTCTTCTCTCCCATACTAAAATTATCTAACAACATGACCACAATTCTAATTTCAAACTACACATGGATTAGTGTCGATAAAATGAAATAACAAAACCGAGACGAAACAAGATTCGTAAGTTGCTGCAGGGAGAAACAGAAACACACACTATGAAAAATTGAAAGCAATGTATGTCTATTAGACATAGATTCAGAAATGAGACACAGAGAGAAAGAGAGAGAGAGAGAGGGAAGGAAACGAAAAAGACAACAGATGAAAATGTGGAATTTAAACATAGTAAGAAAAGAATCTAACATTATAAATTCCGTTTCCAGAAATCCAACAGTAATGTAGAAATAACATTTGTTTTTACATATTTTTCAGAACTATTTGAATGTATAGAGGATGCTTTAAACATTCATTAAGTCACTTTCCTACAGAATAGAATACTGAATTTCCAGTAGAACTATAGATCTCCGAGACACATCTAGGATAATGTCAAAAGTTTAACATATATGCTTTGTTTCCGCATGGTTCGATTGCAAATTCGGTAGCGTTCATTGGACGTACTGATCCAAAATAAATTCCAATAAACCCAGCAGGTAGCGTTGGTCATATCCTCCACTTCAGACTATTAATGCAAAATGAAAAAAATACGAAACGTAAAGAAAAAGAAAGAATGAAAGAGAAAATTGAATAAGTGCTATTTTACTGCTACATTTCTATCAGATATATCCTATATTAAAAGTCCAAACTGTATCGTAATGAAAAGTTACAAATGTTCGAAAGGAAAAGTTTATGCTCCTCATGTTTCAAATTTCAACGAATAAAACACATTGAACTATAGGATGAGAACAAAGTTTGTTTCAAACTAGTATAAATAAAATTTTGTTTTCAAATAACCAAAGAGGTTACCATTTTTTAGTCTTCTCCGAAGATTTATCTGTTCCGAACATCCAGCATCGATTTCCTCAATTGCGGATATAACGTAATTTGAATAGGTAGAATGAACAGGCTAGAGCTCAAACGGATCATCGTGTCAGTCGTATGATGTTGGTTAAGTTATAGACCATCACTGGGTCAAGTATTCGAACCCGTAGTGACCCGGTAATTCGACTGAGACTCGGTAACTCAGGGGATGAAAAAGAGATTTTACTTACTCCCTTGCGTTTAAACAGTATTTCTGTCAGAGATAACCAACACTGGAGATGTTATCCCCAGACCACGAAAAACACGACGCCGAAGTTCCCAGTTAATTAGATTTCCAGACCAGGTATATCGGGCTCTTGCTCCGTTTTAACTTTGGAATACGCACAAGCACATGAATTGTGTGTGTGTGAGAGAGAGAGAGAGAGAGAGAGGAGGAGGAGAAGGAGGGGAGAAGTGAAAGATGCAAAGACAGGATAGGGAAACATCAAAAAAGAGACAAACGAGGGACGAATATAAATATGAAACATACTTATCATTGCAGTGTACGATATAGAATGCACACAGTGTTCATTGGAATTATCGCCAGTGATGCCTTGTAAGTTCTCCAATAGAAGATAAATCTCTGTTTGCAGCCATTATTTTATGCGAAAAATCATATTCAGTGGCGGATTACCAAATAGGCCCACTAGGCACGTGCCTAGGGGTGGCAACTCTTGGGGGCGGCAAATCTTTTCTCCAGAATATAAAAAAAGTCTTATGTACAGAGTAACAATTTAGACCTTTGAAACCAATGTTTAAAATCAATGGTTTGCAACACTTTCGTTGCATACTAAAGAAACGTTGGTATATCGTATTTGTTGTTGAGAAATGTTTCGTCTGCTCTGCGTCCTTCAGATTCGGATTGACGATTGAGGCGTCAATTACTTTGTTTTTTAACCCATGCTGTGATTTTTATCGCTTACAATGACAATAATGCAAGCCGCCCACCCAACCTTGCTGGTTTGTTTTTGTAAGTAAACCGTCGATCTCTCAACACTCTTGCGAAACCAATGGCCAGGTGACAAAAAAGACTGCTTTTTTGAAACTTGCATAGCCGCATTGCCTGTACAATGTCAGTCTTTTTTTTAAAATCATTTTTGAGACTGGTGTCAGTGCATCTTTCGCATGGGCCGAAAAAGTGGTTGTTTTTGAACCGTGTTATCAATCCACTCGGAACTACTGTTATACGCAGACGAGTATTTGTGCTTTGTAATAAATAATTTCGCAGATATCTAATTCGATACAACTAGCTTTTGTCTTACTGTATTTTCTGGTGCATTCAGTTGGTTACATTGGATTTATTTTTTATGCGAAAGGAACAAGTGATTTCCGAAAGCAGTTCAGTAACTGAAGTAGAAGCAGTTACATCGGGTGAACTCTGTGAAACGAAAAATGACAATATTGTGGGTTTAGTGGAGGAGGAAAGTGCACTTAAAGTAGTGTCTCCTCAGTTCGTAGGAGTTACTGATTGTGACAGTGAGAGTGCAAATTTCGTTAGTGACGATCCTACCGAGTGGTGTCTGAATGAGTCTACAATTGATATTCTTCTAAGATGTGGAATTAATCAGAATACTGAAAATGATTTTTCTAAATCGCAAAGATTCATAGCACGTAAGACAAGATTTTTAAATAAGAGTGCTTTTTTCCGTAAACTTGTAAATGGCGAATCGATTTTGCGTAATTGTTTGGCATATTCATGTAGCATTGACGCCGTTAATTATGCATCATGCAGGTTGTTCAAAAGAAAGGCAAAGATCGCAACTCATGGCATTTCAGACTGAAAAAACATTTCAAATATTCTAGCATCACACGAAAATTTTGAAGAACACAAAAACTCGGAGTTGGCACTCTTAACAAGGCAGAAATCTGTTGAGACCTTGGAGAACCATTGTCAATCACATATTCAGACAGAACATACGTACTGGGTCAGTGTCTTAAGAAGAGTTTTTCTGTCGTAAGGAAGTTGATAATTCGCGGACTTCCCTTACGTGGTCACGAAGAAATATTCAATTCTCTCCAAAACAGGCAATGCATGATGTCTTTAGAGCTTATTGCTGAGTTTGATCCATTTCTTGCGGAGCACATTGAAAGGTATGGAAATCCGGGAAAAGGTCATACAAGCTACTTGTCTTCTACAGTGTGTGATGAAGTTATTGAACTGCTTGCTGATAGAATAAAACAAAGCAAATATTTCTCCATAATAGTTGATTCAACTCCAGATATTTCGCATACTATTCAGTTAGCTTTTGTGTTAAAATATGTGAATGAAGTGGATAAACCTGTTGAAAGGTTTCTTTCGTTTTTGCCAAATCCAGGTCACAAGTCTGAAAATCTAGCCAGAGCTGTAATAGATATAATTTGACCAGACATTCTATTGACCTTACTAATTGCAGAGATCAGTCGTATGACAATGCCAGCAGTATGTCGGGGGCATATACAGGTTTACAGGCTCGAATTAAAGGAATAAGTTCTAAAGCGTAGTATGTGCAGCTCATTCTTTGAATTTGGTCGGAAGTAGCGCAGCAAGTAGTTGTAGGGAAGCATGTTCCCTTTTTCACTATGCTTCAAAATATTTACAATTTTTTTTTCCAGTTCAACAAAACACTGGAACTTGCTTCTTTCATGTATGCAGGAAGGAAAACACTAAAATCTTTATCACAGACACGTTGGTCAGCACGAAAGGAGGCTTGTACATGTATATATAAAAACTGGGATAGTGTAATTCAGACCCTTCCTCATGTAAGCGATGATACTTTTGAGAAACCTCTAGTTCGAAATTAGGCTTTGTCCCTCTTGAATCAACTAAATAGGCTGGAAACAGCTTTCATGATCGCTTTTTGGAATGATATACTGCAGAGATTCTAGAATGTTACTGTGAAATTACAAAGTGTCAACATAGATTTAACAATAGTACCTGATTTATTTGAATCACTTGTGAACGTTATAACTTCTCTTCGACATGTTCGACTCTTATGAGCAAAAATTCATGGAGAAAACTGATATGAATTAAGAGTGTAGTTATAAAAGGTTTAGAAAACGTAACTGTCATGCCGATGAGGTTGTTCTAACAGGAAGAGAAAAATTTAAAGTTGTGATGTTTCTTCCTATTCTTGATAAATTGCACGTTGAATTAGAAGAAAGGAAAGCTATAAAATAATATCTGACAACTTCATGGTATCTAGTAAGTTTCTGCAAAGTTCTTCTTGTGTCATTTCTGAACGCGCAGCCAACCTTCAGCTACATATGAAACTGATCTAGAATCAACATTTCCAAATGAATGTGTGCATTTTGCGGGACTTCCGAAAACCAGAGGAATATGTGACCCATCAGTAGAAATGTTTGCGTTTATACGGAAAGAAAAGTTGCAGTCTGTGTTTCCAAATGTGAAGATTGTATTAAGAATATTTTTGTGTACTGCTGTAACAAACTATTCAGTTGAACGTTCGTTTTCGGCTCTAAAAATACTGAAGACTTATCTCCGTTCAACCATATGTAATAAAAGACTGAACGAGTTATCTATTCTCCACATCGAAGCATACATCTTGACTGATGAACACGTCAACTTTGAAGAACTTATACACGAGTTTGCAGCAACCAAAGTGAGGCGGAAGCAGCTTCACTTATGACTGGTGAATTGAATTTCTCAATACATTACATAATTTTAGGTATAGCACATACATAAAATATATTTGTACTAGGCCTATTACTTTTATTATTGATTTTTGTCCTTCGCTTTTTATTTCAGTATATACACTAATTTTATATTAGCCTTAAAATACTGCTAATACTATTTTTCATTTCAGAAGGGCGCACATTAAGTTTGTGCCTAGGGCGCCGACGAAGCTTAATCCACCACTGATCATACTACCTGATGGGAAATCGAACCAAGATTTTCCATTTGGAAGTCTAGCACTTTACCACTACACCATCCATTGCATTACCAAACTGTGTTTTACAAATTATGTATTGTTTCTTTCTGAGAATGATAACACGAAAAGTGTATACTGCAGATCAATGATGTGTTTGGAATGTCCTGGTAATTCCCTTGCTCTTTCCCAACCAACATTCATAAATCGTCTTTATCATGATACAGGTGTTTGTCTCTACATTCTTACGTATTGCTAGTCCAGTATGATAAGTCGATTCTTCACAATCACTTTGTAAAAAATCACGTTTGTCGTGAACAGGATTTGAACACATGTTAAATAGCTTTATTATTCATAACTTTATTACCTTACTCCTACACTACCATACCACCTGTAAATTCAACCCAGAAATTACTTACCCTACTTACACAAGCCCAATATTACTTACAAGCCAGCCCTGATGTTTGGATCGAATCGAGTTCTTCTTGTAAGGTTATTTACACCAAACTGTATAAAGAAATGCATTTATTCGACTGGCTAGAGGGAAATTAGTGCCCACTTATAAAAGAAATAGCATACAATAAAGGAAAAATCACAGAACTAAAATCATATTATGCATAAGTTCAAAAGTACGTGAATAATAATAATAATAACCTATATTATAAAATTGAAAGTATCTATGTTTGTGGCTCCTCATCTCTTGAACCACCCAACCGATCTCGATCAAATTTACAACATTGATAAGATTCGGGCCTGGGAAACTTTTTTATTTCATTTTAAAGACAGGACTTAGGGGAAGTGGGGAGATATATGAAAGTGAATAAAACATAATAACTCTTGAAGCACCAGACCGATCTCTATCAAACTTTCAACATAGATAGTCGACCGATCCGGGACGACTTTCATCATTTCAGTTTGACGGTGCAACGTCGGGGCCAGATATATATATATATACATATGTAAAAAAATGAAAATGAAAGTGACTGTCTTTGTGACTTCATCACTCTTGAACCATCCGACCGATCTCGATCAAATTTTCAACATAGATGAGGTTCGGACCTAAGATTGTATTTATCTATTTACTTTGACGATATAACTTAGTTGTGAGCAGAGGAAGGAGTTAAAAAGAATAAATAAAACCTGATAACTCTTGAACCACCAAACAAATCTCGATCAAATTATCAACCTAGATGAAGTTCAAACCTGAGATGCTTTCTGTCATATCACTTTGATGGTTTAACTTAAGGGAGGGAGAACGAAATTTATAAAAGAACGAAAATTGACCGGTATTAGTGTGGAATCTATAGTTTTTGGAGTCGCTGAGATTAACAGTGACATATCTGATGCTGTTTAAATCCAAATTAAGCCCCAAAACTTGGAGGAGGAGGAGACATAAAAATGATCGAAATAACCAATATCAGTGTCGAATTCATAGTTTTCTGGCTCGCTGAGATGAACAATGACACTGCAGATGCCTTGCCCCACAACATAGGGTTGGGGAAGGGATATATAAAACTCATGAAAAATGACCGATATCAAAGAGCGCTTTAGTAATACTAAAAAGTAACTGATTAACGAAACTTATAACTATTTTTTTCTGAATTTAATCCAGCGAAGCGGGTAATTAATAATAATAATAATAATAATAATAATAATAATAATAATAATAATAATAATAATAATAATAATAATAATAATAATAATAATAATAATAATAATAATTGTTTACCTTAACAGTGTAGTTATTATTATTATTATTATTATTATTATTATTATTATTATTATTATTATTATTATTATTATTATTCACGTACTTTTGAACATTCACGACGAAATTAGCGCAAATATATTTTACTTCTTTAATTTTTCCTGGATTGTATGTTTTTCCTTTATTAGTGGGTACTAGTTTCTCTCTAGCCCTTCGAATAAGTGAATATCGTTGTGCACTTTGGTGCAAATAACCTTACAGGAAGAAGCCGGTTCGTTACAAAGATCAAGGCTAAATAAAGTAAGTTATATTTTGCTTGTATAGACTGAAATAGTGATGTCGTTATTTCCTCTTCGTTACCATGTGATCGCTCTGTTCTTTTCTAAACAAATGCATGAAGCGATAGGAATACTATGAAGTATACTGTTAATAAGATAACAGGGTTAATAATAATTTTAGAATATCTTAAGACAAAATAAAGTTGGCAGGAAAAGATACAGATTAAGAATATGGGTCCACTATTTAGAAAATTTACAAGTGAAATCTAGTAATTAACAAAGTAACATATAAGGAACATTTTTCCATAGAGGCGACATCTCTAGGTAATCTGATGAGATGGAAATTGCTTAATGCCAGCGCCGTTTCCACGCAATGCACAATGAACAAAATCAACTATACGCAACATAAAAACTCTAAGGTACAGACTGATGAGCTGTCGGCATAATGAAAATAGAACAAATATACGATTTGTCTACAAGGAAAAATAATTGTCTATTTTGAAAATAATGTTAATTATATTGGCGCTTAAGATATTTTAAACCCACCCTTTAAAATATGAGTGCGTAGTTACAGTGGCTACAAAATAAGGAAACAAGCAATCAATCAAAAAAAAGCACGAAGCTTGTAGCCATATACGTTCTGAGAATTTTCAATCTGGACCAATTTTTGATCGGTTAATATGCATCGGATCTTTCCTTATATTTTCTACTTATAAATATATACTGACAGTACAACAAGAAAACGAATACGCGACAAAACGTACCACCGACAAAACGTACCACTTACCCTGAGGGATGCTTGTGAAGGGTTTTCTAAAAACACTTTAAATAATGACAAGCGACAAAACGTACCACTTGACTGGAGGGCTACTTGCGAAGAGTCTTCCAATCAGCCATCAAATAATGAGAGGCGACAAAACGTACCACTTGATAGGACGGTATATAAGTATATATATATCGGCCAAAATAAGGTTAAAAGTTGAACAGATTGGTGGTGAGGAAAGTACCGATTCACGACCAAGTTTAAGACTAAGGCTAAGATGGAGACCATTACCCAAATGATCCATGACATTTCATTCAGATGTGACAGATAGTAAAATAAAAGAGATTGAATAAAAATAATAAGAAGAATGCATAATGTAATTAATTAATATTCAGAATAAAAGAAATAATTACACATAGCTATAAGTCAAATGCACAAATATATTACGGTACTAAAGAAAGAAGCATACAATAACTACAAAAACATGTAAATTGCTAATAGATAATTTTGACTTGTTATACTATACCATACATTAGTTATAATTTCTTTCTGAGTTTATACTTAATGTCCTGACGACAGCTACTCAGAGACTTCATGTCGAAGCTCTGAAGGGAACGAAGTGAATCCGAAATGGTGGATTCCGAATGAATGATTCCAAAAGAATATGTATTTGGTTTATAAAATCTGTCTTTTTATACTCGTAAATGTTCTTGTTTGTCACAACTAGTTGGCACTATATTTTTGAATCTTAGACCAGTCAAAAAATAGTTTCCTAATAAATATTATTGTTATGTATACAAATATAAAGATTATTTTTGTTTTTCCGTTCAGTTTTGGAAAATCCGTGTATTTGTCCACCAGAACATCACCAGATATTGTGTTTTTAACTTTTCCTGCAAACAATTGTGAGATCACCGATGCACCTATCGAGGTCAGCTAGGTGTTACGCTATAGCTTGTTATGGGAAAGTTTATTTTCCAGTTCACACAACCTTGGCCTCAGGTTATTCTTATTTTTGGATGCTTTGACTATTCGCACTGAAAAATATTATTTTAATTGTTCATTTTGTTCTATGTTAATAAAAAAACTTTATGCACTTTTGATAATTCACTTATTTTATGAAATCAAAACAAAATATAAGCAAATTTCAATATTCTAAAACCTACCTTAAACATCAAATTCCATCTATTACATAAATCAAAATACGTTACATCACTAGCACAATTTACGCACAAAACTTTTTAAACAAAACTTGCAAACACCACAGTAAAATACGTAAAAATCATAACTAACAATATTCACACACACAATTCTAACCAATCTGTCATACACAACAACACAGGACACTTTCAATTTTCCAAAAACTAAACTTTTTCCGCTGCAATTCTTATCAAAACATTCCATCTCATAACGGTTGGTGTGCCATCGTTTCTTTTCTGGGTCATTAACCATAAATAAACAAACACACTTGCTATGCATTCTCTTTCTATTACCTAATGTTTGCAAAAAGAAAGGTTTTTACCAACATAAAATACACTTTCTTTGGCTATTATTTGCTTTACCATACTTTACAGTCCAAAATATTTTTATTTTCAATACATATACATATCTCAAACTAATTCCAGTCCAACAACAAAAAGAAAAAAAAACATTTTTTTTTCAACACATAAATCTAAAACTAATGCAATCCTTTTCTTTTCAATATGCACCTGCTTCAAAATCCCACAAATGTCACTTCCAAATACCAGTTCATTCTCCAGCCTACCAGTAGCGGCACCACCTTCCTGCAAATGCCATTTCCAGCATCTTCACAAGTCTAATTCAAAATGTTCCTAAACCAGCCTTCACCTACACAATGCTATCTCCAATTTCCATCTCGTCACAATGCAGCAAAAACCTGTTCCTGTTCCCGGCTGCATGGCACCTCCAAAAAATTCTTTTTCAGTTCCAAACGTTCCAAAAACAATAATTCCAGCAGCTTCCAACATTCCCAACCCTTCTTTTCAAAATCAACCACAAGGTAAACTAAAACAATACAAATTTCTGCCATAAACCAGCTCATCCTAAAGCAAAAGCTCCAAATAATTCCAGCAGCGGCCTGACACCCCGGCCACATGTATTTTTCAAATAACCTTCATCAGGTGTAAATAAACGCTGATCCACTGCTGCACCACAAACCACATCTTCCCGTCAGTGCTTCGCCAAAATTCAACGCACCAACACTCAGTGCATAAAGTTTCTTTTAATTATTAATGCGGACGTTATCAGTAGCCGCTCATTAATTCCCAGAGGGGGATTATCATATAATAAGTAAATTATCAAAAGTGCATAAAGTTTTTTTTTTTATTAACATAAAACAAAATGAACAATTAAAATAATATTTTTCAGTGCGAATAGTCAAAGCATCCAAAAATAAAAATAACCTAAAGCCAAGGTTGTGTAAACTGGAAAATAAACTTTCCCATAACAAGCTATAGCGTAACACCTAGCTGACCTCAATAGGTGCATCGGTGATCTCACAATTGTTTGCAGGAAAAGTTAAAAACACAATATCTAGTGATGTTCTGGTGGACAAATACACGGATTTTCCAAAAGTATATCACAATAATGGAACGGGTAGTATAGTGGGATTAGAGTTATAGTGTATTGCCTGTCACATGGAGACTATCACCCAAATATTTCATGACATTTTATTCAGATGTGACAGATAGTAAAATAAAAGAGATTGAATAAAATATATAAGAAGAATGCATAATGTAATTAATTAATATTCAGAATAAAATAAACAATTACACATAAGTCAAATACACAAGTAAAACACGAAAAGAAAGAAGCATATAGTAACTACAAAAGCATGTAGACTGCTAATAAATAATTTTGACTTGTCATACTATACCATACATTAGTTATACTTTCTTTCTGAGTTTATACTTAATGTCCTGACGACAGCTACACAGAGACTTCATGTCGAAGCTCTGAAGGGAACGAAGTGAATCCGAAATGGTGGATTCCGAATGAATGATTCCAAAAGAATGTATGCTTGGTTTATAAAATCTGTCTTTTTATACTCGTAAATGTTCTTGTTTGTCACAACTAGTTGGCACTATATTTTTGAATCTTAGAATGTCCAAATTATAGTTTTCTGATAAATATTATTGTTATGTATACAAATATAAAGGTTATTTTTGTTTTTCCGTTCAGTTTTGGAAAATCCGTGTATTTGTCCACTAAAACATCGTCAGATATTTTGTTTTTAAGTTTTCTTGCAAACAATTGTGAGATCACAGATGCACATATCGAGGTCAGCTAGGTGTTATGGGAAAGTTTATTTTCCAGTTCACACAACCTTGTCCTCAGGTTATTCTTATTTTTGGATGCTTTGACTATTCGCACTGAAAAATATTATTTTAATTGTCCATTTTGTTCTATGTTAATAAAAAAAAAACTTTATGCACTATTAAGTGATAATTCACTTATTATATGACAATCCCCCTCTGGGAATTAATGAGCGGCTACTGATAACGTCCGCATTAATAATTGAAAAAAACTTTATGCACTATTAAGTGATAATTCACTTATTATATGACACTATCATTTTTGCATTCGAAATATTTCTTAATAAATCTTTGTCAATAGACATCAACATAAATGTTTTCAAATGTTCCTGAGACATGATACTCGTTAGCCTATTTTTAATGTATTTCAGTTTATTTCAATTTTGAAAAATTTCTTTTACATGTTACCTGAGTTACGGGCAAAGTCAATAAAAATTTGTATGCTGGAAACCTGGATAAGTATTACTGCAAAATTTAAAATTCTGCAAAATTAAAAAGCAGCACATTGGACAATTTTGCAACACGTTTTGCATTCGCTTTCTTTGTAAACAAATGTATTTTCTCCTAATTCTGAATCACTTACACCATCAGGACAGTCATTTTTTCTCGGTTGTGCTCGTCATCAAGACTGACTTTCAAGGATATCCACGTCCTTCAAAAATCCAAAAGAATACATTTGTACTATCCTTGGAAACTTCTTTTTTCAGAAAATATGGAAGTTCTGTTACTTGGTTGAAGTGTCTAGGGTCCAAATAATCCATGAAGTACATTGCTTCTTGAATCTTGAAGAAATACTCGAAGCTACCATATCCAATATTGTGTTGAATGCGTCGATGCAGTACCTGGTCATTGGATAGAAGCAGCTTCATATTCACAGGAAAGTCTTTGTCCATCTCTGAAGGCGAATTGTCGACAGGTCAATAGAAAAAAAAGAAGAAATCACGTTCTAAGTCTTCAAATTTGTTATTGGCCCATTCTGCAAAGCTTAATGCTGCATTCTTAACGGATTCAGTCATCTCTCTACTCTTTCACTTGGAACAGAGTAGTCTGCACCATCCGATAGGACTACACTAGCAGCATTTGGAGATAGTTTGACAGAGAGGTCGTCACTTGAAATATGTTAAGGAACATTTGTGCTGTGCGAGTTATTTTGAACTTGAGAAGATATTTTATATATGCTTTCGCTTTACCCCCAGCTTTTGGTTTGATATTTTCTGTAGAAGCAATTTTCTTAATTATTATGGTCAACTCTATATGCAACCACTTTCTGGGTTCGAAAAATTACCAAACTTTTTCTGAAAAACAGTGTGTTTTCTACCATATTGTTTCCGCAATAACTGTAAGACGCCTTTGTTAACATTTGATCTTCCAAATGTCCATTCGCTGATAAGACTCACGCATAAATATCGCACAGTCATTCAGCAGAACAATGACACAGAATCAATGCAATTTTTTGTCAGATCACATATGACATGATTGAGTATATGAGCGTAACACCACACGTGTAACTGACGTGAGTTTCTTAGTGGTTAAGCGGTTAGCGTATGCGCCTTTGTCATGGGAGATCTGGGTTCGATTCCTATCGGGAGCTCATGTACTTCGGATTTCCCGTAAATCAGTCCTGTCTCGCTGCTAAAAGGGTCGTTAAACTCAAAATCAACTGAATCACACGTGTAACTGATCATAGGTGAATTGAAAAAATCCGAATATTGACCTTGCATGTTACTTGAGCCATCGGTTGAATTTCCAATACACTTCTTAATATCAAGGTTCAACTTCTGCAGAATTTCCAGCAGTAAACCGCAAGGACACTGGCCTGTGGTAGATATGCATTTTCCAATGACAACAATACTTTGTTTAACAACCATTTTAACAACATACCGTAAAACAACAGAGCACTGGCCTGAAACTACTATATCTTGAGTTGTGTCTAATAGAACAGAAAATATTGAAGCTTGAGAGACTTCTTTCGAAATATCTTCTCTGATAAGTGTGTTGATAGCATTCAAAACAAAAATTCACCGTGTTTAGTAAAAGTTATGCGACCACTATCCTGCTTACTTCCTCATATATGACTCTTCTCGGTGACCTTATCTAAATTACTTTTAAGCGGAAGATCAAATTTGCTTAAGAAAGGAATAATATCCAAAAATTTTCCATGATCTATAGTTGTGTCTTTCAGTTTATAGACTGCTACATTTCCTCTGTGAATGAGCCCTCTTTTACCAATGAGTTTCTGCACTTTGACAACTCGATACATTACCTGTGTGTTCTTCTCAACCTTATACTGCCGTTGTTTTACCTGTTCATGAGGAAGTAGTTTCTTAACATTATGTTCTCTTTTGTTAGATATGTAAGCACCCGCATTGGTCTAATGTATTTTGGAAGACTCGTGTTCTCTTACTCGCTGATAAACTTGTCTAATGTTACGTTTGTCACGTACAGAAACTTTAAGAGAAGTTTGTTCGATCTGGAGAATAATCTGTGAACACGCTGGAAAAAAAAAAAAGCCTGAAGTGGTACGTTTTGTCGCGGATTAAATATCCGAAATGTTTTAATTAGTCCAAGACAGGTTGTAATTTATATAAGTGGTACGTTTTGTCGTGGAATAAAGATCAGAAATGCTTTAATTAATCCATGACAGGTTGTCATTTATGACAGGTCGTCAAAAGTGGTACGTTTTGTCGCGAAAATTCAAGTGGTACGTTTTGTCGCTGGTACGTTTTGTCGGGACACCCAAGAAAACATCCAATTATGAATGGTTCAGCATAAATTTTAACCACTATTTCTGTAGACCTACACGTTTGAAATGTAATGTGTAATTAGTGTTGTAAATAGAAAAAAAAACCTTCGTATTTTTTCAGAAATGTACGTTTTTTAAAAAAAAACATTGCTTCTCTTTTTTTTTCTAAATTTTGTTTTTTTTTAAATAGTCATTTGTAATGCATCTTACGTCTATTTAAGCATGAAATATTTTTATGTAGGTGTAATCACCGTAAAATGCAACATAAATCAAACGCTAGATACTAATACGCTACAAATATTTTACAATTTACATGAATAACATACCTATTAACAATTCGGGTTTCGGCAGTTTTCATCAATATCAACTAAGAAATAAAAGTAGAAATGAAATTTTGTTTTCTCGTGAAAGCATGCCTTTAATATGTACGAAAATAATGTCACAAACAGTATAAAATTCAAATAACTTGTCTAAAGGTAAAAACTAATACTTAATTGCCTAATAGTATTTTTCTAAATGCCATATATAAATAATTTCTCTACTAGATATATATGATATGCAGAGCCGGCTCTATCATACCTGTAACACGTGCATTTGTGTGGAGCGGCAAGTTTGGAGGGTCCGGCAAAATCTCTGTTGTAAGTAGAGACCGGATGTTTAGGCACTAAAAACTTGAAAAATAGGCTGGCAAATAAGCACTTAAAATTAAAAAAAATAAGCAGTAAAATAGCACTAAAATGTAACTCGAAATAATGAAGATAAATACTCAATACAATTTAAAAAATACATTCGTCATAAATAGTGTTCAAACAATATAGCAACATACCTGTTTGTTAATGTCTTCTTTCATTCTATATGTAAAGAACGAAGCTTGATATGCATTTCATATTATATATAGGGAGAGAGAGATTGTAATGTACCATGTACTTGTGTTATTTACAGTATATAAATTATATATATATTTCCCAATTAAATCTTATTTCAAAGAAAATGCATAGAATACGCAACATTAGGCACTAAAGCAATTATTTAGGCAGTGAGAGGCGAAATAGGCAAAATAAAGTTGGCTTAAATCGAAACTATAATCCCCGATATAAACTTTAAAACGTTATTTTTGATCATATCTTTAGCATTAAAGAACAGGGATTTTGCTTAACATCCGGTCTCTAGTTATAAGTATATTATTTAAATTAAATATTTCTTGCTGGAAACAGACTTCATGATGATCGTAGTTACATTTATTAAGCTGACCTATTTAAATACTACATTCATAAATTATGTTTAGGTTGCATTAGTTTAAGGTTACATGGACAATGTTAAAGCAAATGGTCGAATTCATCCGAGCACAAATTGCTTGATTGTTTTCAAATGCAAGAATTCAATTCTCGAATAGTATCGAATATCTGTTCCATTTAGTAAGTTATTACAGTTTTGATATGACAACTAGTCTTGTTTTTCTCAGAAACAAGTTCTTTATCATTGAAGATAGAAACAACTTTTTAAAATAATGTTAACAGAAGTAAAAGAAAAATCAAGAAATAAAGATAAAAGAACTAGTTGCATTCGAATTGCAAACCGATACATTGAGATTGAAGCTCGATATTGAATTTTATAAAGAGGATTACCATCTTTCTTCTGCAGGTGTGTTTGCTTTATCTTTCACTAACATAATAGATCAATATTTAAAGAAAAAAACAGACACAACGGGATTGCATTTTTAGTAAGTATTTAAGCCTTTCTGAGTGCGACTACACTTACCCTCCCCTTCGTTGTTCATGCTGGAGTAGCATACTTAAAATCATGACTTTTAATATTTGTTCTTTCTGGAGAAAGGGGGAGGCGGCAAATTATGCCATTGCACGGGGCGACAAATTGCCTAGGGCCGGCCGTGTGTATGATGATGAAAGTTAGCAGTTGATAATAATGGCACTTCTTGTATATGTACGCCTATGTACAAGACATGAATATAGGATGACTGAATTTGAAGTAATGCAGGGTGTTTCAAAATTAATATTAGGGTTTTGAAACTTTGTAGTATCTATTACAATTAACTTACAATTATAAATATTATATCAAATGAAAGAGCAACTCAAACAGTTTTGTACGCACGCATGTACATGCATTGTTTCTTCTGTCTGCCGTTAGAAAGAGCAAGTAGCAAAGATGGAGACTAGAGAGCAAAAAGCTTTTTGTGTTATAATAAAGACTGAATCTGTAGTTTCAGTGCAACCATCCGTGTGAAGAATACTAAGGAGACGCTTGCAACTACATCCTTATCGTTTGCAGTTGCTACAGGTCTAAAGCCTACACAAAAGACTACGGTTTAAGTGCCAATTTCGCAAGTGAAATATTGCTGCATAACAATGAAGATTTTTTGGATTGTATCGTCTTCAGTGATAAATCGACATTTCACCTAATGTGAACACTCATAATGTTTGCATCTGGCCGTCAGCAAATCCTCAGGAGATGGTTCAGTTGAAACGAGACTCCCCTAAATTGAATGTGTTTTGTGCCATAAGGCGGAAAGTTTATGGGCCTCTCTCGCCTATCGACTAGATGTGTGTCGTGTGACGAATGAATCTCACATTGAACACTTGTAGCAAAGACTGTTTGAGGTGCTCTTTGACTTGATGCATTGCTTATAATTGTACGTAAAATGTAATAAGTACTACGAAGACTTAAAATCCCGATATTCATTTTGAAACACCCTGCATTTCTCACCAACAGTGTTGGAGCTAAGATGTAAAAAGGAGAGAAAATTTTCCTTATAAAGTTATTGTTTACAACAACGATATTATTATTAGTCGAGATTATAACTACAACAACAACACAGGTTAGTAGTCAAAAAAAAAATGTAATCAAATGTACACTAGGTGGCCAAAATGGCACACACGGTGTGTCACTTTTTTAATTCGCTCCTGTGTAGACACTAATTAAGATATCGGGATATTATTCTTGCCAAATATGGTTGGATCATAGTTTATCATATTAATTTCTTTTTCTTCTGGTGTCGAATTTCCTTCTCAAATTTCACCCGTCAAAAATTCGAGAATTTTCTAATTTCGAATTTTCTTTACTTCTTTATTCCCGGTAGCTTCCTTCGTTGTAGAAAGACCTCCTTAAGACTTACCAGATAGAGACCTCGGATGGATACCTAACTGTTGACATCAATTGGACGGGCCTGCGCGTAGTGTTGCCAATTAGGGAAATTAAAATTTCCTTAAATTTGGGCAAAAAATTCGAGATTTTTGTTTTTAAATCCGTACCTATACGTCCGAGTGCAAGTCAACTTAGGCCAATCGAACATTTGTCCTTACTTAACAAACGCAAGTACAGATCGTTACAATGGGGTAATTAGGGGGCGCACGAAAAGTTCGTATTTAGGTTCTAAACCTTAATTTTTCTACTTTTTTCCTTTTATGTTTACCGTAATATATTTTTGGTAATTAGAAGCTTTGTTCCTTAAATATCGCCATAATATTTGTAGGATATATTAGTGGTGTACCAATGTTTAATTTAAGATAGTTTCCGCCTGTCTGGTAGCAGTGTTGCCAGCTACAGAAAATTTTAATTCCAGATTTTAGGGGGAAATTTTGGGAAAATTATCTGTTTTGTCTCTATTATTTCCTTCTTGTTAGCTACACTCGAACAAACATACCAGTGTCTAAAAGCTTCGTCCTTAGCCTACACAGCGCATCATAAAAAGTTTCACTAGAATAATTAGAAGAAGTACAGTTGAGGTTTATAATAAACCATGTTCTGGAAATGGTAAGAAAATGGTGAATTTCTGAGGTAGAATTAGATACTTTTTTAAAATTTCGTGCTTACTTTGTTAGATATCGCCATGATACTTGTAGGATATACTCTTGGACTACTAAGGTTTATTTTCAGGTAATTTTCGTCTGTCTGATGGCAGTGTTTCCAGCCAAAGCAATTAATTCCCGATTTTAGGTGAGAAATTTGGAAAATTTCCTTTTCCCCTCTATTATTACCCTCTTGCTGGCTACATTGAAACAAACGTAACACTACCTGAAAGCTTCCTCTTCGCTCTATAGAACACACCATAAAAAGTTTCAATAGGATAATTAGAGAAGCTGTAGCTCCGGCATATCTGTTGATTTTTGCTTCTGAGGCGTAAAAAGTGTCAAAATTTCATGTGTATGATGACAGAGAACTTTTTCTTTCCCTCTTTGAATGGAAGCAGCGACTTCAGGATTTCACTGTACCTTGTCAACACACCAAAGAATTTTTTTAGGTGACTTGAACTAATATAACAGCAGTGGTGCTAGATACAAAAAAATCGAAATTCAGTTAGGGAATTTTTTGTAAATTTTCACCCCTACATTTACCTCAATAATTTCCCACCCGTTGGGAGCACTGCAATGCAACTTACACCAAAACATAGCCATATCCATTTTCTAAAAAACAAGGCCTTAACCATATCAATCGAATGAATGGTTTTTGAGCAATAAGTCACTAACTGAAAATGTAGGAAAACGCCAAAAATGACCTGGGTCCGAAAGGAATAATCACACAATTTTGCTCGTATATGTACAAAGAAACAAACGATTTGTATGTTACGAGGGCTTCGAATCAAGTTCTGTTGATTACTTCAATAATCTGCAACATAAATCAATAAATAATAGTTGCCAGAAAAAAACAGACATTTGAAAAAAACATGAAAACGATGAATGTTTTTTATTGAAAAAAACTTCACAGAAAAAACCGTTTTTTACAACACTATGTGTAATACTGATAGTACTAAATAAATATTTTCCAGAATTATTTAAATTTAATATCCGATAATAAATAAGCTAAGTATATTTTGAAAATTAACGTACCCTCCAAATCAATAAATCACAAAATCTGCGATATTAGGGGAAACAGTCAACTTTTAATGCTTGTCATATATTAACATATTATTTACCTAATCGCTTGCTTTTTCTGTTTTCGTAGTTTCATTGATTGGGATATTTTTAAACATAAACAAATGTTTCTAACACGTCACTGTTGTCGCTTTGTACTTAAGTTCTTAGGCCATGTTGTTTAGAAAATAAAACTGGTGGTGTAGTGGTAAAGTGCTAGACTTCCAAATGGAAAATCTTGGTTCGATTCCCCACCAGGTAGTATGATTTTTCGCATAAAATAATGGCTGCAAACAGAGATTTATCTTCTATTGGTAAACTTAGAAGGCATTACTGGTAGGGATGCGCACGGGACAAGATTTGAGGCTCTCTCGTCTCGAAAATGTGCTGTAAAAGTGATGTCTCGACTCGAAAAACGTATATTTTTCTATTGGAAGAGCTGTGTCTCGACTCGAGTCGTGCGCATCCCTAATCACTGGCGATAATTCTAGTAAACAGGGTGTGCATTCTACATCATAACTAACTAACTAACTCACTCACTCTATGGCCTATGGAACCCGGAGGTTCAGTGCCGCGTTCACAAAAGCTCTCCACTGACTCCTATCCTTAGCTAATTGCATCCAGTTCCTACTTTGTATTCCTATCTCTGCGAGATCCATCTTAATATTATCCTCCCATCTGCGCCTAGGTCTTCCTAATGGTCGTTTTCCTACATCATACACTGCAATAATAAGTGTGTTTCATATTTATAGTCATCCCTCTCTCTCTCTTTCTTGACGTTTCCTTATCGACATTGCATCTTTCACTTTTCCCCTCCTCTCTCTCTCTCTCTATCTCTTTTACACACACACACAATTCATGTGCGTGTGCGTGCTCCAAAGTTAAAACGGAGCAAGAGCCCGATATACCTGGTCTGGAAAATCTAATTAACTGGGAACTTCCGTGTCGTGTTTTTTGTGGTCTGGGGATAACATATCCAGTGATGGTTATTTCTGACAGAAATACTGTTTAAACGCAAGAGAGTAAGTAAAATCTCTTTTTCATCCCCTGAGTTACCGAGTCTCAGTCGAATTACCGGGTCACTACAGGTTCGAATACTTGACCCAGTGATGGTCTATAACCTAACCAACATCATCCGACTGACACGATGATCCGTTTGAGCTCTAGCCTGTTCATTCTACCTGTTCAAATTACGTTATATCCGCAAGAGAGGAAATCGATGCTGGATGTTCGGAACAGATAAATCTTCGGAAAAGACTAGAAAATGGTAACCTCTTTGGTTATTTGAAAACAAAATTTTATTTATACTAGTTTGACACAAACTTTGTTCTCATCCTATAGTTCAATGTGTTTTATTCACGTTGAAATTTGAAACATGAGGAACGTAAACTTTTCCTTTCGAACATTTGTAACTTTTCATTACGATACAGTTTGGACTTTTAATATAGGGTATATCTGATAGAAATTTAGCAGTAAAATAGCACTTATTCAATTTTCTCTTTCATTCTTTCTTTTTCTTTACGTTTCGTATTTTTTTCATTTTGCATTAATAGTCTGAAGTGGAGGATATGACCAACGCTACCTGCTGGGTTTATTGGAATTTATTTTGGATCAGTACGTCCAATGAACGCTACCGAATTTGCAATCGAACCACGCGGAAACAAAGCATATATGTTAAACTTTTGACATTATCCTAGATGTGTCTCGGAGATCTATACTTCTACTGGAAATCCAGTATGTTATCCTGTATGGAAGGGACATAATGAATGTTAAAACATCCTCTATATATTCGAATAGTTCCGAAAAAAATATATGAAAACAAACGTTATTCTATATTACTGTTGGGTTTCTGGAAACGGAACTTTATAATGTTAGATTCTTTTCTTACTACGTTTAAATTCCACATTTTCATCTGTTCTCCCTTTTCGTTTCCTTCTTCTCTCCTCTCCTCTTCTCTCCCTCTCTCTCTCTTTCTTTTTCTCTGTGTCTCATTTCTGAATCTATGTCTAATAGACATACATTGCTTTCAATCTTTCATAGTGTGTGTTTCTGTTTCTCCCTACATCAACTTATGAATCTTGTTTCTTCTCGGTTTTGTTATTTCATTAATACATGTGTAGTTTGAAATTAGAATCGTGGTCGCGTTGTTAGCTACTTTTAGTATGGGAAAGAAGAAAGGAGAAGAGAGAGGGGGTCTCTTTATCTGATATGATTATGGTATATGAAGGTGTATATTGGGTGGGCTAACTGCACGGCATTAGCTGTCGCAATTTTTTTGATGCGGAGTGTACCACGGCCAGAGAGCCTGAAATCCAAACAGGAGTGGAATTCAAAGATGCACGAGGAGATATTGTCCCCTTAGTAAGTAGAAGTGTTTGTCCAACAGAAGGAAGAATATCGGTGATTTTTAGAAACAAAAAGAAAACTTGAATGGTGATCTTAATTTTCTAGGGTTGCTGTTTGTTTGCAACAATCGCTATCGCTTAAGTCGGTTCGCGATTAAAGTTTACCGTGTCTCTCTGACTTTATATTCTCGAGACATAGTCCAATCAGACTTTATTTATTAATGACTGTTCCCTTAGTTCTAAAATTCCATTTCTGCCCCTAAATCAAAGTATAAAAGCACATAATACATGAATAATATTCTCTTGGAAACGTTTCTTTAATTATGCTGTAATTAAATGTTTCTTTTCTTTATGTATATCTCCATATAGGGTTAGTCAAAAGTATTGGGACAACAATAATAACTACACACGTAGACGGAGGAAAATCAAATGTTGCAATTGGTATTATTGCAAAAACTGCATTGATTTGGAGTGTGGTCACCGTAGAACCATCTTGAATTCCTTTATGTTGTATATCGCACATTTTTTTAATGAAAAAGGTTATGACTTTACACTTCAATTTAGGCTTTATATTCCTACAAATGAGAATGTGAACTGATTTTTGATACACCTGTTTATGAGACTTGGAGTTTGACATATGCATCTAATAGAAAAAAAGTATCATGACAGGCCAGTAACAAAGAAACAAGTGGACAAAGGAAAAGTAAATGTTACAGATTGGTATTGGTGTTAAAACTGCGTTAAATGATCATGGCAGCCAACTTGAATTCCGCATATTATATACCATACAATATTTTCAAATAGAAAGAGGTATTTGTGTCTCATATATTTAGGCTAGAATCTTCCTACAAGCGATAATCTGAACTGACTTTTGACCGACCGCTATTCATTTACGAGATAGTGTGTGCTACGTTTGACATTTGTTTCTAGTAGAAGAAAGTACTGTATTTGGACAGGCAACTAATAAAGAGGGCTTCATTGTGTTCTTAACGTTTCTGTTCGTTTGCTTGCGTTTGTAAAATATTGTGAAGTTACCACATATATTAATAGTAAGCGTATCATATTTTAATAGTAAGTGTATTTGAGTTCAATTGTTACTTTACGACTATAAAGCAATAGAATGTTTTTAATGTGCAGTTTCGAATATTCGGTAGAGCTGAACGACTTCGTTCAAATAGTAGTGGGTGGTAACAATGTTTTGTCTGGTCAGTGTATTATACTATGTAGAGCTAATACGGGAAGGATATAATGGTAGAATTGCTAGAAAGAAACCATGTATTATCCAAATTAAGAAATATAAGATACTTAAATTTCTAGAGCTTTCGAAGAGAAATCCAAAAACTGGTGGGAATGTGTTGTTTATCGACGAATTTAAGTTAAACCTGCATGAATATGATGGTAGAATAATAGTATTCGACAAGTAAATACAGAGATAAATGTCAAGAACTTAAAGCCTACCGTAAAACACGGAGGAGGAAATGTAATGGTTTGGGTTATACCGGTATATGTTCACCAGACGTTAGAGAGTTAGTGTGTATTGATGAGATTATGATAAAAGAAATATATCTTAACATTCTTAGGAGGACTTCTAATTTTACCAAGATATTGATCCCAAACAAAGTATATGTTGTAAAGAAATGATTGTTTTAAAACTGCACGAAATCCCACCCCACAGTACCGGCTATAACACCATTGAGAATCCTTGGAACGAATTGCAACGTAAGGTCAATATGTACGAGTTACGGTGAAAGAAGGTTTGAGAAAAGCATTACGTACAGAATACGGAGGAATAGATATGAGGAAAAAGCTTGTATAACAATACACTTTTTCCCCTCATACCTATTCTGTTTATCAATACAAAACTTGGTACACACATTTCTTAACTCCTATAGTATTTTTCGAGGTACATTTGGATTGTGTTCTTTTACCCGGGGCCAAAGGGGGCCAAAGTTGATGGAAGGGATTATTGAAGGGAATTTTCCCGACATTCTTCCAATTTTCCCTGTTCAAGTACGTTATGGGCCCCAATATATAACACCTTTGGAAAGCTAGTTTCATGCTGAAAAGAAAGAACTATAAACTATGACTTTCCAATGAACAGTATTGATGCAATTGCTATGTCACTGCGAGTCTACGATTTTCTTTATATTAACAGGGTTAATGGGCCCAGGAACTTACTCTGTTGTCCATGGCACCTAATTTTTGTGCATGAACATATCTTTGTTATGTTTATCGAATAGACTAAGTTTGATTCGGATGTCCGGATGACACGTTCATGTCCGTTCCTTGTCAGTAGTGACTATTCCCCAGACGGATATACAGCATTTGTCTGAAAAGTTGCTTGCATGGATGCTCAGAGTACGGTAGCTGCATGTGCCATTAAGGTGAGTATTCTGTTTTTGAATACTCTGTACAATATGTTTCCATGGGTGCCATGTTGAATCCATTCCTTTCTTCTTGTGTACAGCTTTGAGCTAAATCGTGAATTCCTCCTCACTGTTCTTAAACTAATTTTCATCAGTGTAGTCTATAGTCCTCACGTATTTTTTAGTTAATAAAATATTAACACCCTGCTAGAAATCTTATGACAACTCTCTTCATTTGATTTCAAATTTCGAATATTTCTTTTTGTTCCTTTTTTCTCCAGTATCCCTAATAGACTCAAAGGGTGATACATTATTTACTTTTTTTTTTCGTTTTTCATTTCGCGCTATGTTTTTGAACTTGTCCGTTAGCATTCCAATTTGCCATTCTCGTTCATTTCGTTTTACGATGTAATGCTGGTTTATTTTTGCTGGCATACAGCTTCTCGATGTATTCTTTCTGGTTTCCACCTTCCTCAAGCTGCAATTCGCTTCTTGAACGCTTGTCTCCACCCGTTTCTATTGAATTCTCTGTATACATTATTCAAAATTTCTCTATCATTTTCAGTTCTACGTGTTATTTTTACGTCCACTGTATATTTCCTTGTCTTTGAGTGAAGACGCACGTGCAAGCAGCTCCAGTGTGCACCGAAGCGTGAAATGGGTGTCTCGCTAAGTTTCTGGCGGGCCTCAATCGGTCTGTTCAATAATAGATACTGCAGAAAAGATCATTCTTATGCAGAACGTACAGATCAAATCAAAACGACCAAGACTTACTGGGCCTTATGCAGAGTCGTTCTGACGTGTGATTAGTACGATACTAAAGAGTTCGACTAACATTTGTTTCCTGCAGTAGTCCAGCCTTTAGTATGACGCTAATCATACATCAAAACGACTCTGCATAAGGCGGACTATGTCTATGGTGTGGTGACTCTTCTAGTGCTTGTGATTGGTGGTGTCGAAAGAAATCCAGGTCTCAGAAAAACGATATTGCGGAAATTAAAGAAATTTTGCGTGGCTTGCATGATTCTCATAAATCGCTTGAGAAAGAAATCCGTGAAGTGAAAGAATCTGTTTCTAAAGTGATTGAAAGGCTTGAAAGGTTCGAGAACAACATTGACAAATTATCGAGTGACATAAATCAATTGCAGGCCTACTCAAGTCATTTGGAAGAAAGAATCGAAGATTTGGAAAATAGATCTCGAAGAGTGAACTTAGTGTTCTATGGTGTCGAGGAAAGTGCAAGTGAATCGTGGGACGAAACAGAAAACAAAGTGCGGAATGTGATTAAAGATAGATTAAAAATCGATTTGGCGGAGATGATATTCAAAGAAGTCACCGTGTAGGAAGAAAAGTCAGTGGTCAAAGTCGTCCTATAGTGTGCAAGTTCTTGCGAGATAAAACGAAGGAAGCAATTCTTAAATCTAGGAATAAATTAAGGGGCACCAAAATTTATATTAGTGAGGATTTCTCTTGTAAAGTTAGACAAGAACGCAAAGCCCTTCAAACGTACGTTAACGAAGCTAGACAACGAGGGTGTTATGCTTATTTGCAATTCCGGTATGCGTGCATCGATGGGAAGAAGTTTTCACTACAAGAAATGACAAATAGCGATAAAAATCTTTCCAACGTGCCAAACAATCCTTCTGCCGCCGAAGAGCCTGAGGCAGGTCTGGACGAAGATGTCAGTGTACAGAGAAGTACTCCCCCCTTCACTACCCCAGGGAGTAGCCGTACCAAGCAGATCCCATTGAAGCGGAACTCGAATTTCAATCGGTGAGAAACAGGTTTCCAGGAACTGCAACTAGTAAGTACAACACAGTTTTCTGCTAATGAAAATAAAAATAGATTTCTCGTGTCAAACAATGTGAACTTGACAAGTGCCGTGAAAAGTTCAAGGTCAGACTCAACTATGAAAACTGATGTATTAAATTGTGATATAACAGTACCATATAACCAGCATCGCACCATTAAACTTTCAGTGTATTACAAGAATGTTTGTGGTCTCAGAGGTTCAAAAAGTCAAGAGTTCTTTACAAGTATTGTATCGAATACATACGATATAGTAGTCATTAGTGAAAGTTCCCTAACTGCTAGTTACTCAGACTCTGAAATATTTGATGATCGATATTGTGCTTTCCGTCAGGACAGAAATTTTGAGCTGGTTAACAAGAGTAAAGGGGGTGGGGTAGTAATAGCTATTCTTAAAAAATATAATGTGTACTATGTAAGTTCCTGCGATACAAATCTAAAGTGTGTTCTTGTTAAATTAGTATTACATTCTTTAGATGTATTTGTCTGTGCCATTTATATTCCACCGGATTCAAATTTAAAAATTTACGAAGAGTTTTATCAATTTATCGAGAGTAACTGTCCACCAGGAAGCACAATTCTCTGCATCGGAGATTTTAATATTGCAGAAATTACAAATTCTTGTTTTGATCTTATGTTCTCAACAACCAAGTGTAAAGATGTGTATAACTTTATGTCCTTATACAATTTATCATCATTCAACGACATACAAAACACAAATGGCCGCACATTAGACCTAGTACTTTCTAATATCAAAGATGTAGTTTCTAAAGAGTATCCACTTGTTCGAGAGGATAGACATCACCCAGCAATTCTAGTGTCTTTAACGCTTAATCATATTACTAAATTAAAGCAAGTTCCTAAAGTAACTGGTTTCAACTTTAAAAGGGCTGATTTCACAAAATTATATATAGAATTGCCAAACTTATCTTGGGATTGCCTTTCTCAAAATGATGATGTTAATTGTACTGTTTCAAAATTCTACGAAATGATTTATAACGTATTCAGCCGATGCGCCCCTGCTAAAAAGCACGTCAATGCCAGTTATCCGTGCTGGTTTACCTATGATATAATAAAAAAAAAATCAAACGGAAATCTTACCATCGTAAAAAGTGGAAAGAGGGGTTAAATAATATTGCATACCATCGTGAGCAGTTCCTGGAACTAAGAAAAGAAATTAAATCAGAAATTTCGAGAGCGTACAAGGCATTTATTTCACATTCTGAATTTACTGTAGAAAAAGACCCACGGCAGTTCTGGTATTTTATTAAAAGTAAAACCAAGCATCTTTCGTCATATTCTCTAACATATAATGGTAACGAGTTAAAAACATAACAAAGAAATTTCTCAGGCATTCGCGCATTATTTTCAGTCAGTATATAGTAGTGTATCCGCTAAATACGACACGGATTATCTAATAACAAATAATTCGGAATGTAGTATATTAGACACCTTTCATATAAAGGAAATAGAATTAGAAGAAATTGAGCAGGCTATTAAAGCGCTGAAACCCAAAACATCTTGTAGTATAGATGACATTCCACCGTATGTGGTGATGGGCTGTTTGGATATATTCAAGCATCCACTCCACATTATCTTTAATATGTCCATTAAAACCAATATATTTCCGAATAATGGAAAGAAAGTCTCATTTGCCCTATTCCTAAATCTGGAAACAGGAATGAGATAGAGAACTTCAGACCCGTAGCCATCCTATCTCCCTTTGCAAAAGTTCTTGAAACCATATTATACAACAGAATTTTAAACCATGTAAAGCCTGTCATATCTGAACATCAACACGGATTTTTAAGGAATAAATCCACAACAACCAATCTAGCAATAATAACGGATTACATAGCAAGAGAGTTAGACAAAGGCGGTCAAGTGGACGTCATTTATACGTATTTCAGTAAGGCTTTCGACAGAGTTGACCATGACGTGCTACTACAGAAATTGGTGTCTTTCAATTTTTCTAAACGAGCAATAGAGTACTTCGCTTCCTACTTGTGCAATCGAGAGCAAGCTGTCTCTTACAAGGGATATATTAGCACGAAATTTACCACATTATCAGGTGTTCCTCAAGGATCGCATTTAGATCCGCTATTATTTCTTCTTGTAATTAATGATATTTCAATCTATGTTAAAAACTCTCACTTTCTGTTGTTTGCCGATGATCTCAAATTATATTCTAAAATAAGCACAATAGATGACTGCACACAACTTGAGCAGGATTTACAGAGTGTTGGGCAATGGTGTGCCAAAAACAAACTTTCATTGAATATCTCTAAATGCAAGTCTTTATCGTTCTCAAGGAAAGAAAATCCCATCAATCATCTGTATATAATTAATGGCATATCTCTGTGTAAACCTAATTCAGTTAAAGATTTAGGAGTATTTTTTGATTCAAAATTGACCTTCTCTCATCACATCGATGCAATCTCTAACGCTGCATTCAGAAACCTCGGTTTTATCTATAGAATAGGTAAAGAGTTTAGAAACGAGTCAACATTCATTAAACTTTATAATTTGTACGTAAGGTCCCGATTAGAATATGCGTGCGTTATTTGGACACCGAATGTAAATAAATAGTTACAAACAATAGAAAACATACAATTTAAATTTCTAAAAATGCTTACGTACAAGAAAACAGCTTTCTATCCCAAACAGATTCCCTACGTGGACTTAGTCAGGAGTTTGAATTTCCTAACGTTGACGAATCAACGAAAGATGTTTGATTTACTATTTTTATATAAAGTATTAAATAATAAAATTGACTGTCCAGAGCTACTCACGAAAATATATCTGAGCGTTCCAACAGGCAGAACAAGACCAGGGAATACTGGTATATTTTTCTGTGAAAGGGCACGAACAAATATTCTCAGTAAATCTCCGCTGTGGAGAATGTGTGACTCCTACAATGAATTAAGTCATAAAACTGATTTTTTAGATATATTCAGTATGTCAGAATATGTATTTAGAAACAGGATTATTACCGAGCACCTGACTCTCGAAGTGAATTGATTAATTCTACGGGTAAAAGTATGTATGTATATGTATGCATTATACGACACTATAATTAGGCATTAAGCCTGTTGTGTTGTTTTCTAAATAAATAAATAAATAAATTTCCCTTCTTAATTCTCGTATTAACTTTCTATACATTCTTTTCGCTTCCCCAGTCTTCTGTGGTCATGGAATCCAGTCATTGATCGTGAGATGACAAAGATCAAACATTTAAACCATACCAAGTATTACTTAACAACAGATGTAACTTTAATTTGTTCTGAATTTATCTTTACTTCTTCCATATAGGTCTAAATAGTTTCAGCATTGATCCATTTCATCTCATACACAAAATATTAATGGGACGCGCAGGCGTACATCCAGAAATTGTTGTTGGGGAGGTCCTAGCTTCGGGGTGTCCAATACTACGAGCCACTA
Source organism: Thermobia domestica (assembly GCF_964235325.1). Classification (NCBI taxonomy): domain Eukaryota; kingdom Metazoa; phylum Arthropoda; class Insecta; order Zygentoma; family Lepismatidae; genus Thermobia; species Thermobia domestica. The sequence goes on from NC_137464.1 coordinate 160,363,403, forward strand.
CTTCTATATAGTATAAAACCTTTATATTTCTGCATCCGAAAAAAATAATAAGTACGGTAGAACCCTTCTCGTCAGCCCTCGGCTGGTCCGCAACTCTGGTTGATCCGACCGTGCTCGAGCCGAACTTGTCCCGATTCGTTGGTGACTCACGAAGCCCATTGTTGTTTACTGCCGTCGTGGCATTGTTGTTTACTTGCTGTTACCGCATATTCACTTTAGTACTCCATCATCTCTTGTGTCGTTTCTTTCATTGTGCGTGTTTTCTGTACCACACTGTATAGTTTTTAGTGCTTACTGTTCGTTTGTTTTTACTATAGAGAACAGTACAGTCATTTTGGAGTTCATAGGTTGTTTATTTTACTGTAAATCCGTATTTTTCTGTATTTTCTGATAATCTGACCTTTTTTGATTCCGACCATACCATAAGTCTCAAAGGTGACGGATTAGAGGAGTTCTACTGTAATTGTAAAATACTTCCTTCTAAATTCAAAGGAAAACTGATAGAACTAGATTATTTTTATAGGAGAAAGAGTACAGATGAAGTGTAAGACAAAATTTTCATGCTACATCGATCCTTTCCCTGTTATAGAAGTATTTTATTGAGAAAGTGTACAAATGTAGGTTGAATTAGGAAGCTTTTTGAGGGTCCGGACCCAGTGGAACTCCCTCCGTGGTGCACCCCTCGGGACATGTCTTCTCTGTCTCCCCTGCCAGATATGCCTGTGGCAAAAACGTATTTATTACGTACACGTTTTGGTTTACTCTATCTAATCCGCCCACAACCTGCACTCACATTACCAAAGCTTTGTATCCGTCTATGAGCACGATAAATACGCATATCACATTATATACAGTAATAGCCTTGCTAAATATATCTGTGCTTTAATCTATCGAAAAATTTTACTACTATCTCTTAAACAAAACAAAACGAAAATAAAAACTGCTTTTTAATTATTTTTTTTTCAACTTCTGTGTTCAAAGCAATTTTGAAAAGAAACAGAGCGCAATCTCTGCAAGCACTTTCTTCCGGTCCACTGGGCTCGCTAGAAAATTAGATTTTCACCGTGGTTTGTCACGCAGTTAATCAAGGTTGTGCCCTTCTTTTCTTGTTTCGTGTTTCGACTCAAGGTTGAAAAATTCGTCTTGGAATGAAGGCAGAAACTACAAGGAAAAGTTCACTTATAAGAATCGTTATTCCCATCGAACAAGGTTAAATAACTCGCATCAAAATATCTTTTGTATTAACAATCTTTCTGTTAATAAGGAATTGCTTATTCCAGCTTGCAAACCACTACTGTAGCAAAAAACGTGTATAAAACGTTAACTTCTAAAAGATTTCTGAAACTCATGGAACAAATGAAACAGTTGTCAAGTGTCTCACAAGGGAACATCTTATATTGATAGTAGCATTGCCCAATCAAACAATGCACAATTGATAGAGGAGTGAATAAATGTGAGAAATCCAGAGTTTTACGGGCCGACACCCAGAAACACAGGAGATACAGAGGAAAAAATAATATAGAATCATGTGAAGATTTCAATGCAACAGATATACTGACACAGAAATAGCTTCAAAATGATTAAAGTAATCAAAATGGTATTTACACAACAGTATAGTAAGCAAACATTGTACCCACAGACATGCTCAATAACACCATATGTAATGCAGTGTTGCCAACTGAGCACAACATGAAGTTTTGTTAAATGACCCAGAAAACAAATTATAACATCTATCAAATCTAATTATGAGTAGAACCATACCTGTGACATCTTGATGTACAGTGTTGCCAACGTTTGAGGATAGGTCATATCAATTCCTTAATGAATTTTGGATGTAGAAGATTACATACAGTACAGGATTCGAACTAGTTAATTCTAAAATATAATCACCGACCACAAACAAGAATATAATCACTGAAGTACGAAAATAAGGGACGAAGCACAGTGTCGAAGCAGTTTTGCCCAAGTGGAAAATCAGAATAGTATCAAACACAACACACAAAACTTCATATATGAATTTATATAGGCCTATCTTCAAACGTTGGCAACACTGTACATCAAGACTTCATAGGTGTGGTTCTGCTCATAATTAGATTTACTAGATGTTATAATTTCTGTTCCGTGCCATTTAACAAAACTTCATTTTGTGCTCAGTTGGCAACTCTGCATTACATATGATGTTATTGAGTATGTCTGCAGGTACAATGTTTGCTTACTATACCGTTGTGTAAATGCCATTTTTATTACTTCAATCATTTTGAAGTTCTTTCTATGTCAGTGTATCTTTTGCATTGCTATCTTCACATGATTCCAGATTCTTCTTTCCTCTGAATCTCCTGTGTTTCTAGGTGTCGGCCCGTAAAACTTTGGATTTCTCACTTTTCTTAACTCCTCTATCGATTGAGCATTGTTTGATTGGGCAATGATACTATCAATGTAAGATGTTCCCTTGTCAGAAACACACTAGTGTTATAAGCACCCTGGATAAAAAAAACTAGTCACCCCCCTTCGTACTTACGTTAATACCGTGTAGATTCGCCCCTGGCCTGGATAACCGCCTGGATGCGGTCGGGAAGGGAGTCCACAAGGGTCTGCAAGGCCATCACACCCAGTTGAACCCACTCACGGATGATAAGATCACGCAATTCCACCAAACGTCGGGGATGCTGATGTTGACGTTTCACTCGCTGTTCCAACTGGTCTCACAGATGCTCAATTGGGTTGAGGTCCGGCGATTTTGCGGGCTATTCGAGGTGTGGTAGGGTGCCGGAGTGTTCCTCAAACCAGTCACATATGGGTCCAGCTCTGTGAACCCTGCTGTTGTCGTCTTGAAAAATCGGGGTGTCGCAAAGTCATCGCGAAGAAAGTGACTGAAGGGCAACACCTGCTCGTCTAGGATGTTCAAATAAACGTGCTGGTTCATGTTCGTGGACACTTCAATGAGTGAACCCACCCCATAGTACGAAAAATACCCCCAGAACATGACAGACCCACCCCCGGCCTGCACCTGACCTTCCACACACTGGGGATTAATTGCTTCATGTGGCCGTCGGTGGACACGACGCCGGGCGTCATTCGAATACAGGCAAAATCGTGATTCGTCAGACCATATGACACGGCGCCAGTCTGCTACTGTCCATGTTTGATGATTATTGGCCCACTGCAGACGAGCAACTTTATGTGCATGTGTGAACAGTGACTTTTGCGAGGTATCCGACTCCATATGTTCATTGCATACAGTTCCCGTCGCAATATTCTCTCGCTGACAGGTTGGACTGGGCTTGCATTCACGGACTGCAGTAATTCCTGCAGGGTTTGGAAGCGATTTCGATTCGCAAGCCTGGCAACCCGTCTTCGGGCCCGATCTGTAAGGATCTTTTTCCGACCACAGTTCTGGCGTCGTGTTTCATGGCCACGTGTGTTACACCACTGCTTGTAGACACGTTGAATAGTCCGCCGCGAAACACCAACAAATCTGGCAACGTCCATGGGCACGGTCAAACACGATTGCCCCCTTTTGTCACTCCGTCACGTCCGCACTCTTTCCCATTTTGCCGCACACACACCGCTTCGATCGGTTCTGTGTCACTCCACAGTAATGCCCTCTGATCGCCTCGAGGCAGTGTAGGCACGTTTGGCCATGTGATTCGACCAATACGCCATCTGTACCTGTTTGCCGACGCAGCCTTGCTTTCGCGCGGGGGTGACTAATTTTTTTGTCAGCAACTGTATAACAGAATGTTAATTGTATCTATCAAATAAGTAAATGTCGCAATAAAAAATTGAATGTTTTCGCGGGATACCATCTTTTGTTCCTAACTATGAGAATGAAATCGCCACGTGTACCTTTCTACCAGCTCGCAATTTAATTAAAGGTTCTAAAGGTTTTAAAAGCCCAATTCCTAACAAAATCGATAAATGCATTATTCTTTCCTTTTGCAGTTCACATAAGACACTATAGAAATATCATAAAACTTAATAAAGAGAAGAAAATGAAAATAAAATTACGTTCTTTCACAGCTTGAGACTTACAGCTATTAGCGACATGTATACAAAGTACGAGGGTTGGGGCAAAAGTCATGGCAACTATTTTTTTTTCTTGCAGATATGTGAGCGGATCACAAACTTCTATGTGTCGTGTGGAAGTTCTGCAGGCATAGTGTGTATTCAGAACAACAGATGGCTCTGTGATAGCTGGTAGTAGCACAACGAGGGCTGTGAAATCAGTCAGTTGGCGAGTGTCGTGCGAGATGGAAGTAACCCGTGTTGAGCAGCGCGCTTACATGAAAATAGCCGTTCTCCGAGGGAGAAATGCAATGGAATGTCACAGTGAATTAGTGGAAGCCCTTGGGAATAATGCTTTACTATACCGGACAGTAGCACGGTGGGTAGGAAAGTTTCAGCAAGGACGTGTGTCAACCAGTGATGAACAACGTTCGGGACGACCTGTCAGTGTGCGGACCGACGTGGCACATGCCGTCATCGAGCAGCTCCTGGATGAAGACGATGGACGCTACTGGAGTTGGCGGAGGCAAGTGGCATCGAGAAACGCACTATCCACAGGATATTGCGTAATGAGCTGCAACTACGCAAAATTGCATCCAATGGTACCGCATGCAATGACGGAAGTTCAAAGGTGGATGCGCTATGCAATATGCTCCGACCACCTTGCACGCTGGCAACAAGACGGCGATCAATTCTTGTCACGAATTATCGCCATCGATGAATTTTGGGCCAGGGCATACGAACCAGAACTGAAACGTCAGTCCGCGGTTTGGCGACATGCTGGATCACCGAGGAGGCAGAAGTTCCGTCAGAATCCGTCCCCAGTCAAATTGATGGTGATTGTTGCGTTTGACGCCAGGGGTGTCATTGTTTGCCACTTTGTTCCACATGGCAGAAAAGTGACCGCACAGTACTACAGGGACTTCCTGGTGCGACAGGTACGACGTGGCGTTCGGGAAAAACGTCCGAATCTTGTGGACAGTGCAATAATCCTGCACGACAATGCAAAACCACATAAAGCAGAGTGTGTAGAGCAACTACTGCGACGTTGGGGATGGGAAGAATTGCAGCACCCACCGTACCCTCCTGACATTTCGCCCTGTGACTTTGATCTCATTCGAAATATTAAGGAACCACTACGTGGTAGGCGGTTTGCAACACGCGAGGACATTGCTAATGCTGTGTGCGAACAGGTGACCGATTCACACAGGGTGCAGCAAATGCTGAGGCGGATGGTATTCAGCGCCTCCCACATCGTTAACAGCGAGTGGTGCAAGTAGCAGGGGACTACTTTGAGGGTATTTAGGCCCAGGTTTGTCATGTCAACTGTATGCGTACTGTGTTGTCATTCTTTTGCTCTGTGAAGGTCATATTGCCCTGTATACTACCGTAATAAATTAGTAAATTACGATATTTCAGTGCTATTTATTATTCACAAATGTAGTTAACACCTTGTCCTTTCGTCTGTATATGTCACATTTTCCAACCGGACTGGTATCTTCAAGAAAAAAAAAATAGTTGCCATAACTTTTGCCCCAACCCTCGTATATATATTCTGCTTTATGTTATTCGGTGGTTCATTGAATTCGTATAGAATTCCTACCCACACAAGCATTGTTCGTTTTTTTTTTTTTAATAAGTCAGGTAGGACAACAGCAAAAAGAGAAATATGATTACAATTTTATATGTGATTGGACATTCTACTTTTTTTGTCATTAAAGACGATGAAGTATGATTTTACAAGCATTAAGACCGTTCTAGATTTTTTTTATTAAAAATAAAAACTATGAATATCTTTACAGCTGAGAACCCAACTGAGTTATCTTCAATTATAGTCCATAAACAGCTATGGTCAAGGAAATGGATTTCAGTCATTTTATGTGTGATCAGCACATTGGCTTCCATCTTTATTTCTAGACCTAAATATAACTAAAATATTTTTTCTTTAGAAATAAAATACTTATCTTTAGTCCTAAACAAAACAGTGACCATAGTTTAAAATATATTTCACTATATTTCGTGACATAGATAACTGGAAAAAATGAGTACATTGATACTTGAAAATATCGAAGATAATGTGACAAACATTATGAATAATTTTGTGATAAATTAAACAAAGATTTGTACTAAAATAAACTGCAATCAAGTGCAAGATGTTGGAAGTTCCCAAAAATATTTGTCCCTATATGCTGAAACACAAGTTTCTTGAATAGATATGGGACGTTTCACTTTGAAATATACATCTTATAGGTAAGTTCGATTCTCGACAGAGACTGAAATATGTTAAGAACTTTAAGCCTTGAGGAATTCAACACAAGTTTGATATCCCATGGCTATAATATTGTCGTTACAAACTGACTGAAGTAGCGATAAATCCAGAAAATGGCTCACTCAACTATCTTCTGTTTCTAGACAATATAACGAATTACATTATTACGACATGCCAGATTTTAGGTCAAACGCAATTTTTTCTTTTGGATATAATTCACAAAGGACAAGTAACACCAACGTTTCAATAGCAAATGTAGCAACTGTTCAAATTTGAAAATGCTAAAAATAGCCTACTTTGCTTGTTACAGCTTATTGTTAATGGAAACCAATAGATTCAACTTTTTTTAAAAAAAGTTTTGAATATTTCTTAAGGTTTTACGGAATGTTTGGTTGTGATACACACATATTTGTTTGATGGAAGTAAAATTTTATTATGAAGAAAATGGTCTGCAGAGCCCTTTTTAGAATATATGTTATTAGTTGTTGTAGTAGTTGATTTGAGTTTACCGTCCCGTTTAGCAGCGAGACTATATGAGACGTGGACGTATAACAACATGGAATCTGAACTATATGAGCTAAGCCAGGAATTGACCCACAGTCATTTCTTACCCGTTGGGGTTGGAACATACGTTGTATTACGCTTGGTATTGAGAAGCAGTGATGAAACTGGTTACGAATTTCGTGACCTGGAAGTAGTCAGACCCGTGGCCAGAACAAACGATGAAACATCATAACACATATGGAGACTTTGTATAACACTGATAATGTAATTCTAGTGGCTGGCGCGTGCACCTTTAGTTCATGTAGTCCCGGGTTCGATTTCCGTTGGGAAATCACTAAAATTTTCAATTGGCTAGTATTTATTTCCATTATCACTCGTCTTCCTTTAGCCTAAAGGGAGTAAGTGTGGGACGCTAAACATTTTTTCCATTAATATTCATTTTATTTTTAAATATAGTCCTAACAAACACGATTCTACTCTCTCTCTCTCTCACTAAATCCATATTTTTTCTCTCTCTTGATGTGTGTGTTTGTTTCAAAACATTGCATTGACAATTTCTATAACTTTTGCAAAAATATTTAAGAATGATGACATCGAGGTTGTAGGGCTCAGTCTTGGGAAGTAACGTAACGGAAGTAACACGTTACTTGTAGCGCGTTATTTTTAAGTAACGTTTCCTAGTAACGCGTTACATTTTTTCAAAGTTACTGTAACGGTGATGCGTTACAAATGTTTAGGTAACGTACCTATATTCCGCGCCACCTGAATTGGCGTGTGGCATCAGCCAATAAGGTAGCACTGTGCTGTTGCTAAACCTTCAGGGAGGAATCTAATCATTCATAATTGTCCACAAATACGAACAAAATCAATTATGAATGATTAAATTCCTCCCTGAAGGTTTAGTAACAGCGCACTGCGAGCTTCTTGGCTGATAGCATATGCCATTTCGGGTGACGCGGACTATAGTTTGCGTTACACTTCGGATGAATAACTACAATATATGTATATTTTTTCGGAAACAAATGTTTCTTTTCTGTATGTAAATTTCTCAGAATGGAGCAATAGAACATGAACTATGTCAGTGACGACAGTCAGTCACCGACACACAGAAAAACAGATAAGATCTTAGTGCCACTTGCTGTTTTTGGAAGATGAGTACAGTCTCAGGGAAATCACATGTACTGATTGCAAACACTAGGAAGGAAGATTTTGTCATAGATTTTTACAGCTCCAAATTAATACATTTAGTGAGTGAACTGGGATTACAATAATAGTCAACTTTACTTTGGTTGGTGTTGTTTTTATAAAGATGAAGAACGAAAATATTTTACCATCCGAACATTTGAAAAAATACTTTTTCTTAAAGGCTGAGCGTCATGGTGGACGGAATTGAAAAATATCTGAAGTGCCCCGCCCGGCGGGAAATATTTATCAACAGGCAGGAGTTCGTCCGCAAATTCGGGAATTCACCTCTAGTTCATATGTTCTCATTTTATTAGTTGAAGTGTAATGCTTCTCTATATACTGTACTTTTAATTTTACATATTATTACATATATTTTACGTATTATTATTATTATTATTATTAATTTGAATTTATTGATAATAAAGACCACAGCCGAAACAAAAATGGTCATATTGTACAATAATATACAATAAAAGATTACAAGAGAAATACAGACAAAATAAAACAAATATTTTTTTAAAAAAATCATCAAATAATCTCGACCAAATACCAAATAAAAATTTAGTACATAAGTTTGATACAAACTAAATTATAAAGTAAAATTACGACATAACCTCGATTAAATAGTTATTAAATCGAGCATAATGTATTATTAAGAAATTAAATATAATGAACATAATAAAAAATGAATTGCAAAGAAATCATATAATAATACACATAAACAGATATAAACAATGTAGATAAAACAAAGACAATAGGAATTCAATAGACAATATACCAAACCATGGTGAATTTAATATATATATTAAATATAATATTCCAAATATTGTTTTTTCAGTAAAGAAAAATTCAAATCAAATAAATCAATTTTGATAGAATTTTTATTTATATTGTCAACACTAGTAAATAGTGGAGAACCTACCAATTGATTGTTACATAATATAGAACGGTAAACCCTAGAATTATAGGGGAACTTTAATATATAAATATTCAATTAAATTCACTCTAGCATGTATTATATTATGAATAAATTTAATTTGCTTTAAATTTCTCCGAACTTCAAGAACTAGTAAATCAAGCTTAGCAAGTATCTCCCTATTAGTCATCTCGTGCAATTTAAATTTATATTTTAACCAGGCCAGGAAAGAAATCTGGACTGACTCAAGAACTTGAGTGATACTGATAAGATTACAATTCCGAATTAAACTAGCAAATTCCAAATGGGATCGAACCTATGCACAATATAAGATTTTACATGTTGCAATGTCTTTAAAGTCTTTGGCAACCCATTTGATGAGTCCCAGATTCCTTCTAGCCTTAGATACCATGGTAGAAACATGATGATCGAATAATAACTTGGAATCCATCATAACACCTAAGCCTTTGTTGATTGAAACGGCTTGAATAGTATGCTGATTTATTGAGTATGAAAAATAGGATATATTCGTTTTCCTAAACAACGATATAATTTTTATTTTGTTCATGTATAAGGGAAATAAATTTTGTATGGACCATTGATAAACTGAGTTAATATCGGCTTGTAATTTAAGGTGATTCCTGATTACTTACTATTTCAGAAAATATCTTCAGATCATCCGCGTACAGTAAAAAGGGACATTTCAAATATTTACCAATGTCATTGACATATATTAAAAATAATAATGGACCCAAATTGATTCCTTGAGGAACACCCGAAGAAATCTTGTACACAGATAATTGCAACCCATATATCTAACTACAAATTTACGATCAAACAAGTAGGAAGCGAACCAAAGTACCAAAGATATAGGAATTTCAAAAGAATGAAGTTGCTTAAGAAGAATATAATGAGATATTTTGTCAAAAACTTTAGCAAAGTCAAAATAGATAGTATCGACATGGCCACGATTATACACAACAGGAGAAACCAATGAAAAAAAAATATTCAAATTTAGTTCAGTTGATTTACCCTTCATAAAACCATACTGTTCAGAAATAATGCAATGTTCGACGGAACTATAAAGATAATTGTAAAGAGAGAGGAACGAAAGAGAGGAGGAACGAAAAAAACTTCTTAACATAAATTCCAAGTCAAAGTACGAAGCACTTGCTTTTGACAGGCACTTTCTTGTTTCTTTTTTTTCTGGGACAGAAAAATTCTGGCGGCTAAGAAGTTACAGTATATAATATTGCAAATTTGCTAGTAGATTTATTTACATAGCAATTTGTGATCATAAAGAAATTGTCATTAGAAGACATTATTGTAAAAATTAAGTTTTATTTATTCTTCCCTTGCAAGTATTATTTATTCTCTCCTATACCTCACTCCTCGAATATCGATATCGAGAATTTAGGATGTTGATATATCGTCAAATCGCACAGGCCTAGATCCGAGAAATGATGCAATAATAATAATAATAATACGAATATATAGAGGATGCTTAAAACATTCATTAAGTCACTTTCAAAATGAATACGAAACTTGGTAGTCGAATAAAATACTCAAGTTCCAGTAGAACTGTAGATCTCCGAGACACCTAAGATAATGTCAAACGTTTAACACCTGTTTTGTTTCCGCGTGGTTCGGTTGCAAATTCGGTAGTGTTCATTGGACATACTGATCTGAAATACATTCTAATAAACCCAGCAGGTAGCGTATGTCATACCTTTAATTCCAGACTACTAATGCAAACTGACCAAAAAGAAAGAAAAGAAAAGAAAAAGAAAGAAAGAAGAGATGAATAAGTTCTAGGTATTTTACTAAATGTTATATTAAATACTGTTACGTGCATGATAAGCATTGAAATTGAAATCAGCGAGTTCACATGTGTTGTGAAATTTTTCCTCTGATGTCGCATATTTTGAGAATTTCTAAATTTTCAGGTTAAATTAAACAAAGTGTACCCACCATGTTCATAATCAGATATTAACTTTAAATAATTCCGGAAAATTTTTGATCCAATAATAGCAGTATGATATGGATATACTATTACAAATTTCAACAGGATTATTGTTTAACAGTTGTTTAAAATATATACCGACCATTCATAATATGGAGTGTAATTATTGTACCTTTTCTAAATGTTTTTATAAGTTGAAAGAGAATATAAGCAATAATGTTACCTATATCCACTGATGCTCTGGATTGAATATTTGTACAGACTAGCCTTTTCTTTCTTTCGCATGCTTCTTATGGTGGATTACATGGTAACTGTGCTTACATTAACTATTCGATTTCTACCTATTACTTAGGGACGTGGTGCTTTTAGAAATAAGCTTCTTAGTTCCATTAGCTTCACGCATTTGTATAGAAAAACATGGCGATCACCATGGTAACGGAAAGGAAATGACGACATCATTATTTCAGTCTATTGATAAAGAACAAAAATTAAATGTATTTATTTAGTCTTATTTTACATGGCGAAGTCAAGGAAAATGCCTTGTCTCCCACTTGACCATGCAATACAATAGTATCATGATTAGTAATACAATAATAATAATAAAATATAAAAAACTCCCAATCATACGTACACACACACAAACGCATGCACGCATTATATCACATGCACACATAGATTATTAGATTACTACCAATAACTACATAATATAGTCACATACATTTAGTGAACGAAAGAAATAAAAGGTAGGAAGTATAAAAATCAGCAATATTTTTTAGATATTAGTAAGCCTTGATAGACTTATGGAGGATCTGCTCAACCGACTTCTTAAATAGGTTGATTGACTGAGACTGTCTTGTACTGGGAGGAAGGTCATTCCACGCACGGATAGTGGATGCGAAGAACGCATTCGAGTAGAATTTTGAAGAATATAGGGGAAGAGAAAGGAGTTTATTTACACCTGATCTTGTGTTGTGGTCGTGGTGAGCATTTAGTGGTTGCAAACGTTTAAATAAGTAGGAAGGTTGTTGAAAGCGCAGTCTTGAAGAGAAGTGTGAGTCGATGCAAATCACGTCTATCAGCAAGTTTCAAAAGGCCCAGCTTTCTGTAGTATGGAGTTAAATGATTTCATCGTTTGAGATTATAAGTAAACCATATACAGGCATTTTGGATACGTTGCAAACGGTACGCTAATTCTTCATTTAAGTCTGATAGAACTACATCACAATATTCAAGGTGAGGGAATATTAGAGATTTTACAAGTAGTAGCTTCGTTTCAGTGGGTAGAATTTTCTTTAGTCTAGTGACTGAATGCAAAGACCAGATCGCTTTCTTACATACAGCGTTAATATGAGTTTTCTACTCAAGGAATTGATCTATTATTACATCAAGATTTTTAACAGTTTCAGAAAATGGAATAATTGTTCAATTTATCTCTACTGTTGGTATATTCGAACGGTGCAATTGTGTAAGTCGTTTAGAGGAGACATAAATGCACTTCGATTTAAGTGGGTTTATGGTTAACCCATTTTCATTTGACCACAAGTAAATGCGTAAAACTTAACGTTCCAGCGTAGCTGCAAAAGGTGAAAAACAAAAGCAGAAGTATTGGAGTTCAAATCCATACTCATAAACATCGAAAGTATTACAACCAACTGCCTAAAACCGCTTGGCCATGGTTATTTTGTTTAGTAACATGTCATGTATTCAAATTCTGTCTTGTCCCTATTGGGAGTATGCGTTCGAACCCCAAAACTTCCAATTTTTGTTTTTTTAATTTTTACTATGATGACTCGTTTCAGTTTTAGCGTGTTCATTCTATCATTGCAAATTACATTATATCCGCAATAGATGAAATCGAGAGTGGATGTTCGGAACAAACAAATGTTCAAAAATGACTAGAAAATGGTCCCCTTCTTAGTTATTTCAAGAGAGATTTTATTTATATTAATTTGACACAAAATTCGTTTCCATCCTATAATTCAATTTGTTTTATTTACGTATGAAATGCGAAATATGCAAGATTTGCTACGTCTATAAGGAACAAACATCCAATTTCCTTTTAACCATCTGTAACCTTTCATTATGATATTTGGACTTTTAATGTAGGCTCGTTCTGATAGAAATTTAGTAGTAAAATAGCACTCATTCAATTTTTCTTTCTGTCTTTTATCTATCTGTTCTTTCTTTTTCTTTTTCTCCTCTTTTTTCTTTTTTTGTTCAGTTTGCATTGGTAGTCTGAAATGTAAGGTATGGCCTACGCTACGTATGAGGTTTCTTATAATTTATTTCATATCAGTACGTTTAATGAACACTACCGAATTTGCAACAGAACCACACGGAAAGACAGGGTGTGTTAAACTTTTGGTATTATCCTAGATGTCTCTCGAAACTACAGTTTCACTGGAAAGTGAGCATTTAATTTGCACCAAGTTTGGTATTCATTTTCAAAGTATCTCAATGATTTTTTCAAACATTCTCCATATATTCGAATAATTCTGAAAAAAAAAATATTAATATAAAAAAAAACGTTATTTCTATATTACTGTTGGATTTCTGGAAACGGAACTTTATAATGGTATCTTACTACGTTTAAATTCAATATTTTATCCGTGCTCCCTTTTCTTTTTCTTCTTCTATCTACTTTTCTTTCTATGTCTCACTTTCTTATCTCTAACAGATATCTATTGGTTTCAATTTTTTCATTAAGATATGTTTAAGTTTCTCCCTACATCAACTTATGAATCTCATTTCGTCTCATTTTTATCCTTTCATTTTATTGGCACTAATAGACGTATATTTGGAAATTGGAATTGTGCTCATGTTGTTGCTGATTTTAATTTGGGAGAAAGGAAAGGAGGAGAGAGAGGGGTCTCTACCAGACACGATTTTGGAATAAGAATGTGTATATTAGATGGCCTAGCTGCAAGATGTTAGCTGTTTTTTTATGCGAAGTGTATACATTCAGTAATTCCCCATGAATAGAGTCAACCAGAAGTGTTTTTATAACGAAGAAATAACATGAAATGTGAAATCACTTTTAACGAACTGTCGAGATTTGAGAGTCGACAATCGTTACTCTTTGCGGTACCGATTACCTGGAAACTCCGGTAGACAAAATTAGCCCGGGATAGGGGACTTACATTTAAAAAGGTGGGCCGCGGTGGCTCAGTGGTAGAGCGTTCAACTTTGGTGCTTGGGGTCCAGGGTCCCATCCCAGCCCCTGCCAAGTAAACTTTGCGGTGAACAAACACCGTGTGCGTGGGTTTTCTCGCGTTATCCCGTTTTCTCCCACTTTCTTCACTCCACCATTTCATTCATTTCTCATCATCACCGTCTCCTTTAGCCTTCCCGGCATAACTTGGGACGTAAAACTCAAAGATTTCACCTCATTTTATTTTATATTTTTAAAAAACTGACAATTTCAGCAAAATGCAGAAGTCCTTGAGAGAAAAAAGGAATTAAATATCTCATTTCTAGTTCTATTAGACTTAAAGTTCTGAGTCTATGTGAAAATTACTGATAGAAATAAAAACAATGAATTATGATTGTTTTGTAGAACATTCCACTTTAACATCATAGGAATTTCGTCTTCCTGTTTGCTTAGTTGTGAAAAATTACAGAGTATAGTGGTATACTATGATAAAAGCAAGTGCTTCGAACTTTGACCTAGAATATATCATAAAGTTCTTTTGTTCCTCTCTCTCTCTCTCCTTCTCGATTTCCATCCCTTTTGGCCTTTGGGACCGCTCATTGACAAAAAGTGCGCACATGACCGCTATATGCAGACATGCTCTTAGGCAGAATCAGAGATTGGGAAAGGAAACAAGTTTTCAATAATAATAATAATAATAATTATTATTATTATTATTATTATAACAATTAGATTTATAACTATGGTCCCATCTCTTTATCTTGCATGGGAGGGCCGCAAGTCTGCTACGCTAATGGTGTCTCTTAGTCTGTGTTTGTCTCTCCATTTTTTGTGGATGTTTGTTGTTGTGCTGTTAGGGTTTTATATTAAACCTTTACATCGTGTAACCTTTTTCCTTTTTTACGAGTATTTTTGAAAAAGGAAAGAAACTACTTTCCTATGATATCCATTTCTCACCATTCATCTTGTTTGAACTGCTTAAGTACGATCATTTTGTAACCTTTTATGTCATCCATTTCCCTCACAATAATAAAACCGTCATTCTTAATTAACAATTTATTAATTCTCTTCTTAACAATTTATTTTATTCTCTTATTTGCAGTTTGCCACACTGATATATTTGTAACAAAATTGAGGTTTGGTCCAACGCCTTTTTAATTCTCAACCAACCCAACGACTGTGTTGTTTTGGTTGCCTACTATTGCAGGAAAAGGAGATTCGCAGGTGGTAATGCACTTTTGGAGTTATCCATACATAAACGAACTATCATAAATTATTACGAAATGACAAGTTCTCGTTACTTTTATACTACAGATTTTTTCCAAATATTTTCAGCTATCCCCTTCCACTGATGATGATTTATAGACAACTGAAATAATAGAGGTATTATGCATTGTTTGGTGTGACTCTTATATTATATGTATATACTGAAACTGCGTTAGACATAAATTTAGTGTGGTATTCACACGACACAAATTCTCTTTAAAAATCGAGCCTGAATTTTCCTCCCTAAAAACAGAAAAGCTAACTATGTAGGCACGAAGAATTCCATTCAATTTGTTGCTGCTGTTTATATGTATGCTTCAGAATAATTATGAAATTACGTTATGTTTTGACTTTTCATAGGCGCATTGGAATGTCTATGGTCTAATCATTATACGCAGCAAAACAGAAATCTAATCATGTTCGAAATATCAATCCCCCCCAATTTTAATATATTTAATTTATTTATTTCATTAAATTTTAAAAGTTGGAGTTTAACTTTTTAAACTCAACAATTTAAATAATATACACAGGCAGCAACAGCAAATATAAACGAATTTTATCTAAAATAGTGAACCAACAAGCATTAAAGAGTGAACATAACTTGGAAAAGAAGAAAATATATCAATAGTTTCAGATGTTACTGATAATGTGACTCACAAAAATATATTCATTTAAATATAGTAAATGTTAAAGTCGAAAACTTATGAAAACGCATGGGCATGGAATGATAAGTTCCTGATTAACAAATAAACTCTATAAGTTCGAGGAACCTGAAGTTCCATCTCAGCAGAAACAAAATCTCACCATTGAATTCTATTCTGTGTCGAGTCGGTTCAGTCTCTACCAAAAATCATACACTTTCCGACTAGGACTCAACGCATTCCAAACGAACAATGTTTTCTTACTCTCTAAGATATCTAGGCTTCACTATCTATATATTATTCAGTGACTTAATTGTAAAGTTCTTCCTCATTTTCTAAATTCCAATTTTTGTAATAAATATTTATTTCAGTACTTACGCAAAATAATAGGTTCATAACCAATGAAATTAATTCTGCAATGTTATTAGCGTTTAATGAAGGAAAAAATGTCTAAAGATGAGATATTTACCAATCAATACATCTCATCGAAAATTATACGGGTGACGTATGAATGAATCCTCATGCGCAATTTTCGAGGAAGTCGAGAAAAATCAATTTTTATGTAGGTCTAAAAAAATGCTGTACGACAATCACGCCAACTATTAAGATGAAACTGAAATACGCCCTCAGGAAGCTTTTCATTATGGCACTAGCAAAACGACAGTAGATGGTATGGCTAATTAGATATAGCCCAAGATTTGATTAACGTTTACACTTTTTTATTTAACTATAATATTGTCCAAGACAAAACGAAAGGTCACATTAACCTGAACCAAGTGAGATGCTTAAGGATAAATTCTCGTCCGTTGATTTCGAGAAAATCGAATTTTATGGCGCTAAAGTTATTCGTTGCCAATAATAGCTAATAGTTCTTATTCTGCTGAAGAAAATTGTTATTTATTACACACACACATATTCTGCTAACAGTGACACACACTCTCCTAACAAAGACACACACTTTTCTTACAGTGACTCATACTCTCCTAAGAGTGACATACACTCTCCTTACAGTGACACACGTACTACTTGTAACACGTAAAAATACTCGGAACTGGTTTTTAAAACTGTATGACAATTAAGTACTGGTAAGATTGGAATTTTTGCAAATTAAACCACTTAGTTACATTTTATGGGGTATACGTGATTGTGGCTCGTATATGTTTTCAGATTGAATATAAATAAATTCCCGGTGGGAGCTCATGTGGTTCGGATTCCAGTAGGTCCACGTCTCATATTGCCTCGCTGCTGAAAGGGACGCTAAACTAAAAATCAAATCAACTCATGAATATAAATAAATATACCTATATTATTATCTCTTACACGTTCACCTAGTTCGTTAATTAGACCTTCGCACACTGCACTGCCATATTAAAGGTCAGGAAAAATTAGTGAATACACTAGTATAATTTTTATGCTTTAAGAAAGTAAGTACTTTTTAAAGTTCTTGTAGCGAACGTAAGACTGCGCAAGTCTTTTATCATTTTTTTTTCTAAAATAGTCTACTCATCTAACATTTTGGGATTTACGACTCCTAATACATTATATAATGTAACGATAGATTGGATAGAATGATGTAACAGTGTCTAAAATGTTAGGAATAGTGATACGTCGATGAACTCAATATTAATTTCGAATTATTATAATTATTTTATTAGATTGATTTTCATTCTACTTTTCTCTGCATTAGCTTAGATTATTATTCAGGTTGATAACATTTCAATGTATTTGGACAACTTCGACAGGACTGCAGAAGAACATGGCATTGTAAATTGTTAACATATAGGCGGTAATTTGCAATTGTTGAATTTAGTCGTGGATTTCTATGCATTTCCAACGGTAACCAATCAGGTCCATCACTTCAAGGAACAAATATTGTATGCATCCCAAAATACTTCACCTAACAATTTGGTAACTGAAAAATGGTGGTGTTGTCTTTACTTGTATTTATTTATTTTATTTATATATTAAGACAATTCATAATCAATTGTTTCAGATGCTTAAATTTAACATAATCCATTCCAAAGTTATCAAAACAGCCACCAAGAACAGTATTGCTTATCGCCTCTCCCAGAGAGAAGTACTCTGAAGAGAAATGGCCTCCAAACCAATCAAGACGTAGAGATATACAAGTTGCTTAGTCAAGAGATACATGAAAATTGCAGGACAAATTGGTCCCAACATATCCACAATGTGTGTACCAATATCGAACATAATCAAGACCGTAGCCAAACATGAAAACTCTTTTTGAAATAGTATAGCATTGCTTGGGAGTTTAAACCACACACGTGAGTAACAGAAGATGCAAATAATGTCCTCGAGCACACCGGTAGTTACGGAACGTTCTAATACAGAACCTGCAATTTCACATAATGAAGTTGTAAATATAATTAAACATATAAGGGAAAATAACGCCCCTAATATTGACCACATAACACGCGAGATGCTTAAAAGAATAGATGAAGAAGGTGTAGATGTATCCCATTCCTTATGTAATGGAGTAGGGCGTAGTGACGAATGGCCACTAGATTGGATAAAATCTATCTTTGTCTCACTGCACAACAAGAGGTCGGCTAGAAAATCTCCAACTATCGCACTTATTTCCCATTCGTTCAAAATCTTCTTGCACATCACATACAGCCTCAGGTATCCATGGAACTAGCAAGTTTTGTTGCGGTTAAAGGAATACGGGAGAAGATCTTTAGCTTAAGACAAATAGTAGAAAAGGATCGATAATTCTATGTTTCTACTTTTATATGCTTTCTCTACTACAAGAAAGTCTTCAACTGTGCAGCATAGAGCAAGTTGAAGCAAGTGATACACAATGTTGGTGTCCTACTACATTTGAATTTGCTGATACAAGGTCTCTAGAATCAACACAGCATCAATATATGGAGTTCTCTCAGATCTTTTTAGCGTGTCTCGTGGTGTTAGACAAGGATGTACACTATGTACTCAACTATATGACATCTACAGTGAATATATTATACGATAAGCATTTGATGATTTGTCAATTGATGGAATAAAAATCCACCATCTTACGCTTTGCTGATGACATAATACACATTGCTACCAGTGAAGCAGAGCTCTTAGAAATGTTGTCAAGAGTTGTCAAGAATGAAAAATGTTATAAATTCAAGATGATGATAATCGACCGAGCTGTACAAGCTCAACTCACAGGCTATTTGAGTGAGTTGGATATCGTAAATAATCTTGTCTACCTTGGGTCGATACCCAATGGCACTGAAAGTACCATAGGAAGAATCATAGTTGGATGTGTTGCAATGCAAAAGTTCTGGACGAATCGAGCACTCACAAACAAAACCGAGCAAGATTCGTCTGGTCGATACACTATAGCTCGCGTCACTCGAATTGGCCTGTGGCATTAGCCAATAAGCTCGCAGTGCGCTGTTACTAAACCTTCAGGGAGTAATCTAATCATTCATAATTGATTTTGTTCGTATTTGTGGACAATTATGAATGATTAGATTACTCCCTGAAGGTTTAGTAACAGCGCATTGCGAGCTTATTGGCTGATGCCACATACCAATCGGGTGACGCGAACTACAGTATTCTCGGTCTTAATGTACGGATGTGAAACGTGGACCATGAAGACATCTGACAAAGTAACGAATTAATGCACATTGAATGTTGTGTTGACGTAGAATGTAATGTATATACCTTGGACGGCAAGAAGAAGTAATGCAGCCATCACTATTAAAAACTCATAGTTTCTGAATCTCTCTTTTCTAGAGTCACCATAAGAATTATCCAACTCTTCAGACATATGGCACGACGAGACGGAGATAATATCTGTAAAACCATCATGGAGGCAAAATTGAGGGCAGAGGAAGATAGGGAAGAACCCTTTACAAGTGGATAGAACAAATCTTGTAAAACACACAACTGGTTTATCCCTTCAGAGTACCTTAAGGAAAGCTAAAGGTCGTACAAAATAGTGACAGCACACTAGACGTGTGATTAGCGAAGTCAATTGGTTCATGACGCTCGAAATGAGCAAAACGACGGATGATGAAGTATAAATTGAAGTGATAGATAGACAATATTGTTAGATTTAGCATCCGAAACAATTGATTATGAATTCTCTTAGAATAAATACATAAATAAAATAAATAAATACAATTAAGGACACTATTACCATTTTTCAGTTACCAAATTGAAATATTATCGGGAGGGGACTCTCATAATGTATTGTTCCTTGGAATGATAAATCCGATTGGTTACCGTTGAAAATTATGTTCGACCAACTTCCTATAATAATGATAATAATTGAATTTATATCAAGATCAAAAATATATTCTTGGTGGCAAACTTACAGTTACAGATATAAATGAATGAGTATCTACAGAGTCTAATAGGCTTCTATATAAACAAGTTTGAAATGTTCACCTACCTATGACAGTCCGCCCTTGCATTACTGGTTGTGTTCCATGTGACGACCTACACTCTTGACATCTCTTCAATATCGTACGTATCACTGGAGAAGATTTCTTTGCAAGTGCACAAGGAGTACTTTATTTCACTCTTGTTGAAATCCTTACCAGAGGCCGTAAACTGGGTTTCGGAAGTTCAAAGGCACAGTATTCCGTTAGGCTGGCATCGAGAGTCTTCACTGGGGTGTCTGTGAAGAAAGGAATAACATGAACCCCGGTCCGAGCTTCCATCCGTCTGTAGAATTGGTTGTGTGACTAGATGTCTTGTCCTGATGCAGTTCAAGCCGGTTGATATCTGCTCCATACAATGTAAAGATTTCATTGTTGTAAATATCAGTTAAAACATGTTTTGACAACACACAGCATTGATTTTCACAATATTTGCAATGTGACGTAATTTTAAATTTCCCTTGAAACTCCAACAGACAACCGTGAAACAGTGTAGATAATTTTCTGTGCACTGACAAAAATGTTTTGTTCTTTTGCATCGACGTTTCTGTGCGTAATTCCTTTCACAGTTGTGAGATATATCCGCGCCTTATCTATGGTGACTACTAACTTCTACTGATCTCCTGCCATGTGACGTTTGTACAACCTTCTGTTGTTGATTTTACGTTGCACGACATGGCTGGCTTCCAGCGCATGGACATTCGCCATATAGGCCACTTTGAGACGTAGTTTTCTATGCATGACATGGTGGATGGTTTGTTGGGAACCGGGCAATCATAGCACGATGTATCGGTGGATTATCCAACGCCGTCAATGTCTTAATTTCGCTAAACACCGGTGGTTCAGCTTTACTGGAGTTTGTTTACTGAAAGAATTAAATTAAACTACTACGATTTTTTTTTACTTTTTTTTTTTTTTTGAAAATTTTGGGAATCAAAAACTTAATGCCATTTTTACAAAATCATTTACAGCCAACCTTTCTGGTGTTTTTTCCTTCTTCTTCTTCTTCTTCTTCTTCAGTAGTCTGTATTCGGAAAGAAAGCTCTTTGTGCTCCGAGGAGAAAAAAATCACTTTCAGCAGAATAAAGAGCCAAACACATTTAATTTTCCACAGTGGAAAACTTTTTAAAAATGTTTATACTATTATGACTTAATAATAATAATAATACTATTAATAAAAATTATCAATACCTTAGATTTGGTAATTTCTATAATTTGTTGCATTTACATATACAAATGTAAATGGTAAATATAACCACATTTACCACAAAATATCACCACATTTACCATCTAGATTGCCTTTATCAAAATTGAGTCGTGGGTTCTTTGTTCTGATATAAAAGGACTCAAACACGATTTTATCCGTGTTCGTGGATACCTTAACCCTATCAATCTGATGCTCTATCTCGTTTAAGAGCCTGGATAAACCTGAAGTGAGAAACTCGAAATTATATAAATAAAACAAAAAAAATTAGATATATAATGCTTATTTTAATTATTATTGTACTAGTTTCTGTTAACGATTAACTGAAATTAAGATAATTTAGAAATATTTACTTCTTACATTATTAAAAGAAAAAAAAAAACTAAGTTGTAAGTTTCAGACAGTAATAACAAAATGATCACACTTTTTATTAAATCAGTTTCTTAATAACAACATTCTACTGGAAAAAGAGCTACAATTTGCACATCAACCTAAAGCTGCTAAGATTATAGTTTTAATATAGGTTTCGTTTTAATTCACAAAAATGTACATTGACAAACTTGTCGCATATTGTTTAAAAAACACCATTTGGAATAGATCCTTCACGCAATTCTACAAAGCAAAAAAAAAAAAAAGTTTCAAGTTGACAACAGATGTTTAAATGTAGGTACAGAAATTCAACTGATGCTAAAGGTAGTTGATTTCTTCATAGAATGAACTTGTAACTGTTAGTGACTAGGACGATAAGCTAAAATCCAAATATATATATAAGCAGCTTGAACGATCATAATGGTGAGTGCAATTTTCGGTGCAATTGAGTTACGGAATGGGTTGAGTTAGGTGGAATGGGTTGGAACTGAAACATAGAACAGTATGTAGGCAGTTTAATTTCGGAAATATACCTGCAGATGGCAGGAAAAGCTTGTTTGGTATGTATCATTGCATTGAACTGCAGGGATTATTGATCCTTCTTTCTCAGATTACTCGAAAGTTAGAAAATATGTCATACTATTAGGTTTCCTCAAGCCGCTCATATGATTCAAATGATGAAATAATCAAATTCCACCTCTAAAAACCCACATCCAACGCAACGTAGAAACTCTGAAAATTTTCAAGCATATCAATTGCACTCAAATATTATATACAAGACAAATAAGAAAAGATAAATACTTATTAACAAAAATAATAAAAGTTCATACGCAATGAACCTTCTCAAACACCTGCAAAATATTCTTCCTATCACTACTTGAATATCACCGTTATGTTTCCATACAAACTTTGACTAACCTATCTTGTTGAGTTTTGCAATTTGTAACATCGCAAACATATTCATATTAAATTTGCCTATTTGGAGGACGTCGCAATTAAGCTGCAAATCAGATACCGATAGCCGAAACGTTTCTATGTTCAGGATTCCTCTGAAACACTACATTTGTAATCATTAGTTTTTAATTGGATTTAACTCACAGTAATTGAATTTTTGTCATTGAACTTTGTACTATTGATGAGGGCAAGGGTTCTTGAACACTGAAAAATAATTCCACGTTTTATTATGGATTACCCAAATGCCTGCAAGAATGTCTAAATAAATAAAACGAGAAAAATATTTGGACAAAATTTTTAATATTTCTTCTCTTAGAATTTATACAAATTCATAAAAGTATAATCATATACACTGTATATGACAGAATAAGTGATGCATTTGTGCATAAATCAACTAAGTATAATTCTTGAATATTGTACATCGTTTAACACACGTATTTACTATTTACATTATTAAGCTTTTATTTTAAAATTTCTTTTTTATATATAGTGCAAAATAATATGTTACAAATGTATTTTCAAGATACAGATATGTACATAAAAATTACAAAAAAAACTTTTATATCTAAACTGTACAAATAACAAACACTTATTCAAAATATAGTTCAAAGGATATTCCACGTTATGGAGGAAAATATATAATATTTAAAAAAGATAATTGAAGTACTAAAAGAACGACACGAAGATACATTGTAATGAAACTTTATATAAATGAATTAAAACAGTAATGGTTTCTTCTTTATTGACATCTTGGCATTGAAATATACGAAAATCATCACAAGAATTAGTGTTAATCTACTGTACTTTACTACAAATAAGTAACTTTCTATTATGTTTATCTGTCAGTAGAGTATCTGCATCTACTCTTTAATTTTTGAGGTGTATGAGGACAATGATTGTATATGTACGTAGCATAACAACACATATCAATACTATCTAGTGTTTAGCAATTTTAGAGCTGCACTGTTACAAATTTAATCGAAATTCATTCTTATTATTATATTACTATTTTGTTTCACGCAAAATCATTATTTTGAAACTCGTTTTGATTCGAATATTATTGTAAATAAAATTTATTTAGTCGTCGAGGAATGGAAAATGTATTGTTTGGCCAGTGAAAAGTAGGCGTTAGGGAGACTAAGGAAAAGAAGGGAGGATCATATGAGTTGTTCAGTTCCAAAACGGCTCTTGTCCATTTATGTCAAATCCGAGAAAACTGAGAGAAACTGTAGAATCGATGCGTTTTGTAGAACTGGAAATATTTGAGGATGTTCAAGTTTTTCACATGAACACACTGAAGTATCCCCAGTTCTACAAAACATATAGATCCCACATTTTTTAAAAGCTTTCTGGGATTTGCTGTAAATGAACAAAAGCCGTTTCGGAACTGGACGATTCATATAAGGTAAGATTTGAGCGTGGTTGGTAGTCATCCTGAATGGATTAGATTGGTGCAAAATAAGAATCCAGTGGTGGACTTTTGTTTTTGATGCGATGAAACTGTGAGTTTCTTAAGTTAAGTTCCTTAAGCTATGAAGTTAGTTTATTAAAGTTTCTATGGAGGTACTTTTGCACTAGTTTTTGTGCACAGGCATTTTATAACAATTGAAATCGCTGTAAAATATTTATTAGCAAATAACTATAGTGCTGCATTCTCCTGGTAAGATGAGTGTTTCTTAAGCATTTGTACCATTAAATACATACACATCTTTATATAAACGAAATTTGACGTAAATTTATAATAACGCCATAATAATCACTTGGATATTTATGTTTTTTTAAAAGAATAAGATGAATTGGTTTTACGGTACAATCATAACAAAGCAGCTCCAAATATGCTTATAATTTAAAAATGTTAGTGTTCTATAGATAAAAATACATTGCAAATCTACAAAATGTATTTAAATTTTATTGTTGATATGTGTTTTATCTATTACTTAGCTAAATTGTCGCGCAAGATATTATGTACTCAGAGATGGATAGTCTCTGATAATCTCAAGACACAATAGGTAGTAGAAAAATGATATATTAGATTATTTCTGTTGTGTTTGTCATTACATGTATTCTTTGCACTTCAAAAAATTATTAATTTTACTATTTTCTACATGTGACAAAGTTTAAGTATGATTTTTAAATCGCATATATGCCAACAACATTTCCAAAAATCAATAGAAACAATTACAAAGAAATTAAACTTGAACAAGGAACAAACGAAAGTCAATTAAATACTGACGATATGAAATACGTTGATATTTAAGCAGCATTCTGAGCCATTACTATTAGACACGGTGAAACTTTTATTTTAATACGTTTCACTTAATTATTTCTTGCAATAATATTTATTACGAAAAATTTTGCACCTAAAGAAGTACTTTTAATTTATCCAAACGAGCAAGTTTAGGATAGGAAAGAATTACAATTGATTTACCCCCTCTGACTTACTTTTATAATCTAATTTCAATACCACGAATTGGCGACCAAATGATATTGTTTTCTATTTTTGTTCGAATTTGACAGAAATGAAGAGACAAAGTCCTGAATATTAAGGACATTTTTAAACAATTGTTTGAATGAACATTAATGCCTTTTTGTGAGTTCTGCTTGACACTAGTAGCTGGAGATGTAGATAAATCAACTTAGGGATCTATAACTTATCAACGAATGTTTCCTATCACACTGTACTAAAATGATCATTCCTGTTAATATTTTCTTTATTTTGGCTATTAAAAATATAATTAAAATAAGCTCTCTCTCTCTTTGTATTTCAACTATAGTTCCTACCAAGTGTTCAGAAATCAAGAATATTTTTTGACATATATTTTAAAAACTAATCCATTTTCTATCAAATTGAATTTACTTTTAGACTTAACATTTTAATCTACTGTATTAATTCATCGAAAAAAGCATATATATAAAATCGGATAGGATATTTTGGTGAGTGATAAACTATCAAGATCTTTTGTTTTATAACAACTTGATCTAACTGCAAATCAATCAACAATTGAAAGTTGAGGAATTGCTTTCTTGTGAATTCTGACATTTCTGCAAATAATTTAAAAATAAACAAGAAAACAATGTAACCAAATTGCTATTGTCGAGTTTGTCTTTGAACATACAAATGGGGAGATGGAATGAATGCGTAATTCAAAGGTGATCAGATGATCATCTGTTTTAGCAACCTTTTTCTCCTTTTCCGCAATGAAGGTAAATTATTTTCATTAGAAATGTTGTTTCCTTATGGTAATTTCTTACAGATTTACGTCTTTTGAAAATTTTTGGTATAAAGTGTACTTAATAAAATCCTACGTCTATTAGTGTTCATTCTTCCAATATATTTTCCTCAATTAGAACCTTAACAAATAGTATACTTTTTAGTAATGACTTCGTAAACTATTACGGTTGTCTTGAAATTAATAAACAGAACTGGAATCAATCATGTTCTTTAGCACAATTCAGTAATATCTTTGCTCTTCATTCTTATATGAATTTGGTAATCATACTATGCTACGAACACAACTTTCACCTATTTTAACGAAATATTGAAATTTAAATGTCTGAAACAGGCGCTATACATAACAGTTATCTTTTACACAACAATAGGTAAAGTAAACTTGTTCTTTTGATACCTAAGAAACTATGCTTTGATATAAGTGCGCATACTGAAATATGTTTATCAGCATGGAGACAAACTGCAGTCATTCATCCATTTAGCCAATGCAAATACATACTCTCACTTAAAAGACACATTCAAATATGTGATATTGTATATATATATATATATATTTATTGTTCAGTATTGAAATTATGTTTTATTTCAAATGTGCAATTAATGATTTGTTCCTTGTAACTATAAAAATTAAATTCTTTATGCTTCACTATCTTCGTCACAATCTATCTCGTTTTTTTTTTTACTTTACTTGTTTAAAAGTTATCACAAACTATACGTAACACTGAGCATTACCTGTGGATGGCACAGCATTTTATTTATCACTACAAAACGTAAATAATAGTTTAAAAAAATATACAATCTAAGTAAGCCGCTACGTAGCGAAGACAATGAACAGCCTGTAGCATGAAATATAATCCCTATAACAATCTCATATACATACGAAAGAAAATAACTAATTATTACAACTGAGAGATGCCAAAGAAGCAACACAACGGTTGCTGAATGAGTATTTACGACTGTGCTTTCCTTTAATGTCGTCTGAAGTATTGGAAATTACATAAAAATCTTTACATTATGTATATTTTTTTCTTACTTCGTTTAAATTATATTAAGAAGTCAAAAAAACCATTCATGTTAGCACTTCGTAACAAAATCATTGCTCGACAGTTATTACGCTCTAATAAAATATGTGTGTATATAACAGAATACAACAAATATCATCACACTGAAAACTTAATATGGCATACAAGATAAAACTAGATTTTTCTATCATGTCTTAAATCTGTACATATGGTTATGCATTTCGAAAAACCTGCACTGTACAATTAATATGAATACCTTTCAAATTTTATTTCCAAACTATCTGGGATGTTTCAAGAATTAATTTATGATTTCATTACACAATATAGGGCTTCTGAGACCATAAAAGATTTTCCTTGTAAAATTTTATATTCAGATAATTTATAAAATATCACGGTAAAGATGGTCAATATGTTTTTACGATTGTTGAAATATAAATATTTTGGCCCATAATCACAAGTCCTTACACATGGAACAGTTCATTAATATAATAATAATAATTATTATTATTAAATAAAAGAATTGTCAATGTATCAGAAACAATCTACAGCCATCTGAAATATAAAGTTACTGGAAAGAATGATTAGACAGAAATTAATCAACAATATAATAGCCAGACACTATTAAAGAATTCCAACTCCATTTCAATTCATACTGCCACAATTAAGAATAAGAAATTTTAAAAATAAAGTATTAAATTCTGGTTAAATTAAGCTTTAAGGTTTAATACTTATATATTAATCTAATTTCATAGCATTCCTTCATTTATAACAATAATAAATTTTATTCTTAGTGCATATTTTGCCTCGGTATTCAAGTGTGTAGATAAATTAAATCAGAATACTCGACATTAGGAACCAAACAGAGGTTATTATGAAAAGATTATTTTAAAAAAACAAAAGTTGTTTTTCCTTCTACCTGACAACAAATGTACTACGATTTGGTAGTTTAGCTTTTTCAACTAAAATATAAGAAATTTAATTTAATAAATATAGCTATTATATTCTAATATTAACTGTTTCTCAGGTTACCTTGCAACGCTGCAAACAGACATACTTATTTAATCTGATAACAAGTGTATGTTACCGGAGTTTTACTGGTACTTGCCAAGTAGATTGCATATTCTTGTCCTTAGCTTATTATCTTGATGCAATATTTAAGAATATATATTGCTCTAAAACTGTACACTGTAATTTTTTTCTTTTAAACATTAGCAATTCTTGTTATATGTTATCTTCGCGCTCAACCGCTTGACTCTAATTCATATCGGACAAAACACGTAACTCAACATACCAACATAATTTACGACGGCAAATGTTTGTAATATTATTAAAACTTCCTAATATCTTTACCTATGATCAGATACCTAATTTTTATCAAATGAAGAACTTCTAACTAGAGTCATTTTGCATGTTCATAAATGCAAAATTTAAACGTTGTACCGGAATTTTACTGCCGTTGCCCTTCACTTTGACTGCGATTAATTGAGTCAGTCATTCACTTAACTGTATGGCATATCAGTCATGATTCTGCTGCGAAAACAGAATAAGATGGTTGCACTTTCATGTTTTAAAAAAATAAAATTAATTAATTAAAAAAAAAATTGGAAAATTCAAATTTACAACATTACTACTCCGCTTGTGCTGATTCGACTGAAGATCGAAGGGGATAAAAGTTAGATTTAGAAACATCCGTATTAAGATATTATAATATATACATCTTATACTTTGCTTAGAAGGTATAATTTATATATGTGATTATTGCGAACAATAAATAAGCGTCTACAAGTTTATGCAGAAAATTCACAACTGACGTACTAAATTTTAGAGAACACCTCACGCAACTCATTAGCTACAACTACGTGAAAATGGTGAAATAAAATTATAGGTCAGATGGCTGTGTCGGACATACACAACTTAAGTAGTAAAATTATTAGTTCCTATCTTGAAGTAATTTCAGCTTATTAACAACATACCGTAAGTAATGCTGAACACAAATGAGTAGATATATGTAGATATATATCTCTATGGTGAATACAATATTGTACTATATGGTTTATTTAACACAATGAAAAATATCTGT
This sequence comes from Thermobia domestica, assembly GCF_964235325.1. Classification (NCBI taxonomy): domain Eukaryota; kingdom Metazoa; phylum Arthropoda; class Insecta; order Zygentoma; family Lepismatidae; genus Thermobia; species Thermobia domestica. Next base: position 160,392,561 of record NC_137464.1, read on the forward strand.
ATTTTATAATTTAAAATGAGAGCAATCCTTCTTGGAAACACCTAATGTATTTTCTATTTGGGTTGTGTTAGTCGCCAAGACATCATTTTTGTTGGGTAAACTTGCTGTAATTTTAAGAATGATAATGATAAATTAGAAGGAACTATTTTGTGCTGCTTCGGAACATATAGAAGTTTCGCTATTAATACATTTCCTAACACTGAATTAAATGAAGGATGGTGTATTATTAATATTAGCTTAATGACAACTGTTCCATGTGCTAAAGAACACTTACCTGATCTGTCAATCAGCATATTACTGATATATCACATTCTTAGTTAACACAGTAATCTTTTCATAAAATCAAGAAAATCAACAGTGGAATTCCTATATGTAACACAAAATGGCGTACGCATATGTTTTTAATGGTTGATCTCACAAATGGGCCAAAATTTCAACTTCTCCTTCATGAGGAGACCTTTGCTGACACTGGCTTGAACTACCACTTGTAGACCCAGAAACGGTCACAATCACAGTTTCTTGACCAAATACTTGACTGGAATCAGTGGTTTGCACAATCGTCACCATATTTCCATCTTTCGCTTTCACTAGTTTCCCCTTTTCCTCCTCCGGCGGATAGATTTTCGGGGAATGGTCCGAAGGATCACTGGATACCACACTGATCACATTAACACCTGAGTCACATGGATTCACACCTTGGCCAGTCGTGTCCGAATCATGGGATAAATAGCTGAGGCTCAGCGAAGGATCCCTGCTGTGCTGTCCACTACTTCCCGTTCCTCCCCCTCCCCCTCCGGGATCCAGATTAGGTCGGGTGGAACTGGTTCGAGACCGATAGCTAGGTGGTCTACTATAATCTTGTTCTCTCCGTAAACTCAGAGGGGGCCTGTAAAATGAACAAAAGTCAATTAAAATACTCAAACAAAAGACTTACGTCTTACGTATATACAAGCATGGAATCTCTACACACCATCAATGATACGCCTAATGCTGGAAACCAATAAAATTTAATCCACTTAGTAAGTCTCCTAATATCATAGGCATGTTTCATCTTATATTTCGCCAACCTACCTGATAGCGTCTTCAGAATAACCAAGTTATAAGAAAAATATAAGAACGAAAAGTTACAGCTATAAAAATGAAGCATTGTTTCCTTATAACAGACGAAAGCAAGGTGCTTTCTACCGTTAATGTTTGTTTTCCCAATAACTCCGCAATAAATTAGTCAACCTGAACGAAGTTTTCTTTGTATGGAAAGATAGTTATTTTTGTGTACGCTACAGAAAAGTATATTTAAATTAGTAAATTTATTTCAAAATTATTTGAAAAATATTTTGAAGTGCAAAAGCACATTTACTTTTTGACTGTACAATTCTAAAGAAATGCAAATATGTACAGTCTTGTTTAAAAAAAAAAACTGGCCATTTATCCTTTTTTCAAGACCATATTCTCACACCTGTACGTAGGATAATTTAATATTTTTGGCATAGAATATAGATGTCAAATAGTTAAAAAAGAAATTCTACATATGTTTAACGTAAGAGCACAGGGATTTTTAAAGAGAAGTAGTTATATTTTTTTTTAAAAACAAAAGTGTACATTTGTTTAAAATTGAACCTGAAAAGAAAATGGTTGTTACAATTTCATTTTCTTATTATAGCTTCTATCACTTCTTACATTTTTCATCATAACTAAAGTATAAATGAAGATGTAAATAGGTAGGTTAGCAAAAATTTGAGATTCATGTTCATCACACAATGTTAAATCAGGGAATTATTTAAGGTACGCCACGTAAAAGAGATTATACCCTACTAAAACACCATTATTATAACTTGTAAAATAATCTCTCACTGTGTATAAAAATTTTATTTTAACCCGATTTTTAGTATGTACCGTCTCCTACTGAACGAAATAATAACAATAAAAAGAATGATCTAAATATTAGAATTCTAGATATCACAGTAGCGTAACTAAGGATGCATGCCTTTCACCACGAAAATTTCAAAAAACTCCCCTCTTCCTACGTTCATGAAGACACGTAAAATTTATATAGCAATAGAAAACATTTTTTGACTGTATATTCCATCTAGTCAGTCATTACTTGCTTATATTACAGAAAAATGCATATATTATTATTATTATTATTATTATTATTATTACGAGGGTCGTTCAGAAAGTAAGGAACGATTGCGTATCGGGCGCGGCTCCGACCCCCTACCACTGCGATCGCGTGCGTGGCAGTAGCTCCTTCCTTCATCTCAGTGTGAGCCGAGTCTCAATGCTGTGCGGTCACGCTACTTGTTTTTACAGCGATTCAAAATGGCGGCGCCAATCGAAAATCCCGCCAAATGTGAAGTACGGAGTGTCATTCGTTTTCTGAAGGCGCAAAAAAGTTAAGCCTGTTGAAATTTATAGGCAAATAAAGAGTGTTTATGGCGATAGTGCAATGAACGAGTCATCGCTGAGGAAATGGTGTATTATGTTTAATCAAGAAAGAATCAGCGTGCATGATGAAAATTGGAGTGGGAGGCCATCACTTGTTACGGAAGAACTGAAGGGAAAATCTTTTGTCATCCTTCTTATAGTCCTGACTTGGTACCAAGTGATTCTCACTTATTCCCGACACTTTTGGGTGGAAAACAGTTCGCAAACGATGAAGAACTCAAGCAAGCACTGACAGCCTGGTTGAAATCTTTGGCGGTAGATGAGTATGATATCGGCATTAAAAAACTGGTCCCACATTATAACAAGTATCTCTACAACTATGGCGATTATATAAAAAAGCAAAGTAGAGTCCTGTGGCTTTGTAAATGAAGTTTTGTGTTGATATCTTTCATTTTTATTTAATAATGCTAAAACGTTCTTTACTTTCTGAACGACCCTCGTATTTACAGCTAAATTTTGTTCTTATTGCAAGAAAGTAAAATTAATTCACTCTCAGCTGAAGATTATTGTAGTGTCATTTTTTTTTCTTTCTTTATTAATCCAGCCTTGAAACAGAGTCTTCGCGGTGAATTAACTGGCATTTTAGGCACTAACCTCAAAATAACAAGTTGCCTTAAAAATACTGAGCCTTTGGAGTTCAAAATTCTGAAAACATTTGTTGTGATTTAAAAATTATGAAACCACATATCCATAATTTTGTTCGATGATCATCTGGAATTTCTCCGGCAACACCATAATATTGTCGCTATAGACTTTTTGTGGCCAACTAGTCAAAACATTATGACACGTGGTTTTCATTTAACACCATTCAGGAAGCTCTGCAGAGGTCTAAAAAAAACGATAGTCGGACGATACCAGTCCGGGCTATACAGTGGAAGCATTAAGATCTCCAAGTCAACTTTTCGCAAAATCTGACGGTTCGTTAAAGATTATGCCGGCGCTATCAAGTAGTATACGACATTTTTTGCTGACCAGTTTCGGCAGTCTCTTTTAAATTGCTAGATGCCTTCACACTACTCATCGAAAATATAGTTCCGAGTCTATCGTTCTGCCCGGCTCATGATGTACGATGCCACCATAACTTTCGTGGAAGCTAGTATGGGCTTTGTCACAGACTAAGACAGTGGGGCTTCTCCTCGCTCTGATCGCGATTATTTCAAACATTGTTGTTGTAGGTTATCCATTTGTCATTGTTTGTGATCAACCACTTCAGAAATGGCTCGAGTTCAGTTGCGTTTCAGTATAGATTCCCAGCTAAAAATTCAATTCAGTTTGAGTCAGATCATATGGTATCGAAACATTGAGATTCTTTCTGTAGTCAGCTTTTCTCAAGTGGTTTAAGAATTGTGAAAGATCTTTCGGTCATCGGCAAAGTTATGACTACGTACACGTCGGTCTTGCTCGACTTTTTCAGAATATCATTCACTTTTCACTGCGAGCAGCATCTTAGACACCAAAATTTCCTGAACAAATTGGATTAAACCATCTTTTGGCTGTTGCTTTTAACGACGAATCTTGCCCATAAAAGCATTTTTTTGGCAGTTTGTGCACCACTTGAGCCTCTATCGAAATAAAATCGTAAATTTTAACGCAGTTTTGAGGAAAATTCACTCGTCGTAATACATTACGTCTGATTATAAAATTCCAGCACTTTTGCACATCTATTAGCTTCAACTGTCAGCTCTCAAATGATGTTAGGTCTATCTGCTGGGATTCATATACCGTGAAATTTGGGTCACTAATGGTATCTTGTACGCAAAAGCCTCAATACTTTTTAGACTAGCTGATATTAGAAGACTACAGAATAATATTGAGAAAAAAAAAGTGTGAATTAATATGAGACCTGAAAAGTAGATTTTAACATCGCAACATAATAAAGTTAATCTTCGTAACTCAAATGGGTCTCATTTTGCCGTACTCCACTTTTCCCATCCACCATGTGGGCCCGTTAGTTACGCCAGTTCATCAGAAGTAAAAGTTTTAGATTCCTAAAGCCATGCTTAGATTCTTCAGCAAAATGAAAAGTATTTTATGTCTTTAAATGAAAACTCAAACAAAACATGTGGAAACAAGTTTTAGTCCAAAATTTCAATTTCCTTTTTTAAAAAATCTTTTTAGTCATCTTCCGAGATAACCGAAAAGACCAACCCAACTGAGAGCAGGCCGAAAATCTTAGTCTTTCAAACAGCAAGCTTCCATGAGTAGAGGAAACTAAGATGTAACAAGTTTCGACAAGAAAATGTGAAAATATGAATTAGTTCAAGTATTTTCCAGATTATGGCTCTAGTTACGTTAGCAAATTGAAAATTACTTATTGAAAATTGAAGAAAATCCTCTTTAATCAAAATCCAACTTAACTTGCTCAAATCAGATAAAAGTATAGACATTTAAGAACTAAATATCTTCCAAGCTCCGGTTAAGTGAAGAATATTTTCTTTCTTCTTAAATACTTTTTTTTTTTTTTTTTTTTTAATATTTTCTATTTCTTAAATATTTATAGCTTTGCACATCACCACGATACAGAAATTCAACATTTCATTTGCTATATGAAAGTCTTATATGTTGAAATCCCTAAACCTGGTTGAACATCTAAAATAGCAAAAGTAGCTCATTATAGAAAGCAATATTTATTTCAGTCATGAGATACTAAGAAAGGCATTCGAATATTCATGGCTGATACTTTCGAATCATGAAGTTTAAACTTTATAATTTTAACCTTGGAATGTGCAACTGCGTACAGAAACTCGAAAAACTTATTTCTATCTCACCAGTTGAACCAACAAGACACCTTTGCACATTCTGTTTATATACGATTACTGTGTATTAGAAAAAAAATGTTTAAGATCTTAAAAAAAGAATAAAAGAACTTGAGAGATCTCTAATAGTACACTTTGAAGGAAGTTTTTGACTTGATATTTGATTATATTATCAACGCTTTCACTGAAGCAGGGAGATTTGAATTTTACATTATTTCTTCTGTTGCATGATGTAGTCTACCGGTATGTCTAGTATTCCTAATTCATCATTATATCAACTCTTGTAACTTACCTATATATCGTTAACTCTTGCAAAACCCTTTACCCACAACGAAATATGAGGGTCATTTCATGTCATGCTAATTGTGCTACGCTTGTCAGAAAAGCAGCAACAACGGAAAATCCATATCTGAATTTGAAGGCCACAGAAAGGTGTTTCTTATTTCCAACGATAGACGACGTCTATGTACAGCAGCTAATAGCAGTGGATAATCCACAGTGTAAAAGGGCTGGATAAAAAGTAATGGCATCATTGTTATAATTCGTACTTAGCTTTATGCACAGAAGAATACCTGTTATATTCCTCCAGTGTAATCACCTCCCACCTCTAGGTTTCATACACAGAAGGACACCTATTACATTCCTTTAGTGTAATCACCTCCCATCCCTATCACCTTCTGTTACACAGGTGGAAGGCGTGGTACACCGCCACCGGGTCAGTCTTTATCGATGTCCGACAAGGACCACCATTTAACATGAATGATGGCCTCATTTGTGTCATAATCCTTCCCGCGAAGTGGTCCTCCATTTTGGCGAAAAGATCATCCCGAAGTCTCTGAAAACATTGTTGTGCGCTGTCCCCGTGTGTCACTTTAATTTTATTCCACGCATGTTGATCGTCCTTCTGAAATATATATTTATGGCGCTTCCACTTTTCTCCTCTACTTTACAGCCCCGTTTCTTTTGACTGAATAACACACAGTTGTCCACTATTTGAAACATTTCATTGCCTCACCTTCCCTTATCAGCTACGAAACCTTTGTACTGTTGAGATACAGCCCTCTGACGTAAGAACAGTATTGCCACTGCTTTTTTATGAAATTAAATATTTCAAGTTTACGTCCAACGGTTATGCCTAAAGTAGACGAAGAAATGAATGAAATGGTGTAATGAATAAAGTGGGAGAACCCCGTGAAAACTCACGCACACGGTGTTTGTCCACCACAAAGCTCACTTGCTGCGAGCTGACATCGAACCAGGAACCAGGCTCAGGTGAACGCTCTACCACTGAGCCACCGCAGACCCTACATTTTATCCAACTTAGAAACAGTATTAAGTATAGGTTGGAGGTATAAGAAATGATAGCTCTAACCTATACTTAATATTGTTTCTGACTGTACAAATCTGTACATACGAATTCATTACTCGTCTAGATTTTAATATAAATGAACACAAAAGCACAAAAGACAGAAAGAAAGCTACTATAAAGCTGGAAAAAAGTACGGTATTCATGCAGCAAATGGCTAGCGCCCTTTAAATGAATAAGTGAAGTGAGTTCGTCACTTCCGCTTTCAACCTAAATGCAAGGATCTTTAAAAAAAAAGAATACATCTGCTAGGTATAGAAAGCACAGACCGGTGTATGTTTCACTTTATTTTCATGCAAATAAGTTTTCCTTACTTATTTCTCTTTGATCTATTTGCTCTTTCAGAAACTTAAATAAAAATTGCAATTCTCTGTTTTATTATAATATTTATAAATCAATGCGAGACATAATCATTGTAAGTTCCATATGGAGCTCAGACTTTTGAACCCAGCGGAAACAAATGAATAATAAATACTGGCGGAAATACGTGTACAATGAACAGCGTCCTCAATGTTTGCCAACAATGAGGAAGCCGCAGACAGGTGATACACATTGACGGATCACACATACGGCTGACGATATTTAACGCCCTCCCCTTCGTCAGTGAAGGTATATGGATGCCGGGGAAGACTATTTAAAGGGTGTTAATTGTTTGCTACTTACGTACTGTACTTTTCCTTGAACCTTTGTACTTGTGTCTCGAAAGCTAGATCAAGAAATCAATTCGTATATACGATCTTCAGGAGGCTCTCTGCCTTTACAGGTTCACACTGAAATTCTCCTCCTCTACTTCTATAGCCATGCAACAGTCTCCTCTTTTTATTATTTTTAAATACAGTATAAACTTACTTTCTTACTGTAATTATTTATTATAAGTAAAACTTCCTGTATTTGAAATACGATAAAATATCAGTACCAAACAATAATTATACACTAATATAATATATCAACATTTTGAATACACTGAAACATAAACAAGTAAACTGATATCATAAATTGGCCTATCTTCTTTATTAAAACCAGCAAACCTAACTTATTTTCTTTTCTTCTTCCAGTTCTCAATTTTTTATTCACATCTTAAGCTTTTAATTCCTTTTAGTGTTTCTTTACTTCTAAAGACAATTATATTTACATAGCCTTTGTACCATCATCTTCTTGAACCTGCATGATTCTTTTGAAGTATTCTGTGAGTAGCTGTTAATAATATTCAATGTAATAGGCCTACTTGTTAACATCGGTTGAGTAATAGGAACACACTGAATACTTCCGTGAAATCTGATTGCGTTTTCCTTGACTTTTCTGTAAAATATACTAATTTCCCTGACTTTCGAGGTCACTGTGAACATTGCTTTAACTCCTACATACAGTTGTCACCTCTTAATGGCACTGAAAAACACCTTCCTATGGACTTCAAACGCATATAGTAAATTGTCACTGCTGCAGGTTTTTTTTTTTTTTTTTTTTTTTCGACTGTAGCATACAAAAGAAAAAGTTCCAAATTTGCCCTACTAATAAAATGTGTTCATGTGAATACGAGAAACCCCAACTGAGAAACGAAAAATATGGAAAATATCGGTAGTACTAAATGAACTTGCAATTTGCAAATATAAAATTTGACAATCATGTTTAATACGTTTCTCAATGAAAAATAAATGTTTTCAGTCTGGACATTCTTCCGATCTGGTGTCACACTAAAATATAGATTATCATAAACCGAAAAAGAAAGAAGGGAAGAGTTCAAGTACCAAAAATTTCCTTGTACTTACTTTATTATTTAGTGAGGCACAAATCATGAAAAATATGTTATTTAAGAGCACAGAAAATGAACTGAATACACATGCTTCATACTAAAATACTGAATTTGAAAATAAAGATAATATGTTTATATTACTGACGTTATTTTTATACTATAAAGTAAATTAAATTTTTACAATCAGAATGTATATTTTAATAAAATGAATTTATTTTATGATGTATTAATATTATGTCAAAAATGTTTATTTACTTATTAACATTAGTTCTGATAACGATTATATGTGATACAATTAGCATATCTAAATGTATCACGATTTATTAAATATACTATGGGTGTAAATTTTCTTAATTTTACGTTCTTTAGAATGAACAAACTTTTCAACAAACTTGACATATATTTTCTTCACAATTTTGACAAACTTGATAGGACGCAACGTGTCCATATTCAAGCGAATTATTCCCGCTTTTATATAGAGAATATCATCTATTAAAAAGCATAATCTGTATCCAAATTCTGTTTTATTTTAAAAAACATAACAATATTATGTAAGTAAAATACCACGCTAAAATCTTTTGTTATTGTTCTTTCTTTTTTGACAATAATAATCTGTAATGTTTGAAAAATAATTAGAGATAAAATTTTCACTTCCAGCGATGAAATATATCCACTCAATTTTTTAAATATCTACTTTTACATAAAAGCAAGAAGAAAATCTCAACTCTAGAAACAAACGAACATATGGGATTTTTCTAAATATATACTTCACAATGACTTAATTTTATCCAATACAAGGCACAAGTTTATTTTATATTTAATATAGCTTTCGATAAATAATAAATAAATAAATAAATAAATAAACTCAAGGATACAAAAACGGAAAATAAAATGTTAAGCTGCAATTCTATTCCAGTTCTTTAAACCTGTATCTCTGCATATAATAATCTGACTTGTAATTAGCCTGTGAGTTTATTGAAGTATTTACAGGCGAATAGAAGGGAGATTTAAAACTAAGTGTGAAATTATATTCTCTCGTGTTTCTATAGAGCTTCAGGCACGTAGCTAGGATTTCGTAAAGGAGGAGGGAGGGGGTGTCCGTGACATGAAAAACTGTAGTCATCACACCAGAGGCTCGATCATTCTAAACTATTTTACTGGCAACATCTACTGGTTCGTTTAGCCAGGATTTCGTAATCGGAGGGAGGAGGGGGGGGTATTACAGGATCTTGATTAATCTAAACTGTTTAACTGGCAAAATATATTGGTTTGTTTGGACAACAAAATGAGGATATGTTAGTATTTTAATAACAAACTATGAAGAAATCTCGAGTAAAAGTATTGAAAAAGATTTTACAATATTTACGTTTCTTCCTTTGTTCATTCAAATATAACAATTTTCCTTTCATTATGGCCTCAACTATTATAAAAAGTACATATCCAATAATGTCTTGTAAAATATTTTACGATATCTGCGTTCTTTACTCTGTTGAATTAAATGCTAACAGAACTTTCTTTTTACGTAACTTTTTTGTTTTTATTATTCCGTCAACTACTGTCTGTTCCAAATGATAGGTTAAAGGAGCAGTAGAAAACTATTTCTGAAATAACATGTTTGATACTGCAGAGAAACGATGACGAAAAATTATGATAAAAATTGTCCACACTGTTACAGAATAGCACTATGCTTTCGAAAGCTTGAAATTTCCCTGACTATTGTGTGCGCAAGGAAAGGTGGCTTCTGACAGTTCGGTAGAGCACGTAGAGTATTGGAGGCGCTGTTGCCAGAGGCTCCACAACACACACAGTAGCTCTGGCGACAAACTTCAGACGTTTAACAAGTCGTCTCAACTACCGGCAACAGCGCGGTCAACGACCTTCGTTGCCTAGCAACAGCGTGAAAGAATACTGCTGTGATTGGCGAACAATCTTCCCTCTCGTTTTGTTTACAGTATGTGCAGCTATCTGTCAGAAGCCACCTTTCAGTAACTCGATAATAGTAGCAGAAATTCTGAGAATTCCGTAACTTTTCTAGAAATTTCAAATTCCCTGACTTTTCCAGGACATCCCGCTCATTCGTCACCATGTATTGCAAGTAATACAAATATCTTCAAAGAGAAAGGATAACCAAATGCTTGCTGTAGTATTTTATTTTTAACGCTGATTTTTCTTTTTCTCGTTTCTTTTTGTTTCATCTTTCCTTATTTTTTTTTATTTCTGGTTTCGAAGGAGGTCCGGACCCCTGCCCCCTTCCCCCTTGGCTACGTGCCTGAGAGCTTACATTGTAACTTCTAGAACCACTGTCTTATAGTGAGTATACGTATAGATGAGGAACGGGGCAGGAAAATAAACTGCCAGTATTTTTTTGAAATTGCTTAGAAAAACTTCTAAGGTCTTCAAAAATTGAGTTTCATTTTAAAGTAATTGACATAAATCACAAAATATCTTGTCGCATATTCCATGTTACTCCATGATCGCAGTTTTGCATGTTTTTATATGTAATGATGCCCTAAGATACTGATCCAATGCTCGAGTAAAATGGTATCTATCTTTGTACACTATAAATTTAATACTTAGATACCATGAATATCAAAACCAAATGAGAACTATGAAGATAGATACGAATTTCTGTGTCAACAGATTCACTATTTGTAAGTAAATCTACTTATTCTATAGTTAGAACCATCTCTTAAGGCTTTTGAATGAAATATTTTGAATTTGTTTTAAATACTGCTAGCCACAGAGCTCTAAATAACTCAATATATAATTTAACTGCAAACTACCCAACTTAAATGAATTGATAGTATTATATAATCGGGTAAACTAAAACCAACAATATAGTCTAAAATGTACGTCCTCTATTATGTTTCCTAAAATAAAAGATGATCTACTCGTGATAGGAAATTTGAAACAAAATTGGTTAATATCCGCGACTAGGGTTTCACTGGTAAAAAGTAAATAAATAAAAATAAAATTATCACCTTACTTGCACTACTCCGTTCTCTCTTACATAAGTTGAACAGGTTGATAAATGTCCTTTATTGTCTAGCATTTATATCTACTCCATATAACTGTTCGTGCAAAAAGTGGTTTTTAAACTGTCCAGTCATGAAGGTGTGGGCGCCAATAGAATAAATAAAAACTAATGAATAGAAAACAAGTATTTTACCGCAACGTGCTGCCTGCGTGTGATCGATATGTAGGTGGCGGTGATACTGCATGGGCAGGTGAAGGTCCCGAACCACTTCCTGGATGGCGGTCCAGTAACAGCAGCCTCAATCTGTATTCTTGCATACTTGCTTGGTAAGATGGAGGTGGCGGCCGGTACTGGAACTCTGGATACATCATGGCTACAAAAACAGAAAATAATTAAAAACGTATTTCTTGGATAATAATTTCGTATCAAGCTGTCTCCTATTCATCGCAGAGGAATTCACGAAGATTATGCACTGCACGGGTATTATATCCAAGCTTTTATGTTTAACTCTCGCACTTCCCTGTACCTTGAGTAACATTTTATGTAAGTTTATCTGTTTGTTTCTTACATTGCTATTCACATTTTTTCTTGGTTTACGAATTATACGTTATCAACAAAGATAAATAAAATGAAGTAAAGTACACAATGTCAATCTATCATTACCAAGGGGACGACGTAACTCTCTGCATAAAGCATTAAAAGTATATAAAGGCTTCTGTGTAATTTTTAAGAATATTCAGATGATAAGGTAACTTTAAGTATATAGACCTAACATATCATCAAGCTATCACAATTATATTCTGTACACATCATCATTACGATTTATTCAGAGGAAAAAGCAAAATCAAACAATAAAACGAATAAACTAATATATACTTTCTTCTTGTTTTACATTTAGTCATTTAGTGTTTTTTTTTTTTTTTTTCTTTCTTTTGTAACGATATTAGCCATATTACAGAATTTCCATAAACAGAACAAAATACAGTAAATGACAAGATGAAAAATTTTGCGACAGACGGAGAAAAAATTGTATACAAATCGCTGAGTTCAATACTTAAAGTACTCGAAAGGAAGTGATGCTATAGATCAAATACAAGTAAGTTCTACAGAAGATACTGTCTTCTGTTTGCAATACTGTTTGCATTGATTGTTTAAAATGCAATATTTTTCTTTATCTACTTTTCTTGTAAGTGGTACAATCATCTATGCATTTTAGCATCTTACTGATGTACAGAACAGATATTTGTCAACTGTTTACAAACAAATATCGCAACTTTTCATATGAGACTTTTTTTTCTGGCATTTAGTATACGTTCGTAGTAGAGAGACTATGAATATTTTCTAATTTAATAAAAATTTCAAAGTTCAGATTGACTTGACTCCAGTATAGTTTGGACTAAAAACGTATGGTACAACTAATTTCCCAACTCTTGTACGAGTCATCGGTTTATTTTAAGCACTATATAAATTAAACACTCATTACCATTTTTATAAATAATTCAAATAATCACAAAACGATTTTTTTAAACAAAACTATATCAATAGGAAAACTTAGATATTTCTTCACTTAATCATACTAGCAATAGTAATTGATAATAAATTCTGAAAATTTAAGTCATATTTACGCAGTGCATGCTTCACAGACTCAGTGCATTTACAGTTTTACTGAATTTACTTTGCAATTAATTTTTAAATCGAAAAAACTGCCTTTCAACATAGTTGCCATTAACCTCGGAGATGGACAACTTTCTATATTGTGTTCGCAAGTGTCCCGCGTCCCCGTAAATTTAGTCGGGACAGGCAAATGTCTCGTATTTTAATCCCTTCCCCTTTCTACTATCAATATCAGCTTATTCGAGAAGTAAAAAAATAAAAAATAAAAATCTGACATTGGCTGGGAATCCTGTAATTAGTGAATGAACAATAACATGTAACAGCTTCCAGGAAGTTATCCCATCACCCTCTCCGATTTGACAGCGAGCAAGCCAATAGACTTGCACCGCAGAGTTGCAATTGTCTGTTTGTAGTCAAGGGGATGTGCAATCTTTGATAAAGTACACGAGCTGAGCTGTCGTTGATAATACATTACAAGTAAGTGTTCCAATTTTGTATCAACAGAATGTCTAACCTTCGAGTGCTTCTACATTTACAGGCACAGAAAACATGAGTGACTTTTTCTCCAGCAAGATATTAGATAAGTTAAAAAGAATTATAAATAACTTTTTTGAGAGGCTAGGGCACAGAATTTTGTTTTGGTCTAGGGGTTAGAAATATGTAAATCTGGCGCTGACAATTACACACGACGCAAGGAGAAAAATCAGCTAAGTTTTCATCAGACTAAACTCACAAACGTAATTTTGACAAAAAGAGCCATGTAAATAAGTATTGTTAAACGTGCGAAGAATATTGAAAGTAGATTGTATCATTGATTTAAATAAAACGAGACTATTTGCATATTGTTTTCCTATAAAGCATTTTTATAAGACGACATCTTGAGTTTTTAAGGCGATTCTTTTGTAGTTGGATTGTAAATATCTTCACTCCATACAATTAATTGCAGGGAACGAAGAAGAGAATCACGCTGAAGAGAGAAAAGTAACTTCACTTGAGGGAACTTTCACCTATTTTACTGTTGTTCACAACTAGAACTACAGTTCATTGGATTGTGTTGGAAAGTTTGGGTAGGGAGATCAAAGACGTCCCGTATTCTCATGAAAAAAATATGGCAGGCTTATAAATCCATGGCGTTAACTGAAATTAAATCTTAAATATGCATTTTTTCCGTTATTTTTTTTTAAAAAAAATAATCAGTCAGGTTCAAACACGCAACCCAAGTAGTACAAAAATTTAAGTCTTCGATGAAGTTACGATCTTTTCTAGTTAATATAACACAAAACGCAAAGTAATATATATTTTATGATTTCACTACATACTCAAAAGACATGCAAAAGTGTTAGGATGAAAGAATTCGGTGACATAGGAATAGAGTGTTTGTTCAGGTGTGAAGCGCTCTTGCTTCCATATGTAGTATTGGATGCCGATCATATCCAAAGATTTCTTCGAGTTCTCTCAGTTCCTAAACACGATCTTCCCTTCCAGAATTTGTTTTTATCAACATTCACATACATTTATCATTCTTACCTTTAGCCCTAAGTATAAATACAGTATAGACAAATAAAACAAGATAAATTGTGGAAATTAAACGTAAATGTTCCATGAGTTTCAAAAAATATTAATCAACAAACTAATCTTACATTGTTTACAATATATATGTAAATTACTAACTTGTTTCAGAATACTAGATGGGTTAAATAAATGTGGTGGCCATTATACGTTCGTCTGACTGCGCCCTTACAACAAAAGTTAAGTCTTAAGTTATGATTCTTCTTATTTTAAACTTTAGGGATGCACGTTCACTAATAAATACAACTCTCTACGTGAACCCATGAAGATCATTTTCTCTCCTTTTCTCTTTACTTTCTTTCGTTCTTTTATTTTTATTGTACAATTTATTCAATAAATTTAATTTATTATTCTGCAGATTATCATACTATTTTTAGTAGGATTATGAATCATTTTCTTTTTAAATCGGAATATTTCCTTCCGTTTGAGATACAGATAAAGACTACATGAATTACATAGATTGAAAGTTTGTGTGTAAAATTTTTCTTTCTTTTTTTTCTTTTTTCTTTTTTATCTCCACATCTTTTCTACGAGTTTTCTTTTAAAGGAAAATTAGGAATGGAAAATAGTAATAATAATGGATTTGGTGATCTCCCACAATTCTGAAAATAAAAAATGTAACATCAGTTTCTGACTAAAATGGCAGAAAACCATACATAAAACTTAGTGGAAAGTCAAGAGATAAAAGGGAAGAGCACATTATGGAGTTCCATACGAAATTTAACGGTTAGTTTTTATGAAGCTTCACGGTTTCTCCAGTATGTCAGTATGACAGACAACTACCACAACAAAAGAAATGTTTTCTTCGTCTTCTTCTTCAATAACAACAACCGGCAGCATTTGGCTTTCATCCGTCTCGCTTCAAAAACCAACTGTTTGGTGAAGGAGAGGATATTCAACAAAACGACAAAAGCAGACACAACTCTGGGAATTGGTTGCATTTCAAAAGATCTGGCTGTGAGCTTCAACGAAAGAAGATAGAAGGGAGAATAGAAGGCTGGGGACGAAGGGGACTTTCACCACTTCTCTAAACTCGTATGAATAAATCAGTCAAGTCGCCTACACACAAAAGTTCCTTCGAGTATCACTCTCCCCTCCGACGCCACTATTTCTCCTGCTGCCAACTTCCACAATGCGACAGCTCAGCAGTGGAGAACTTTCCATGTTCGTCACCCCTTTCTTCTTTCGATGGTCCGGGGACGGAAGGGTGTTGGAGAATATTATTAGATAACAGAAGTGTCAAATGTAGAAAAATCTATTCTAAACAGTTTCAATTTTAAATCTTCGGGTACAAAAATAAAGAACAAAATTTTAAAATGTGGATCTCATCTATCGTGATGCTCCCAAAAGAATAGAAATGGAAATCATTTTGTAAACAAAAGACAGCAGGAGTGCTACGCCTGCAATATTAAAAAAGTAAAAATAAAAAATACTATATTACACATACATATTCTAAAAAGCGCAGTGTATTGACTTTATGCTCAGAACGTTTATTCCAGCGAGTAATTCTTGTAATTTACATCAAGTGGACTCTACAAACTAACCCACATTAATTTCAGTATTGGAAACTCCAGGGTTCTGCACTTGTCTCATTTCTTTCTGCTTCATCTACTCCCCCCTCCTCCTATGATCTCCTTGCTTCTTATTATTTGCAGTGATAATGTTGATAAAAATAAATTGAATTACCTAGTGCAGTGATAACTCTGATACGATGTGGAATGAAGTGACAGAGCACAGAGGTCGTAATGGTGGCAAGCCAAATATTACACCATGTTGTTCAGATACGTGAGAGAGGATGAAGGCGTAAATCTGCATCGGATTCGTGTCCATGTCGCGGTGAACTGACTGTTGCCCTAGGCTGTGAGATATGCTGCTTGAGTTTCTCCGTCACTTGCACCGCAGGGTGGCAGACAGTTCTGAGTGGCAACCCGCTTTAACGTTCGGCGGGACCTGACATTCAGGCCTTTCTTCCGATCACTGTTTCTCTTCGCAGATGTTCCTTTGCCGTGAGTTTTGTAGACTGTCATCACCTCGGACGCTGTTCCTCGCAAATATCCATGTATTTGCCACTTTCGTTATGCTCACAATACATATCCGAGCGATAACAATTTGTCTTCTTTGAAAATCAGAGGTGTCCCCTATTTTACACTATCGCCGTCTTTCTCAGTTCACTGCATCTCTGCCGTTCTATTGCTTTTTACATAGTACGGAATTTGCCCTAACATCACCAAACACAGCTCGGAGCTAGGTCACCGCCCTACTGTTGCCAACCCAGACATCAAATATGTTTTCAATCCCAGGTATTTCTGTAAAATTAAGCATCTGTATATAGTGGTTTAACGCCCTGTGTGAACATATTTGGTCTAGGAATTAATTCGTGCGGGTGGACAAGAGATGGCGCAACGAACGGAGCGTCCCACAGTTCCGTGTATCCGCACATGTGTTGCAAACCCCTGTTATCGCGTATCGTTCGTAGTATAGGGCAGTGGATTAAAGCGTCAACAACACCAGTTTGTAGTTAAGTGAACATGGCGCAATTTGTGCCTGATAAAGTGTTTTTGCGGGGTGTCCTGCTGCATTACTTTAACATGCAGAAAAGTGCGACTGAAAGTCATCGTATTTTGGTGGAAGTGTATGGTGACCATGCTCTAGCTGAGCGAACGTGTCAGAAGTGGTTTGCACGGTTTAGAAGTGGTGATTTCGGCTTGGAAGACCAAGAGCGAGCTGGACAGCCAAAAAAATTTCAAGACGAAGAATTGACAGCATTGCTCGAGCAGGATTCGTGTCAAACGCAGGAACAACTTGCAGCAGCATTAGGCGTTGATCAAACAACAGTCTCCAAACGCTTGAAAGCCATGGGAATGATTCAAAAGATGTCACATTGGGTTCCACATGAATTGAAAGACAGAGACGTTGAAAGACGAAAAACCATTTGCGAATTGCTGCTTCAACGACAGAGCAGAAAGGGGTTTCTGCATCGAATTATTACGGGTGATGAGAAGTGGATCCATTACGAGAACCCTAAACGAAAAAAGGCCTGGGTGAAACCAGGTGAACCAGGTCCATCACAACCAAAACGAGATATTCACTGTGCAAAGGTTATGCTGTGCATATGGTGGGATATGAAAGGTGTGGTGTACTATGAGCTGCTGCAACCGGATGAAACTATGAATGGAGAACGTTATCGACGACAATTAATGCGTTTGAAGCAAGCTCTGGCCAGAACACGACCAGAATGGGAGAACAGACATGATAAACTTATTGTTCAACATGATAACGCTCGCCCACATGTCGCAAAACCGGTCAAAACCTATTTAGAAAATGTCGGATGGGAAGTTTTACCCCACCCGCCGTATTCACCAGACGTTGCTCCTTCGGACTACTACTTGTTCGATTGCATGAACAACGATTTGATTGGACAGCGGTTTACTTCTTCAGAAGATATCGAAACATGGGTCTCTGACTGGATCGCTTCCAAGGATGAGGACTTCTTTCGCCACGGAATCCGTACATTGCCTGACAGATGGGCGAAAGTGGTGGCTAGCGATGGACAATATTTTTCTTAAGGTATTTATGTATTTTGTGTTTGTACTACAGCTTCAATGTGTGCGTACCAACCGCACGAATTAATTCCTAGACCAAATAGAAGCGGTTAAAATACGAACCTACAATCAAGATCAGATACCCACAGAACATGTATCATTGCAGAATTCAGCTCTTTTATATCAGAGCTATACAGATAGCATACGTTATACAGATAGCTACAGTGTGTTTATCTCTATATATGACATGTGGAAAGTGGCTGAAATATACGAACCATACGAAATATTTTCTTCTCAAGTATGAAACTCGAATGTCATTAGATAACGCATTTCTTTACCTATTTGAGTAACTTTCGATAAGCTTTTTTTATTATTATTATTATTAATAAGAGAAAAAAGTCACTCGCAGTTAAAAGAAATATCTATGATCTTTTTAAAAAACGAATGAATAATCCATATCTGCCTTAAAACACTTTTATAAAATCAACACTTCTCAGTATCGAAATAAAAGGTAATTGTTCACACTTTGAACACAATACAAATTTCATATCTTGAATTAAAGATGATATAGTACAATTACAAACTAAACCAACTTTTCTTACCAGCAGTGAAACTTTCAAACGGTCATTATTGCCACTGTTACCAAGAGTTGGTCATTTGCCATTATCACTAGGAGGTACAGGGAGATTGACCCTTAAAAGGAAAAGTTGGTTTTGTTTGTATGCAAACTATAAATATAGAATCTCTTTAGTGTTTCAAGTATTTGGAACTGTAGGCTATTTTAATTCAATGGTACCTAAAATAGAGTTCAACGAAAAAAAAAACAAAAAGCAATGCATTTGTTTTCATGCAATCAATTTTACATTTGAACTTATCCTCTTTCAATGGTTACTATCCGCCAAATATAATAACTTTTATATATGTATAATATCTCTTACCCAAAAGTTTCCTAGCATAAAATCTGGTGAACGTTGGGTGAAGCGATAGCTTCACACAATCGTATTAGACAGATTTCCAAAATAGACTTTCAGATCAGAAAGGCGAGAATAGCTGCATCCTGGAGAAAATAAAATTCCTCAATCCCATTCTTCTCTCGCAACAACGGATTCCTACGCCAAGATCAACGAAGTGTCACCAGTAAAATTACGAGTAATACATGCATTTTTTTTTTTTTTTTTTTGCGACGACTCTGTGCTGAATTAAAAGATGAATTAGAATAACTCTCGGTAGCCATATTGGATCCATTTTTGTTGGACAGTTGAGCTAAGCTGCCATTCTGTGTGTGTATTTGAATGAGAAAGACAGAGTGAAACTAAGTGTCTATGCGACGGAACATGATTCTAACCTGTCAACGGTTGGGAGAAACCCATTTCCCAATGTGTAATTTTGTCCGCTGGAGTAGCACATCCCTCGAGTTCAATGTAAAATATTAATCCTCCCCGTGAGAGCATAAATTCTGGAACAATACTCCCTCTCTCTCTCTTTCACTCGTTGATGCGGGACAAGCTAATACAATACGTTGGAGACAGAAAGGTTGTTAGAGGTCGCTGGTGTGTTTAAAATAGCGTCCAATCACTTTTTACCTGTCTGCTAATCCTATTGCCCTATTTCAGCTATGTCAGACTGTTTCAATGCATTCAAGTATAATTTGAATATAGAGTATATTTTATCTCTTGTGTCAGTTTACTGAACATGTACATAGGTCAAAATTGATTCAACAAATCGGACAATGTGACAGACAAGCAGCTAAAATCGAAGGATACATAACTTTTATCTGCAATTATAATTATCTACTGGTATTTGATATCTTGTTATCAATAGTTTAAGAACTTAAAAAAAGAGCGTCCAATTTTTCTATTGCACTATTCGTGGATGTCCGCAGAGCCGTAGAGAGGAGCATCTTTGGAAGGGGAAGGGCTATTCTTTCTTCCGTTTAAGAAATAAATGTCTTTAATTAATTATATACTAATAAAAAAAACGTTGAAATTATTATGTCAGTGGAGAACTCTCTCTCCCCACAGTAAAATATGAAATTACGTTGACAGGCACATACCATCATTAGGTAGGTCCATGTTATTCACATTGTAAATATTTTTTCTTGAGTGCTTTAAACAGATGAGTATTTTCTCTCAACAGCATCATCACATGGTTCTGATCTACCCAGCCCGGTCCGAGGGTAAAATCTGGTAGACGCGAGGTATTACCTCCCCCCCTCCTTCCCCCGTAAATAGTAGCCAAAATTTCTCTGCGCGTGGACGTGTCGTTATTCCTACTAGCCACGCAAAATACATTGTTCTTTTGCCCATAGCAAAAAGTTGTTTTACTTTGGTACTTCATTGTAGTAGTTCCAGCTTTTTAGAATTGTATGTATTACTTGTGAAAAAATAAATAGCTGTGGTTATTCAAATACAAATAATTAGATTTAAGCAAATAAAGAATACATGAAATGCCTGAACAATATCCAATTTTCTGAGAATTTTCAGCTAAAACACAAAACATCAAAATTGTATTTTTCTGCCCTTGTGCTTGGCAAAATCTGTTAATACTTTTTCTACTTTTCTGTATGAGCACTTCACTTTCTACTACTAACGTTGCTAGTCCGTTCAGACGTTCTTGTGAAATGGAAGACCCGAGGTAGATTTATTTATTACTTTCAGTTTGAAAAAAAAAAAATCTTTCTCCGCTAGCACTGAGAGTGAAATACTGAACAAGATTCAAGAAAGTGTCAGTAAATGAATTAAGGTTATGTAAGACAGCATCGTTTCTGGACAGTTCTTACAAGTCAGCATTGATGACAAAACCAAGAGCTCTTTCAGAAGCTCATTTCCGTTGATTCTGTTTCAAACTTTCTGACACTAAAACTGATGGCTATGTCTAAAACAACCATGTTTAATAATAATAATAATAATAATAATAATAATAATAATAATAATAATAATAATAATAATAATAATAATAATAATAATAATAATAATAATAATAATAATAATAATTATTATTATTATTATTATTATTATTATTATTATTATTATTATTATTATTATTATCATTGTTTTTCCTGATCCTGTTTCAACAATATTCATTTACTTTTCGTGACCTGTAAATACATGTGAGAATTCTGGACTCATCTCCAATTTCTCTGCCGGTTACTCTTGCATCAGTTGCGCGTATAACACAGCTTAGATCTTCCTCCGATCTCATGCCTTCTAAGGTATTTTTCACGTTGCCAATTATGTTTAAGGGAATTTGTAAATTCAAAATACGCTAATACTGACAAGATTTATTCTGAACAATACTTAGGATGCTTGGGCGATGTGCCCTCTCTTTCGTCGCGAGTTCCTTTTAACCTCGGGGACCGATGCGGTTGCATCTTTTGCATGAGCATTGCGCCGGGCCTGTCAACCTCATCCACATGAGATTGTCTGGAGCAAATACCAAATTTCTTACAAAATTTGCTACACAAGTAGTCTGAAAACCAGAGGTCAGTGCTGATTATCCTGAGGAGCTGTGTGGTATTGATGAAGTTGTAGAAATAAGAAATGACGAGGTTAACAGTTAACTGAGGTTGATGACATACTAATTGAGCAGTTGTACTATAAATGCCTTGTTGATGTGCTTCAGATGCGAGCCAATGCACTCTCAACAAAATCTAGTAAGGAGTTATATTCGTAACTGTAGAGTTTACTGTTGGAATCACTCCACTTTTTGTGTAATTCCTCTTCTCCTCAGGTCAGCCATCTTTCGTCTAGTTTGACGCACCTCTCCACTCTTCCTAATCCTGAGTCAGATTTTTCATTTTCATGTACCTTTTCTTCTCATTTTGTATTATTTGGCTCATATATTATTTCGATCACGGCCTTCTTCTAGGTAATTTTCCTTCTGCCATTCCCTCCGTAGCTAATAGGGTGATCATTCTTCAGGATTTTTCTCTTTTCCCTAATCATGTACAATACTCCTTCATTTGATGCCTTATCCGCCCATTTAATTTTCAACATCCTTCTATAGGATCACATTTCGAAGGTTTCCATTCTCTGTTTTTTCTCTTCTTCTAGACTACATGTCTCATATTCATACGACGCCACACTTCATACATATGCTTTCATGTGCCTTTTCTTGAGCTTTATTCTAGGGATGGGCAAAACCGGTTTTTATAAAAACCGAAAACCGGTTTCTATAAAAACCGAAACCCGAAAAACCGACATTCCGGTTTTCTCCCAAACAGGTTCGGTTTTTCACCGAAACTGGTTTCAGTTTTCTCCAAAACCGGTTCGGTTTTCACCGGAACTGGTTTCGGTGAAAACTTTTCGAAAATACATAAAACTATTTCTGTGGAAATGGGTTCGGTTTCCGGAGAGCAACGAAACACCATTCTGGTCAGAAATAGAACAAATTTTGAAAAAAAAAACGGAATCGGTTTTGAAGAAGACCGAAACCGGATCAGGTGAAAAACCAAACCGATTTTGGAGAAAACTGAACCGGTTTCGGAGAAAACCGAAACTGGTTTCGGTGAAAACCAAAACCTGTTTTTTGAAAATTTACAAAAACCGGTTTCGGTTTTCTAAAAACCGAAAACCGAAAAACCGGTTTTTGTGCCCACCACTACTTTATTCCCGGGTTAGAAGTGTTTTTTCTTTCTTTCTTTCTTTCTTTCTTCGAATGACTTCTTCACCTAATTACGCGCCTTGCGTAATTATTAAAGGAATATTCTTTGATATACATGGAACTCAAAAGTGGGTATGTAATCCCATATCAAATCAAATTCTGATATTTCCTTTTGTTCTTAATTTTCTATACACATGTTGACTTTTTAACTTTCTTCTTCTTTACGGATATGAGTAATGGTCACAGGGAAATTAAGTTTCGAACAATGATAGTGGATTTTACATTACTAGTAGATTGAAAATGCTGAAAGAATATGTATACAGCGTATGTGTATACTCCACTACCACCTGAAAATTTATCTTATCAGAAAAGTTTCTCACACGGCTCAATGCATCGGAATGACGCCATACTGGGGAAAAAGTGACAAAATTACAAGAATCACAGAAAGTCAGTCACTTGTTAGGGAAGAAAAAAGGGCAAATCAGTGGACACGATAATTTCTCTATGAATTGTTGATATGACTATCATATTAGGGTAATGTTTAACGACAAATCTTTACTTTTCCAAACAAGAGCTCATATTAGGCTCTTCTAACATTTGAAATTCCTAGATATTAGTGATAAGTTGGTTTGCAAAATTTATCTTTCCGCGCAAATCAACGCTAGTTTAAACACCAATCAAGATAGCCAGTCCAGGGCTGAATATCGAACTCAAGTATCCGTCCGGCAAAGTTACTTTTTTAATTGTAGAATCTATTACACGAAAACAGAGGATGTATTTTGAATAGGAAATTCACAACGAAAAGAACGGCCATTTCTGTTATTTTCTCAGAAGCTGGATTTTATTTGTAACCCCCAGCAACAACTAATATAGGACTATTTCAAACTCTGAACCTTTTCGGTTGATTTTGAATTTTGCGTCTCTTTCAACATCAACGATATATGTAATGTGGACCTACAGCTTAATGTGGGATCCGAACCACAAACGCTCTACCAGGAATCGAACCTGGGTCTCCCACACCAAAGATGCGTATGCTAACCGCTTAGCCACGAGGGTATTCTTGAACCTTTTTGGGTCAAGAACACTGAATTAATGAGTGTTTTTTACAAAAATCTAAAGAATCACAGTACAAGCTAAAAGGTATAAGCTACCTGAAAGCATACTGTCACGAATATGTATATACTTTCTGAATGAGATAATCACAGATGTGTTTGTGTGAAAATGAGCAGGGGAGGGTGAAGAGGAAAAAACGATACAGATGGTGCTAGCTTCAACAATGACATTAACAACTTTCAATAGCAGTTTTCCATTCTGAAAGTTCATTTCACGACTCAGTAAAAATAGTACTCCGGGGACTATCTCCGAGTTCAGTCAGTTGGACGTAAAAAGAAAAGAGGGGGTCGTGAAAATCCTGCATCCGTTTACTCAATGTGACAACATTGCCCAGGAACGGGCTTCTAAAAGGCAAGGTTGGGATTATAATTTCCAGGAGGGCAAGTTTGCTTCAACTTACAGAGCCCATCCTTTACCATCTTTTTTTCAGTGATATGTTCATGACATAAATATGGAATGCAAGTTATTTTAATTACAAAATTCCGTATCCACGAGCACAAACCAATTATTTTCATTTATTTATTTAGCATATTGAAAGATAATTACATAGTAACACCTACGCAAATAAGTGTGTGGGTTTTCTCGTCTCCGTCCCATCCCCATTCTCGAAGAGTTCGTTTCGTTCTGTAAATTTATGTACATTTTTTTTTCTTAATTTCACCTAGAAGTGACCAGAATCCATGTGTCACGAGAGGTTCACGAAGGATGTAATATAACAACAATTAAACCACATGCATGATTGAAGTACATTGTGTAATAACTTTCGTATCATTAAACGTTGATAAATGCTCTTCATTATGTTTGCACAATCACTATAAATTTATAGTTTTTATGCTTTGAATCATATAACACTAAAACAGTGTTGAAAATCTAAAACTTGGATGAACTAATATTGTCGGCAAAACTCAACAAATTTCTAGTTTCATCCCAAAAACGAGATCAGAATTTTCATGTTTCTCGTTTCGTGGGGGGCAACACTAGTTACCATTTACATTCCGTCACAAAAAATAGCACCACTTTGAGAAAACATATATTTTTTAATATTAGCACTATTCTTGTTCTCCTAATAGTACCCTATTGCTTATGTGTTGCTACTGTAGTACACATAGAATATTAAAAGAAAACTTTAAGCTTTATACATTAAGTGAACTTACTACCCAGAAATTCAACGCAATGCGTTTCAGGATTTTATTTTATTTTTATTTATTTATTTATTTTATTTTATTTATTTTTTATTTTATTTATTTATTTTTTTTTGCTTGCTTGGCTGTATTTACTTCAAATATCCGAAACAGGTCTATTTTATCAATGTTTTAACCAATTTCTCTCAATATTAACACAGTATCATAAAAAAAATAGTCGATAGTAATTGTAGTTTTATCTCCACCGTAAAGTTATGATGGCTGACAAAACTCATATATTTGTTTGTAAAACTGTTTGCTTACTTCCCTTGTGCACTGCTTCTACTATTCATTTTACAGTTTAACACAAATAAATAAAACTCTGCAAAATTGCTCACCACTTATTTACGAATTATTCGAACTTTATAGCACTAAAACCTCGAACAGTACTCTACGTTCTGTCAATATAAGCACTGCTAACAAGAGAGCTGAACAAGACTTGAGAGATTTAAACTCTCTTAAATACAGAACGTCTTAAAGTTAGTGTGGATTTCTTACGGATAGAAGTGATTATATAATTACCAGCGTAAGGGTGATGAGGCCTCCCATAGGATGGTGGTAATCTGGGTACAAATCTTCGGTTGGGTTCGGCCCCATCATCACCACCGCCCAATCCTAGCATCATACGACACGAAGGAGCATCATGCGACGTCAGTCTCCACGCAACACCACTCACTGTGATGAGTACGATGCCGACACCTGCAAAGACAATTAACAAAAAGTTGTATTTCATATCGTAATATGTTATTATTAATTTACAGCAAAATAATTATTTCATACTAAATATTGTTCTAACAAAATTATTCGAACACAATAATTTGATTAGTATAAAATATTCCTATAACGAAATTAGCAAAAGTAAAAAGTGAGAATTGTTGGGATGGAGTTATGAATTACAATTTATTACTGCAGTAGTAGCTTCTCCAAGCAAGAAATATAAAGAACTTTTCGGTAGCATTATTTATTAGTTACAAAATCGAATTTTCCGGTAAGAATTTCTAAATGTATGCTAATAGGTGTGTTTTCATCATATTATATATAATTTTGTCAGGATACATAATATGAATGGTTATTGTGGTTTTATGATTAATGTTCAACGTTAGTAAATGTACTGTTAGAAGTGAAAAATTAAATAACTTCTCCAAAATAAGTGAGTAGTTATTGAGGACAACTAATTACTTTGTAACAGTTCAGACACATTGGAGTTGTGAGCTACAACTGTAATGGAAGTTATAGGAATCAGTCCTTTTAAATTACTTTTTTTTTTTTTTCTGAGATGTTTCTGTCTCACCCAAACTCAACAAAAGTACTTCCGAATAAAATATCTAAAACTAACCGTGATTACACTTTCTACTTTAATGAGCACTTACAAAGAAAGTTAACTCGATTATGTTGCAAAATGCTGTTATTTATTGTGAATATTTCGATGTGTTTGTCGTAGGGAGGAATTGTACTTTTTGAGTCATTGCAGTTATTAAAAATAATAATAGTAATAATAAATGTTTCACTTTCATTCCAAGCACTAATTTAGTCATTAATTGCTAGGTCTGCACATTATTTATAGGTGTATACAGAGACTACATGAAGTCTTGCAGGAGATTAAAACCCAATAATATTGTAACTACCATGTTTGTAAATACAAATCTTTTTGGATGATAATGAGAAAACAAAGTTTTGTCTGATCATACTACTCAATGGCACTTGCACTGGCAATAGGCACAGTGTATACTGTGGTTTGCAGAATTAACATCTTGCGTTTCGGTGCGGAGAAAGTTCAGGACTACGGGAAGTGTGTTCGACTTACTATGCAGTGGAAGATGAGGAACAAGTGTCAATGTTATTCAGACAGTGAAGGAGAGCGTGGTACAGAGTTCAAAGAAGTCGCTTCAACGAAGATGTTTGGAATGCTGAGGTCAATATCACATGAGATCGTACGCAAGAAAGTAAAGCCCCATTCATACACGTTAACATTTCTAACAAAATATATTTGAAACTTTACTGCAATGTATCCGATATCATATTACATAAAATATGTAACTCTTATATGAGTTTGAAATATTGAAAGGTGTTTCGAAAATGTCTTGTTGTCTTGTATAACTTTGTTTTTTAAACAACTTTAGAATAAATAAAGACAATAGACTCTCACACAATTTTTCAATGTGTTATCTCTTAATCTAGCCAGGGGGAATTATTGATTTGGTAACTATGGAAGACCTTGGGAGAAGGGGGAGGGTTGAATGTAGAAGAAAGCGCTCTTGTGTTTACTTTAGAGTAAAGCATGGTTGGTAAGGGAAAGGAAAGGGTAGGTAGGTGCTTTTTGGTTGGAGTTGCAGGCTGCATTTCGCTCATCCAGTTAAAGGCATGGTGGTAAGTGAACCAGAACTCTCTTCTGCACAAGCAGAATTAATAATGGTGGGGAAGCTTATTACTAACACAGGGAAAAAGGAAATGCGAGGAGTGTCTATGCTTCTCATGGTGCACTTTTTAAAATCAACATTATCCAATCCTCTTGAAAAAAAAATAAATAAAAGAGTTAATCAAGTCAATATTCATTAGGAGACCTACCAGAAAGGTTAAACAAATGCATATAACTTCTCTGCGGTCTACTCAGCATGATGTAACATGGGGAACCTAAAGTATTATAACTAATTAAGTTGGAACATATGTTTTTTTTTTTTTTTTTTTTTTAATCTTTCATATGTATTCAACTTCAAGTGTGACATGTCAGATAAAAATTTTCGAAATTGAGGCTTTTCTTCATATCTTTCCAAGAACTACATAAACACATCAGTACATTTCGAGCAATAACTTTATTCATCCTCACAGTGGAAAAGACAAAACAGCACAGCTGAAAATACATGATAATGTATTGGAAAAGAAACATACGTTGAATATGACAACTGCACAAATAATAGAAACTTATAGCTATGGAGTTAGTCAATGTGATTGTGACTGAAGTCCACTACAGACAGCTATTGTTTGTCCCTCCTTTATTCTCTATTATTGTTATCATACAGGGTGTTGAGGACAGATTTAAAGGAACGATAAAAATATCAAGCCAGCCTAGAAATCTTACTCGATTGCGAGATGAAATAGGTGAAACGGGGATTCAATTATGTAAATATTACAATGGCGAAATATCTACGGACAATGTAGAAGAGCTTTCGTGTTTGAAGAAGTTGGTTCCTCAGTTACGCGAGAAAGATTCTTTGACCTGTTCTTACGACGTCTTAAGTTTATAATTTCTAACTATCTTTACGAAAATGTATGCCATGATCATACCTGTGAGTGTCACGAGTTGTGAAAGAAACTTTTCTAAACTAAAAATCATCAAAATCTATCTCAGACGGAGCGGACTAGCTACATTATCTATTGAATCGGAAGCAGGTCCAATTTCGATCTGAACCAAGTAAGCAAGATTTTTGCAACAAAGAATATGCGAAGACCAGCAAAGCGTTGAACGCCGGCGGGGTTGCTTCCCGTTACGAACTTTATTCTTATTTTTAGTGTGTACATACGTAGTATAGGATATAAATACTCCGCTATTGTATGTGTACTTTTTTTTTTACTTCTTTGTAATGATATGTAATTGTATAAACGAATAAATTTATTTTAAGCAATTAAAAAAAAGAATCACGTCATGGTCTGTACCATGTCCGAGCACAGCCATGGAGGCGTTTTTTTAAAGTTTTTTTTTCTTGATCGTTTAGTTGTTTCTTTTTCAATGAAAAAGCTTTTTTTTTCTTGCGGGGGCGAGGTATCAAACCTTGCTGCCTGCCCCAGCGTGACAAAATATATATTCGCCGCTACTGCCTTCCAAACACCACAAATCACCCTTAGAAGTAATGTCAAGCTTTTCTGTCATTCTGTGGTCACTGTTGTTCGTTGGAAATAATATCTGGATCCAGGAGCAACCTATCACACTGCAAGACAAAGCATAGCATTACTTTTAAAAAATATTTGGAAA
Source organism: Thermobia domestica (assembly GCF_964235325.1). Classification (NCBI taxonomy): domain Eukaryota; kingdom Metazoa; phylum Arthropoda; class Insecta; order Zygentoma; family Lepismatidae; genus Thermobia; species Thermobia domestica. The sequence continues at coordinate 160,421,443 of NC_137464.1, forward strand.
TAAAGTGCCTCGCAGTGGCAACATTGGCTGGCCTCTGAGATCATCAGTTCTCATAGATCTTCCGATGTTTTATCTTGGCTTTCTAAAGGACACTACAACGCTAAAGGTATATAGGAATATGTGGTGTTCTGAATATAAATAAACAAATAAAATAAATTTTATATATATTTGATGGTCACATAACGTCACGAAAGCATTTAACATCTACATATAATCCTGCAGCATTAGTTCGAGATATGAAGACTCATCTTGTACCCTCTATGAATCCGCGGTAAATAGAAATATGTTTATAAGGGCTTTTTTTTATATAAAATAAATAAAACTTCCCCCATGTCAAATGATTTACTTACTTTCTGCATGTATGTGTATATAGTGTCAACAAGTTTCTGTAGTATGGAAATTTCTACCTCTCTACATCACAATAATTAATATTAATTACTATTAAATTATGGAAGCTGTATTTAACATGCACAACTACCCAAGAGAGCTCAATGCTTCTCTACAGAATTCGATTTCCAAGAACCTGCTGCTATCTCCATTACGCTTGCGGTTAATCAAAGCCACTGCACTGCTAGAAATCTATACTTAGTGATAATATTGAAACTACATAATAACGTCGGTATAAACACACGATTTACCAAACACAAACAACGTGCCTTAACAACTTTTTTCTGTTTTCTTTCTGGATATCTTGCGAGATTTTATTATGATGCGGATTTAGTGATTAGCTCTTGAGATTGGTAGACACGTCACTTTTCTCGACAATACTAACAACTACATATTTATCATGCTTGTCGGTGATAAGTGACAACTGATAGTTCGACACGTCATTTTACACAATAATTGACATAGGTACAACTTCTATACTTTTATTTATTTATTTATTTATTTTTGTATCAAGAATCGCTTACATGTAGTGAAAATAAAATTTATTGTATATGTAAAGTTATGGGTTTATCATTTCCTTATTTTACCGTTCTGCTCTATACCTTTCAAAACAACGTGTCTCAATTTTTATATGATCATTTGGTACTTGCATCGACGATCAATTCGGAAACAATTAAAGTACCAGAATGGAATAATCTCTGAGAGACTATTTTTTGTTATTTATTTTAATTTGAAAGAACAGTGTGGAACAAGTAAATGAACTTTTTAAAAAACGACCCAGCACCATGTTCCTGCGAAAATGACTTAACTGGTTCCCAAGAATCTATCGGAAACCTAAGGGGTTATCTAGAGACTAGATAGAGGAAGTTTACTTTTGTTAAATTTGACGACATATTGTAAAATTGCACGCATAATAATTTGCCTTCTACTACCTACGCTAAAGTGAAGTCACACTTGCCGTAAAAGTTTTGATTATAGCACTCATGATTAAAATGGATGAGTTTGACAGAATACACTGTTTTCCTAATTTTACGATTACAGAGAGAGAGAGAGACTGCCGAATCAAATTTATTACGAACGAATTGTTAACAAATTAGCTTCACACTACAACAGCTAATTTATATAGGCTATCACTTCAAGCTCAAAAATACTGTAGGCTATGGGACTTGAACTGATAATCATGGAAAAAGTGAAACATATAAAGAGTACATGCTAACCACGCTAACATTAGAAGGTGAATTAAAATTTGTCAACTTAGTAAACGTCTCATATTACCTATTAATGAATTATGGCAAGGAAGTTTGAATAGCATAGAGAAAAAGAAAATAAATAATAATAATAATAATAATAATAATAATAATAATAATAATAATAATAATAATAATAAAATAATAATAATAATAATAATAATAATAATAATAATAATAAAATAATAATAATAATAATAAAATAATAATAATAATAATAATAATAATAATAATAATAATAATAATAATAATAATAATAATAATAAATATATAAATAAATAAATAAAAATAAAAAGTACAACAATAATTATACATATGTCTGTTTAAAGAATTTAAACTTTTTCATAATAATGACTATATATATGACGGTTAAATAATTTAAACTTTGTCATAACAATAATTATATATATGTCTGTATTTTCATTTATTTTCGATAGTGTCTGAAGAAGGATATGCTAGATATCCGAAACCGTTACAAATTATAATTTAAAATAAAGTGGGTTTTAAGCTTTGGTCAGTGTCTCTTTTGTTAAAATAGTCAATCCAAAGCCATGAATAGTATTATTAGTAAACGTATATAAGGAAATCATTTACACGAAATGCCTGATCGCTTCTCACATTTTGCGGCTTTTTCCTATTTAGCCGTTTGTCTACGCGTAAAATGTTTAATAGGTACTTATGCATATTAGGACTGTCATACAAACATTATGAGAGATTTACATTGTATACCTAATAAAGCATAGAATCCCTTCTCTCTCTTTGTAAATGTCGTTGCGCGTTTGCTAGGCTTACGGAAAGGAACTTGCAGTTTGGCGTTCTTTTTATATAATTTTATTTTTTTCTTGAAATATCTTTTTGGAAATGTGTGTTTTCTTATTCTGTACATTTCAAAGAAGATATATGAAATTCTTTATCATAAGAAAGAGTGTTATTTCTATTTATGTAATTTCTAAAGGCATGCAATAAATTTTTGACGTAAGTATAAACAAAAATTATATTAGAAATTCTATGGACGGCTATACTGACGACGTCATAACGCCCAGTTACCTGGAATATTACTTTGATTCCCCTATATTGTTAGTGTACAAGATGGTCCAAAAGTAGGTATACAGTACCGTACTGATCAGCTCATTGCATTTTATATCATTTTTTATTGTTATCTATCAGGTAGACTTATTTTCTTTACTATTTGTTCTTAATGTGTTTTTACTTACATCTTAAGCAAATAAATCCATAAAATAGAATGTTATACTTGACCAATGCAGGGGTGTATACCTGCTTTTGGGCCACCTTGTATATGACTTAAAGAATGAATCTACAGTGGTTGCCAAACTTTTACACTCACGATAAGTTCCAGTTAGGGCTTTGCTTCTAGCTTGCAAATTTTCTCCACATGCATACACAGAATAAAAGGCAACAGACCTACTAAACTTCTTTTATCAGATTTTTGAGTAGGTTTGTACTACTGAGGATAAAAGAAAGAAAAACGAAAAAGAAATATGTGCAAAGAAAGACGTCTGATATTTGATACCTGCAGCAAAGAATCTCAGCAAATGCCAAGAACTTGAAACAAAAGCACAAGATTACAATTTAGTAGTTATATATATATCGCAAGAGAAAGAGAGAGAGAGAGAGAGAGAGATGTAGGAAATGGAAATAGAAGAAGAAGATGGGTCACCCTTAGCAAGTAGTGGGGAGGATAGTAAGACAAAAACCATTTAAATGCTAAGCAGTTTTAAGGGATCTTACGGTACTAATTGCGAATAATTAATTTGCCAGAGACAGAGAGAGAAAAAGACAGAAAATACGGGAAAGAACAGCAGGGCAGAGTGGGGCGAAAGGTTTCAAAATGAAGAACACAGGAGCATTAAAATCAAGAAAAGAGATAGAAGCTGTAGAAAACCAAGGAAGAGAAAGAAAGAAGAATGAAATACAGCAATACTTTTTTTTTTTTTTTTTTTAAGACTTAGCAACTCATTTATCCAACAACGAAGAGACAAAGAAAGAAACACTTTCTTTATCTCTATGGCAACACAAAATTCCTCCAGCAAAATGCACCACACGAACTGCTTGGCAAAGAAAAATCTTCATTTCGTTCTCTTGACACACGCACACGTATAGAGACGTAAATACCAACTTTAACGAATAGTTTTAAATACAATCGATCTCTTGACCGTATAGATTTGAAACTGTATGCACAATTTTTAGTTTAAGCTTTTGGTTTTAACAAATATATGGAACAGTGTTCTTCTGAGACGTATTTATGATTGGGCATTCAGAAGGTGGTCAATTTTGACACTGAGGGGGAACAAATTTCTGTGAAGACTTATCTTATTTTGAAGAAAACGCTTTGTCGTCTCAGCTTCCGTAGAGGAAGGAGAGATAACCACACAAAAGAAGATGGAGCACATTTCACCTAAATGTTCCCTTTCGCTACAAATTGTGTCGAAGAATTGTCCAAGTGGTCGAAAGGGACACGATGTGACCGGCTAAGGTTTGCTGCCAGCTACAGTATTTTATTATCTTCTTACAAAATTCACTGATAAATTTCAAAGCAGGCTCTTTCACGATTAAATTACTCAACCTTGTACAAACTTGTATTTGCGAATATAGATATCGGTTTCTTATTGAGTGAATATAAATAAAGGTGTAACTTTGAAATAATTTTAAACGATTCGAAGTGTTTTATTGTATATTCATACTCTGTCCTCTTCTCCATTACAAAAATGTCCGCGCAAGGATTTTTTAAAAATAATTCTTTTTGCAAAGGAAGACAAAATACCCATGACTTCCCAGGATCTCGTATCCTAAATTACAGTAATACAAGGTATAGTCACTGGCAAGTGATCAGCGTAAATCTACTACTACTTCGTTCCCTGTTTTGAGTTAATTTCGGTTTGCTAAATCTTTCTGAAAGACGCCGCTACCTTTACAAAAGTGCTATCGTAGTATTATTCTATTCACTTATTTGTTTGCAGTTTAACGCACATATTCAACGTAGTAAAGTTTCTAGGTATAAACCTTGTAGGATTTCACCAAATTTAAAATCACAGGGAGTATTATGATTGTAAGATGTTATCTTTGAAACAAACAGTATGAGCTATCATTTGTTTTGGTCGTAGCACTGAAAATAATAATAATGAGGACTATCAGTCTCCTGCAATCAAATCCAAAATTTTCTAGTATTGCAAGTGAGTTACAGATAGTAAGCCACATTTAGTAGGAAGGCTAAAGAATTGGAAGGCTAACGTTCCAACCTATTCCTTACTATAAATTCTAACGTCTTTTTTTTAAAAAAAAAAAAAAAAAACTAAATTTAACTTTCGAATTCTTCAAACAGTTTGTTCCAACACTACAAGTTTATCAGGAACAGACGAAGCCATAAAACCCAAGTCACATACTGAAGACACATACGCAAACTTACACACAGACACACACACATACATACACACACCATTCGATTAAGCGAATGTGTGTGAAAACATGTTGGTCCCTGGGTAGGCTACATATCTTCATAACGAGGCCCCAGACACGAATGGAAAGAGCACACAAGCTTTGTAAGCACTCTCGTTCAATTCCAAAAAGAGTGAGAAGGAAAATAGTTCCACACACCCTCTCACAGGGACAATTGACAAGTTGTTTATCACATCACAAAGAGAGAGAGGGAGAGAGAGAGAGGGGGAGAGAAACTTTCTTCCTAACACACATACAAATACCTATGATAATTAATGCAATCTATTATTAGAAAAACCTACTTCCTTTGAAAGTATGAGATAAACAGTCTCGTGAGTGGATTCCGAAAATACGTTCTTAGCACTGTACTAGCTCGAAAACAAACATCTTTAAAAGTAAAGGGAAGAAAAGCCAATTAGATTCAGAGGAAAGTAGTAAGTTTACCATGTACTGTATACTAAAACTGAAAAAGGAAATCTAAGTTTTACGTCCCATGGCTATGCCGGATAGGTTTAAAGGAGACTGTGAGAAATGAATAAAATGGTGGAATGAAGAAAGTGGAAGGAAACGGGAGAATCCCAAGAAAACCCACACACAAAGTGTTTGTCCAACACGAAACTCACTTGGTGTGAGCTGGGATCGAAACAAGGACACCACGCCTCCAAAGTGAACGCTCTACCACTGTCCACTGCTACGGCTCCTGTACCATATAGGCTGTGCAAGACCTCAGTGTACTGCGCGAAGATCGGCCATATACCTAAGTGTGAGCAGCGAGGGTTCAAAATGAGAAATCGGCATAATTTTAACGACACATAATATCGCGAATTTAATCTGCACCTTAAATTTTTCACAACTGAAATTTGGATAGCATATGTGGCTTATTTGTTGACTAATACGGTAATTTTATGTATATCCGTGTTCATCGTGAAATCTCAATTAAGCTCTGGGAGTCACATTTGATTAGATCGAAATCAAAACTGAGAATGAATTTGAATACTGGTCTTTTTTTTTTTTTATTCACACTTCTCATTTCACTCTTTCCTCAAATGCACATTTAACAGCAAATCAAAGTATAAAATGAAATGAAATCATTCGATTTTACATCCCACAATTATGTTTTATAGGTTAAAAGAGACGGCTGATTAATGAAAGTGAATGATCATGAAAGAATTTGTGAAATGAGAATGAAACGAGATTAACTCGGGAAAACCAAAGGACTCAATATGATGTTCACCAAGTAACATGCCCTAGAAATGAACCAAGAACCCCCTTTATACCAGGAGGGTTGTCAACTTTAGAAAATGGAAATACCGGAGACACCTTCCTGGAGTATGTATACCTACACTCTTAAGAAATTACGAAGTCATCGCTCGTAAAAAACGTGAACATCTTGAAAGTGGTTACTTCACATAAAATTGAGCGATTCGGAGAAGACTTGTTACTTTTGAAGCATTTATTAAACTTACTTATTCCAGTTTTGGCTTAGTCGGTACATTTAATACGAGGGTCACTAGAAAGTTTTGAGATGTGAAGTAACTTACATTCTTAAAATCAATTTAACACTTACATTTTCTCAAAGTATTCACCATTACACTGTACACACTTTTGCATCCTCGAAAACCACTTTTGGAAGCAGTGTTGCCAGCCTCTTTCTTCAAGTGTTGAAAGTTCATTCTCGTAAGCCACTACAGCTTCTTCAGAACTGCAAAATCTCTTCCCACGCATGCGATCTCTGATCCTGGGGAACAGAAAAAAAAAATCACACGGGACCAGGTCAGGGCTATACGGCGGATGAGTCATAAGTTTGACCTCCGTAGATTCTAAAAACTGAATTGTGATATTGGCCGTGTGTGCGGACGCGTTGTCATGATGAAGCAGGATCCCACGCAATCCAGTTCTTGACGACGTTCTCGAAGCTTCTGGAACACTTTTGTTAGGCACACAGGGGTGTACCACTAAGCAGTAACAATCCTTTGTTCTTCAAGTTGAACAGTTGCAACATGGCCAGATTTGGAGAAGAAAGTTGCGACCATCTTCTTCCCCACACTTCGCGGTCGCTTCACTTTCGTGGGTGAATTTTCGTCTGGAAAGATCCAAACTGTAGACTGGCGTTTATTTTCAGGGTCAAATTGATAGATCCAAGTCTCTCACCAGTAACAATGTCAGAGACGCGTCGAGAATTGCCTCCATCAAATCTTCACACCATTCTACATGCATGCGCTTCTGCTGTCCAGTCAAGGTGTGAGGCACCAAACGAGATGAAGCCTTCCTGAGCCGAAGATGATCATGAAGAATTTTTGTTACTGCTGGCGATCCAATGTTCACTGTAGATTCAATGTCCTTGAAAGTAGTTCGAGGATTTTCTCGAATCATTTGTTCCACAGCGGCAATGTTTTCATCTGACACAGCTGTTGCCGGACGTCCAGCTCTCTCTCTTCATCTTTAAGCGATGTCCGGCCTCCTCTGAATTCACCAAACCACCGAAAAATTGTAGCACGGGAAGGAGCAAGGTCCCCAAATGCCCCCTGCAACCGGTCAAGGCTTTGTGTCTCTTTCAAACCACTTTTGAAATCGTAAAGGATCATTGCCCGAAAATGTTCCCTTTCGAGCTCCATTCTAGACAGCCGAATACTACTCACACCAACAAACAAGTGAAGGCGATATGGCCACGCCGATAAGCGAGCCGAGCTGAAACTTGTTTTGCTTCTTCGCTCTGGATACCACTACCGAAGACAATTGCTGGAATTCAAATACTGTGCCACAACAATGCGTATCTCAAAACTTTCGTAGTGACCCTCGTACGATTGTATATAATGACTAAAGCTCGGAATTAATGGCGAAATAAAAGCCCGAAAATGGCTGGCAAAGTTCATTCATCTACCAACACTATTTCCACAAGATATTTAACGTTTGATTTAAAATAACTAATTACATAATAAACAATTTAAATTCAGCAAGTTTAATTTTACTTTGTGTATTTTTATCTAAACAATCTGCATGAACAAAATAAAAGAGCCATAAAATTGGTTTAATATTATCGAACATTTTTATTCTTAAGTTTAGCATGAAAACTGCTCCTCCTCCAGAATCTGCGAATATAACTTACTTCAAAAAAAAAAAAACTTATTAGAGACGCTTTGCCACTTTCACTATATGAAAATTGTATGCCAATTGTTATTTTGTTATGGAGATTTTCCCACGACTAAAGTCATAATGGAAACTTTCTTCACATACAGGGAAATAATATTTGTGTGTGTGTCGAATGCACACACCTACACACACACACACAAGAGAGAGAGCATATAATCTTTCTCATCCACAATATCATAATTGATAAAAGAATGTTCCATACAAAAAGTACAAGAAAAATGCCTATTATGTAACAATAGCTGCTTCACGAATTCACGACCGGATCCCCCCTCCTCTCTCTAGAGTATAATAAAATACACAACTTAAGACAAAAAAGTTTTCTAAAGTTCCTCGTTCTCCATAACACACATAAGACATCTTATGTTTTAACTGCCTGCCATAAATAATATTTACGTCACTATATTAAAAGCATCTAAAGCAAAAACGCTGTTTTGAATAATAATAATAAAATATGACGTAATTGGAGGAATTATTTAGTTTGCGGGAGTGGAATGAGGGTAGAGAAAGGAAGATCTATACGAGTCATCAATTTGCTTTGCTTCGTACAAATGTAAACAAGAAATTATTTCTCAAATTGGTTTTCCCTATGTTTCGAGGTTTCTTTAATCCTCAAATATTTTCTGACAAACATTTTTGACAGCAGTAGCTTCCAATGTTTCTTCTAGGCTTACTACCGGGGTGACTAGTCACCTCCAGCCCCGTCCGCAGACGTGCACCCGGTCTTCCGGAGCTAAGATAAATTGAACTGTGATTACATGATCGCCCTTTATATATATAGTGTGTCACAGCGCAAACCCTCACATTATGCCCCCCCACCTTCCGAATATCATTTTCTGGAAAAAACCCTCGTTGGTCGTCTTCACAACTGACGTAAGTGACGCCTCAATACACAGACCCTCCACCATCAATTATTAAAGATTGCCAAACATTGCGGTACAGTCCCGAAAGTACTAAGGATCAGCAAAACGTCTCGCATTTGAAAACAAAATTTGGAACTAAAAGCGACTTATACGAACTTTGGCAGTTTTTTTTTCTAAGCTAAACATACAGGACTTCAGACAAGTTTTTTTTTTTAAATTCAATTTTTATCTAAATATCCTGCTGCCACACAACTGCAGTGTTTTACTTGGTTGATTTGGACCTTACCGTCCAGTTCAGCACCAAGGCTATATGAGACGTAGGACATAGTTTAACGTGGAATCCGAACATCGTGGGCTACCACCGGAAATCAAATCCGGATCTCTGCACCAAAGGTGTGTAGTGTTTTTATGTGAGAGTTTCAAATAAACTGATGTCAGAAACATGTAACTTTAGTACATAGATTATCCTTTCGGTTAACGTGAACTAGATTTGTGTAAACCTAATTGAATTTCGTTGGGAACTCTGAGATTACGGTTGCTGTAACTTGTAAAATGACAATATTAAACGTAATAAAGAAGTTATGCCGAAAGGCGGTAAACTGACTCATCTCCCCCCTACAGAACTGAAAACCGAGCCTTATGTGAATCAAGTTTCGAAACTTGCGGGTGCTTTAAAGTTCGGGGCCTCTTGTAAAGCAGCATCTGCGAGAGCGCTATCGTTACCACTAGTTACGGCAGTAACAAAGCAGTTCTGAGAAGAAATAAAAAAATAAATAAATAAATAAAGTGAATGTAACTAACAACTACATATTTAAAAAAAAATAGACCAATATGCATAATTGGTCGAAATGTGAATTTAGTGTGTACGAAAAAAAAAGGGATAACTTGTAGAACGTAGTTTACTGATTACGTATTATGCAAAGCCTCGTTGATCTCCATGTCTTCTTAAAATGGGCTTAAATTGAATTTATTCATTTAAAAAACTGGATAATAAACAATAATAAAAGTTCGGTTATTTTTGAAAATCTCAATTGGTAAATCTATTGCCAAGTTGTAAATACATGTGTAATAAGGAGAAGTGTTAAAGCAAAAATCCATGTTGTTGAAAATCATGTATTTCTGAGTTGAAAATCTTTTAGCTAATCTACTCCGAATTTTACTGTCTCAATTGTCCGAAATGCTGAAATGTATCTGACCTATTCTTTGTGTGCACTTGTAAGAATAGGTAAAATAATAATAATAATAATAATAATAATAATAATAATAATAATAATAATAATAATAATAATAATAATATAAATAAAATAAATAACTGGAGACAAAAGAATTGAGAAATTAGGAGAATTTCAATTGAGAAATAACGACTAGTATTAGGTACAAAGTATCACTCTTAGTAATTTAAGTATTACATATATGCAGGGTGAGTCAAAAATCCTCTTACCACTCCTTACAAAATGAAAGTGAATGTAGATAGTAAGAATTGGTAATTGTAGGGAAAAGTTAGGCTGAGGGGAGCGTTTATGGTGCGTGCCAAGTGAACGGCAGCCATCTTGCTGCCCACCATTTTGAATCTCGCTCAAAAAGTTTAAATAAGAAGGGGAGTCATGTAGTATAAGGGTTAGAATTTTAAGAGAAACTCTGACGTAATCATATTTAACATACCTGTAGTAACTTTGAATCAATAATCACATGAAACTCAAATTTATCAATTATTTCTTGGTGCTGAACCATACCATTAGCCAAAGCCGACAGCATCGAGATCGTCAAGATGCGGGGTTTTAGAAGTGCTCGCTGTAGCTCGTGATTTCAAGGAAAGGTATCCTCAACATGCTCCAGTTTCGCATGTTGCAGTGGCACAGTTACTAACCAAGTTCAAAGAGACCTGTAAATTCGAGGACGGGCCACGATCAGATAGGTTCAGAAGTGCCTCTGAAAAAGGCACAGCTACGGCAGTGCTCGCATCCTATGTTAAATCTCCACAACGTAGCATACGCCGATTATCAATGGAATGTCACGTCAGCCAAACCTCCATTTAGGGTGGGACGCATAAGTGGTATCCTTACAAGCTACAGGTGCAGCAACATCTTTCTGAGGATACCCCAGAACGGAGAGTACAATTTTGTGCAGGCAGTGGAGCAATTGCGTCAGTAACCCAACTTGGCAATACAAATTTTACTCACCGACGAAGCAAGTTTTTATGTTACACAGGGGGTTAAACAAAGTCTACGCTACTGGTTTCCAGAAAACCCCAAGTGGACAGATCCATGTAAAATGATTGGTGCAGGGAAAATCATGATGTGAGCAAGGATCTGGGGAACAAGTATCATTGGCCCATTTGTTATCTCTGGCACTTTAACTGCAGAGCGTTACTTTGACATGTTAGAGCAACTGATTCTTTCCTCAGTATCGGCCCGGGATGGCAGCTTTCCCTTATTTCACCAACATGACAGAGCGCCACCTCATTATAGGATGCAGGTTTGTCAGTATCTGGATGAATAATTTCCTGGTTGATAGATTGGTCGACGTCACCTGCTAGACCACATGATATATCACCGTTAGACTTTCACCTGTGGGTTCTCCCCAAGGCAATGGTATATAGCGAAAAGATTAGGGTTCTGGATCATTTGGAGAAAGGGATACAGAATGCGTGTTCACAAATCACATCTAAGACATTGCTCCGTGTTCATACAGCTTGGGGAGACACGTTTCCAAACATGTCTAGTTCAACATAGCCAGCACATTGAACATATTTAATGAGTTTCGTGTGATTATATCTTTATACAGGGTGCCCAATATACAATGTAACCTGGAGTTTGGGATAGTAGAACTTTTGAACCTGAAATGATACATAAATAATGGATATACCAAAATGAAGCTTTGTTCATGCATATATTTTTAAACTAGGAAGCAACGATTGAAGTACACTAGGGACCACTGAGTGTTGCCAGGTGTAACAGAAAATGTAAATCACTTTTTTTTTTTTTTTTGTAAAACACGTAAATTGACTCATAACTCATACGTATGGGTGTTCTGTCGTTAATTTTCAGTTTGTTTAGTTGGAGTAGCTTAGAAACTATGGATCCGAATAAAGAATTTTTCATTTCCACCTACAACTAATCGGATGAAGCGTCTGCAAGGGGAAACTAGGGAAATCGTAGTTTTAATAAATTAACACACTAAATTGGCAATATTGTTGATGTTTTAGTGCATCAAAAGGTCTGTTAAGAATCTGTCTACATTATGCAATTCCTCAAAACAATGAAAAAGAAACTTTGAAATTACCATGATATACTATTGGAAATTTCATGACGGCCTTAGGGTGAGGTCCAGAAAATTGACCTATTACCCTTCTCCGCCCATTACATGGTAGTGAAACAGATATTTTTTCTGAAATCCGATGTTGCCAACAAATTCGAACTCCATGACAGCTCTCAGCTAAAATAGGAGGGGGTGAGTAAAAGCTGATCTCCGTTACTTGAGTAGGGAATGGAAGGTTTTAAATGTTTTGGCGAAGAAAAAAGTAGCCTGGAAAGCTGCGAGTCCTTCGTGTTGCTTTGTTATTTGACACTTCAACAGAATATCTTTCTTCTTCCGTTAAGAAGGAGCGACCCATATGTGCAGGTCAGTTGGTCAATGTTAGTTAATCTCCCTGTTCTCTATATAGAAAGAATGAAATAAACAAAGAAGGCAAGAAATACATTTTGGCATTTTTTAAAAGATAAACATGCATCTATTGAAAAAAAGCACGAGGAAGATTTTAATCTATATAAAAGTATCTTCAATTCTAGTCGAATAATAATATCTGAAATGCATGATGAAGAAGTAACTTTCTCATTTACATAATAGATAAGGCAACAAGATATCAAAAATTTACGAATAGTGTATTTCAATTATATTTTACATTTTATTAAATTACATTATTTTTAATTATTTTATTACATAATTACACTATATTTTACATCAATTATTTTTATAGAATTCTTCACTAGAGCATAGGCCGTCTAAATTAATTTTCTTTTACTGAGTTTTCCTCATGACACCGGAAGAACATAGGCATAATATTAATTTTTCTTCTTTCTCTTCGTTATTTGATAGTTATGTATAGGCCACGGGGTATAGATTGAGTTACCCAGGATGACCATGGTTAGTTATTAGCGGAACAACTATTCTCATATATTATATTATTATTATTGCTGAGAGGTATTTACGTATTTAATAGAGATCTAGGTATATTTTGAATGAATTTTAACGTTCTAATGAGAAATGGGGAAAACATTTAGAAAGGATGCTGACAAATAATAAGTAAAAGGTAGTATCTCACAATTCGTTTGAGAGGAAAACGAAAATCGTGGACAATTCTGTCAAGATTTCTCGTTGCATAATTCTGTAAACTTTCCAATTGTAATGTGAAATTGAGCACCAGGAAATGTTGTTTTACTATTATAGTTAATTTAATATGCTTTGTTTCGGATTGATTCCCGACCAAACACAGAATTTTCAGTTTTTAATCTACATCTTTAGATAATTGAATTAAGAAAGAGGGAACCTTGGCCTAGAACAACAATCAAGAAAGCAATGTGATAACCCCACATGACATAACTTGCCTTCGTTGTAACATTAAATTATTATTTTTATTACCGCTAATCATAAAATTATTTATTAACTGGCTGAAGAACCGGCGTTCACGGGAAGAGTAGATTTATGGAGAATATTTGAAATGTGAATCATATTTGAACCCTTTTTTCGCATTTAGAACAGGTATTTAAATGGAAATTAAATTATAAAAGGTTAGGCGACCCAAGTGCTATTTTCAAAAATTGATTTTAAACTGTTTAACAGCTTTTGACATATTCTATATTTGAACCCTTTCCCCCTAGGATACGCCTTTAATGAAAGTGACATGAAAGGAATCCGACTCTTATAAAAAAGTTCATGTAGGTAATTTTCCTCGAATAAAATTTCCTCAAAACATGTCGCTCGTATTTCATGTTTAAGCAATAACTGCAGCATAATATGATATACTTTAAGAAATTGGAGTGAGAAAATTTAGTGGAGTGGCCTGTATCTTATTACATATTGAGAAAATAATTATAGAATTTTTCCTCTTAAAGTGGAATTTCACAAAATGCTGGAGCAAGTGTTCACTTACTTTTAATAATGAGTTTATATACTGTTTCATCTCCCTAACATGTCGCGAAATATCGTATTCTTGACATACATTTTAAACCCTATTCCTCCACCTTAGCATATACATTTTGATGACATAACGACTATCGTTTTACTGTTAATAAAACTTTCAAACTATGCGAATTCAAGAAGGAGATTAAAACGTATTCTTGAAACACTAAATCGATTGCAAAAATCCGTTTCTTGTTTTACTCATTAAAAAGCAAATATTTTACTCATTATTTAATTAATATTCTTAATTTTATCGAAACAAAGTTGAAATAAACAAAATAAATAATAACAGAATTCATTCTTCTTAATAGTTGAAAGTGGTGTATATTTTGTATTTTAATACATGCTTTTAAGAATAAATTATGACATTTGCATTAAATAGTGAATATTACACATGATTTCTTGCTATAGATAGATCAGACAATAAAAATATGGTATACTCTGAAATATTAAAATATTGATTTGGTCGTGTACTTAAAAATCTTTTTTTTTTTTTACTAGCATTAACACAAAATAGAGCATGTACCTCTCGTTGACGAGGGGGGGGAGAGCAAAGCAGAATCCCAAACCCACGGCGAGGGGGAAAAAGAAAGAGAGAAAAGTGACCTCTTAAACCCACATGTGTAAGTCATAAATCAGAGTATAACAGAGACCCAAAACTATGGCAACGTTGGTGGATACACATTTACTTACAATGTCACTAGTAAGAGGATACGAGTGTTCGGACATTGCCGAAACCACCCACGGAGAGGTTTCTTGTTCTTGCGACGAGAGTAAAATTCTTACTTAGATGCACCCGGCAACACTGGTATTATCACGAAATGAGTTATCAGCTCTACAAACAGGTGCTGGAAGTGCCCCTGTTTTGATTCAAACACTGGTTCACACGTTTCATCATGTTAACAGCAACTTTACGAAGAGTACATGTGTTAATGTTCTCAATGGTATTGCGAATGTTCGTTTTCAGGTCTTGTGTAGTTCGAGGATCGTTTTTGTATATTTCTTGCTTTCAGTAGCCCCATATAATGAATAGCAGGGTTGCCGGGCGTATGTAAGTAAAGAGTTTTATGATAATTTCAAAGTTTCATTTTTGTTGTTTTGAGGAATTGCATAATGTAGACAGATCCTTAACACACCTTTTGATGCACTAAAACATCAGCAATGTTGTCAATTCAGAGTGTTAATTTATGAAAACTACGATTTCCCTAATTCCCTCTTACAGATGCCTCATCCGATTAGTTATAAGTGGAAATGAAAAATTCTTTTTTCTCTCTATAGCTTCTAAGCTACTCCAACTAAACAAACTGAAAATTAACGACAGAACACCTACGTATGTTATGAGTCAATTTACGTGTTTTGCAAAGAAAAAAAAATTGATTTACACCTTCGGTTACTTCTGGCAACACTGTGTGGTTCCTAGTGTACTTCAATCGTTGTTTCCTAGTTCAAAAATATATACATGAACAAGGTCTGATTTTGGTATAACTATTATTTGTGTATCGCTTCAAGTTCAAAAGTTCTACTATCCCAAACTTCGGGTTGCATTGTATATTGGACACCCTGTAGTTGTTACAGTTATGTTAAATATGATTACATCGTTGTGTTTCTCTTAAAATTCTAGCCTTGTTTCATATATCACATAACCCCATTCCTATTTAAAATTTCGTTCACCTCTGGTGCTTGGGGTCCCGGGTTCAATCCTAGCCCCCGCCAAGTGAACTTTGTGGTGGACAAACACCGTGCGCGTGGGTTTTCTCGGGGTTCTCCCGTTTCCTCCCACTTCCTTCATTCCACCATTTCCTTCATTACTCATCATCACCGTCTCCTTTAGCCTAACCGGCATAACCGCGGGACGTAAAACTCAAAGATTTCATTTCATTTTCCTATTTAAAATTTTTGAGCGAGATTCAAAATGGTGGACAGCAAGATGGCGGCCGTTTACCACGATGCACGATGTTTCCACTCGGCCAAACGTGTGATTAACAATTATCAACTCCGGCTATCTACACTCGCTTTCATTTTATAAGACGTGATAAGGAATTTTCGACTCTCCCTGTATATCCTAGCTACCTGAAAGACACAGGAATAGTACATGTACCGTACATTGTAACTTGTTTCTAGAACATTATGTAGTAACCCTATGACGCTATAATATAACTGGGATAGGTCAAAGTGGCTAACATGCGTAATTTCTATGCGCATGGTTCCGTTTCAGGTCTCCTGTGGGAGTTCTAAACCTCGGATAAATATCCCGAATAATGGTTCGCATATCATTTTAAATAGCAAGTTCTATCTCATATAACCTATTTCTTAAAAAGAGACTTTAAACTTCAAACAAAAGGAGAAAAAATCTGATCCAATTCGAGCTCTAGTCTGATAATATGTCACTTGAATGGCGTATGTTCACCAAATCATATTCGGTCACAACTGATCCTTCAATGTTTAGACCGAATTTTGCTACCTGTTTAGTAGTGGCTTCTTACGACTATGGGTAATCACTGAAAATGTTGTCCCTAGCGGCCATCGAACTTGTGATTACGAGCTCTAAAGATAGGTATAATAATCATTAGGAAATAAGAATTAGGACTACAAGGAAATAATAATCATTAGACTACAAGGAAATAAAATTAAGAAGTTCGCCGAATTTAATAGTTTTGACCTATAAGTAAATGGTTATGCTTTCACCACTTTGAAGGCCAGTTTCCACAAGGAAACAATACATTTTCATAATTTTTCTTCATGATTTACTTCAAAATAGTCTGTTACAAACTTCTATCAAAACATTTCCTCTGTCTTTTATTGTTTCTTTTGCTTGAGAAAGAAAGGGGGAGGAAAGAAATGGAATTGGTTAAGAAATGAACAACTACATCACGAAATGTAGATACAGTGCACAGAACACAAAACGTATTTATTGATCGAATTACATCACTTTGCCTTGGCTGAGTTTGAGAACGGGGAAAAGATGGGGCTGAGATAAGTCATCCAGGAAATGCGGAAACTCTTCCCTTCCTCTCTTTTCCCTTTCCCTGCATCATTTCTATTGCCTGCATCAGTCAGAAACGTTTCTTCTCTGAACAGCAGGGTTTGAACGTTGAAAAAAGTTTCCCAACAATTACTTCACACTACGAGAAAGACACAGAGTACGTATGAAATTCTCTTCTCAGCACTGTAGCATAGTAGGTAGGTAAGTCATACATATTCACGGGAATTGCCACAGAAGAAAGTTTTTCTAAGTAACGGGTTTCCAAAATGATCTTTTCAAAAGGAAAGAGCACTCATAAAGTACTTACTCTGGCATGAAGTAAAGTGCGGCATGCGGTATTCAAAACTAAGAATTGCAGAATGCGAAATTACACTAACATTTTTCACATAACAACATAAAAACACATTTTAAGAACTAAGATATTCCATAGTAAGCGTTTCTGATTTTGTGTTTAATTGACAACTAATGGTTTAGAAGCAGATATCCTAAGATTTTCAGCTTATCAAGAGATACAAAACTCGTTTTCATATGACACAGACTTTCCAAACTACGTCTACCTGAGCCTGGTTTTAGACAAGTGTAAAATTTCAATAATAAACACCATAAAGATCTGCCTAACCCTTTGACATTCCGACTGTTCTTTAAAGAAAAATGTTGACTGTCAGTTAAGTATCTTACCGCTTTGGCACTATTCATCCAAGCATTATGATTCATACATCATTCTTTTAGAATAAAACAAACTTTCAAATGGTACCAAATTCACAAGTGTACGACGTATACCCAAAAGGGAAATTTGAGGTAACTCGAGAAATTCACATTCAAAAAATCCTTTTCGGGAAGTTTGGCGCTCCCTAGGCCGGCCCCGGGTTTCACGTACCCGAAAAAAATCTACCTTGAAATATATTCCTGTCCTATTGTAACTCATAATTATTTTCAAAGAGAAGCTATTGTATTATCTAACAAAGGAAATGGACGCGAATCCTTCGAAAATAATACCTTCTTATAAACAACCGTCCCAAGCACTCAAAAAAAAAAATCACTTTCCCTACTAAAACTTCCCTATTAAACGTGTTCCTGAGAGAGAAAATAGTTTCCCCCTAAAACAGAGAGTCACAAAGTTAGAAAACAGCATGCAATGCTAAGAGAAAACCTTTCTGACTTCTATAGGAAAACATGGGTAGACGAGGGAGGGAGCTGATGAGGGACAGTTTGTCACCTATGGTCATGTACTGTGAACTTTAAATCTATAAAGCTTTCTTGAAACCTGCCTTTGTTCATACTGAAACAATCGAGTATTCATAGTCAGTGTGAAGCACGTGCAATTCTCATCAACATACATTTAAATGACGTCATCACTATCCACATGCTTGTGTGTAACGCAAGCTTACACAACCCCACATTCTTTGAGGGAAGTGCCAAAAGGAACTGTGTTTAGGGAATGCGATTTTTTTAACAAAAAAAATTCTTCTGGAATAATGAATGAAATAAAAATTACATATAAATGTAAGTGATCTTAATAAATAAAAAAAATGTTGATAGAATATATAAATATTTAAAATTTTTGTGTATTTTTACATTCCCTAGCTTGCGAACTAGTGGGTTCTTTTTTTATGGTCACTTGCCCCGTCAGTGACTCCTTCCAAATACATGGCCTACTACTGCCCACTGTATATATGGATGTCTTCCACCATCAGACAAATTTATAGTATTAATTACTTTGATTCCCGGAAGGAAATCACACCTCCCATCCTGAACGAGAGACAATACAGGATAAAAATCTGTACTTACCACACAGCCTGATGAAAAAGGATTCAAGAAAAAGAAATAATAATAATAATAATAGTA
The DNA here is from genome assembly GCF_964235325.1 of Thermobia domestica. Taxonomy (NCBI): domain Eukaryota; kingdom Metazoa; phylum Arthropoda; class Insecta; order Zygentoma; family Lepismatidae; genus Thermobia; species Thermobia domestica. The sequence goes on from NC_137464.1 coordinate 160,440,546, forward strand.
ATCCTCTTTCCTGTGAATGAATACCAAATGACTTTTATTCTTGTTTATAAACCAATGTGATTTGGAAATGCCCTACAAACGTCTTCTATCTGGAAACTAATATTGATTATTCACTTGTGATTACACAAAAAAGTTTGTTTCCTTTTTTTTTTTTATTGTTCGTGCGCACTATAAATTGAAATGTTGGAAATCATCCTTCTTGCAGTGTCCTTAAGAAATATAAATGGAAGTTCCTATAACCTGAGAGTTTATGGAGTAGAGTATTTGTCCAGCTAAACACACTTATTTAGGATTTTATCACACATTTTAGACTTTTTATTTTATTTAGAAATATTTTTTTAGTCTTTGATGAGTCCAGTTTCTGCCGAAATACTAACTGATGCTCCGCCACTAGTAACACTGTTCGTTGACTAATTACTCATTTTTGTCTTGAAATATTCAGTTTTTTTAAAAAAAAATAAAAGCACAATCTTTGCCACCGAGAACACAGGCATTATCACCAGTTTTCTGAAGTTGCATTCTCACTATCGTCTCCTGGTCAGTTTTTCTGTGAGGAGACCTCCCTCTTCGCACTTCAAACAAAAACACACCAACTGACCCTCGTTTCTCCCTCCAGCATTTCTTTCAAAACTGTCGCTCTCTCTCTCCCCCGCGACTCCATTCCAGATATCCTATTTCGGAAAGGGACGCTGTCTGTCTCTTGGTTTCTTTCACGTTTTCTTAAAAAGAATCTTGTGGAAAACTTCAGGCTTTTCTTTCTTGCGTTATTAGAATGTCACTTCTAAGTAAGTCACTCCACATACAAAAGTTCTATACTAATTGCTATATATATATATATATATATATATATATATATATATATATATATACTCAATATACTCACTTCTATCTATTTGAAAAACATTTTTTTTTCATTGTTTGTAGAAGTCCGGTAGTTTGTTTTAATTTGAACTAGGCACTGAATTTTTCGATTATATTTAGTTATATGATTAAAAAAATAAAAATATTATAGAAAACATAAAAATAATCATGTGAACTAACATAGTACATCTAAATACACCTCTTATCACTTGAAAGTGATTATTCAGTTGAATTCTTTTTCGGTTGGGTGGCATAGTCCACTCTCAGGTGAGAAGCACAACAGTCCTTCTAGATGCCAAAGTAATTACTTTATGAAATGAAATTTTACATTTACTTTAAATGAATGAGGGCGCGTAAGGGTAATATATTTACAAGTGCTGCAATTCCAAGAGCATTTGGAATTTCATCTATTTAATTATATATCAAATAAAAGAAATATCAATACGTAAAATACAAAATTAAAATATCAATATGCAAATAGGTAAGATATTTGCATATTGAAAAATAACAAAATTGCATATTATTATCAAATTGCACTTGTGAAAGGTTTGCCTTTCACAATCCCCCCTTTGAAATTTTAGAATATTATGAATATAATTTTATAGAATTTCACTATCCATAAAATTGAAGATAAATCATGATATAATTAGTTTTTGAAAATCTTATACATTCCTATAATATACACTGTAGTCGTAAATCTCATATCCAACATAATGAAATTATATATAATTATAAAATGAAAACACTAATACTGATAATAATAATAATTATTTTACTGATAATTAGAAAATGAAAAGTTACTTATTGAACTACACAAGTCAATTAATTAGCTTACAAATTAAATATTTAAATGAATGTCAACCATTGATTTGGCTATTCTATGTAACTCTGAATTTTTTTACTACTTAATGAACATATATACAACAATAGTACTTAGACAATAGTAACAGTCCCTTCTTACATATTACTATCCTTCCATTTCCATTTATTTCTTAATTTTCTTCTGTTTTCTCTTCTTGTACATCTCGTTGATTGTACTTCTTCAACAGGTATGCATTTCTTTTGATAGTTTCCTGTTCTTTATTAGGATTCATTAAAGTATAAACGTTCGTATCTGTTCTGCTGATTACTTTCCAAGGGCCTGAATATAACAACATTAATTTCTTTGACACGCCTGCAAATGCATCAGACTTTGGGAAAACTCGTACCAGAACCAATTCTCCAATTTCATATTGTATAGTTTTATGGTGAGCATCGAAATATTTCTTCCTGGCCATTGCCTTCTTCTTTAGGTTTCTATGTGCAAGTTCCACAAAGTACTCAGCATTTGTTGGTCTTTCAACCTCCGGAACTTCAAATAACTTGGCGACTTCGCTGGTCGAAGAAACTCCCAAGTGGACCTCATAAGGAGACAGTTGAGTGCTCAGATGTTTTGCGGAATTGAGACATCTTTCTACTTTATTCAAGTATTTTGGCCAAGACTTCTGAGTGCTGTAACAGTATTTTCGCAACATGCGTACTGTACTCTTCACAGCTGTTTCTGCCATCTCACCCTGTGGATAGTAAGGTGTGCTCATTAGGTGTTTTAGGCCTAATGACGTCATTTCTCTCTTCCACCTCTCCGAGGTAAACTGTGAACCTTTGTCCGTCAGTAGGAATTCGGCATTCGGGCACAGCTTCAAAAATTCTTTTAATTTCACAAGGGCAGTCTCTGTAGTTGCTCGCTTGCACGCGTAAAGTCCCACTAATTTAGAAAAGGCATCTAAGAATACTAAAATGTACTTCACGCCTCCAATTCCTGTCACCAAAGGTCCACAGAAATCGGCACAGAGGAAGACACCTTTCTTATTTGGGACTAGTGGATTCAATGGGCCACTTGTATAGCATGCAGGGGGATTCGCCCGCTGACATATCTGGCATGTTCCACAGTATTTTCTTATACTCTGCCTCATCTTTGGCCATACATAGCATTCAGACAGTTGTGGTACAAGCTTACTCGCTGAAAGATGGCCACGTTCATCGTGATAAAAGTTTAGAAGAGGTTTCACCATCACTTCAGGAATGCATATTCGCACTCCATTATTATCTCGCTTACACAACCTTCCATTCAAAATTTCGTATGTGTGCGTTTTTCCTTCTGGATATTTCTTTACCTTCAACGGCCTTCTTCAGTTTTCCATAGAAGGGATCAGACGTTTGCATTTCAGGTAAAATCGAAATTAAATTTCTTAATTCACATGGGACCTCTTCCAGTATTCCCATTAATGTTTCTTTCAAGATAGGTTTTGAGTCAATCTCTACATCGAGATTTTCACTAGGCGGATATCTTGAATGGAAATCAGCCTTGTTTCCGTTTGAAGGAACGTGTTCAAATATGAAATCTAAATTTGCCAGAGCGAGAACCCAACGCGTAATACGTTGGTTCGTAAGCCTACATAGAAGTATAAATTTGAGAGCATGATGATCAGATCGTATCCGAAAACGCCTGCCTATCAAGTATTGTTTGAACTTTGACACACCTTCAATTAGTGCCGCAAATTCTTTCTCCGTTATTGTATAGTTTTTCTGTGGTGCAGAGAACACTCGGGATGACATCCCTATGACACGTGTGTCACCATTGTCACGACTTGGTACAACAGGCTTGAACAAGCCCGATCAGATGCATCAACCTCTAAAATCATCTCTCTGTCTTCCATAGGTTTCTTAAGAACAACTTCCTCTTCAAATATTTCCTTAATTTTGTCAAGTGCAGTTTGGTGGCTGGCTGTCCACTTGTATTTGACACCTTTCTTTAATAATTGGAAAAGTGGATATAGGACTTCAGAGTATTTGTTACTGAAACATCGGTAGTAACCAAGATAGCCAATCAATTTCCTCAATTCTTTAACGTTACGAGGTGCACGAAAATCTATTACTTTCTGTATTTTCTTTTTATCCTTACCAATCCCTTCCTGTGATAACTCATATCCCAATATTTTTATCTTAGTGCGTGCAAACTCACATTTCTTTAGCCTTAGTGTCACTCCACCCTTTCTTAACAAACTTAACACTTTGTCAAGGTGCACCAGGTGTTCTTCGAAGCTTCTAGAAGCGATAAGGGTGTCATCCACGTAACTATTGCAGTACTGTTTGACTTCGTCACCGAGCACTTGATCTAGTGCTCTTATACAGGAAGATAAACTAGTCTTTGTTCCAAACGGTAATTTAACAAAGCAATACGATATACCTTCATGTACGAAACCCAGGTATTTCTGATCTTGTTCTCTGACACGAACCTGAACAAAAAATTCTACAAGATCTATTTTGCTAAACATGACTTTGTCACTCAGTTCCTGTAAAAGATTGAGAGGAGGGACAGGCTGGTCTGTTTCTCCCCGCATAATTTCTCCAAGTTTCCTCCCGTCGATACATACTCTTACCTTACCATTGGATTTAGGAACACATACTAACGGATTACTAAAGGAGCTGGGACATTTTTTTATGATGCCCCAAACTAACCACCGGTTTATTTCATTCTTAACCTGGTTTTTGAATTTTACTGGAAACGGGTACATTTTCGACTTTATAGGAGTGTGTTCAGTTAATTCGATCTTGTGTTCATAACCTTTTATACATCCAGGCTTTTCGTCAAATATCTCTTTATGTTTTATGAGGAGGGCTGCTAGCTTGGATTTCTGAGATTTTGACAAATCTTCATATGCATCAACGTGGTTAATTATATCATCGTCGGTGGCCTTCGTCTCGACTCTAAGCCAGTCAGACGGTGTCAAGACAATAGTCTCCAACTCAGAGGCGGTTGGGAATTTCCTTACATCCAACCTTTGTACTGGGGTGCTTTCACTTGACCTGTCCCCATACGTACACAGGGCCACATTTTTAGTTTCTGTATGTCTTTCTAAAGCATACATATCATCATGAAATTGGCTTGTATCTTCCATGTTACCACCGTCAAGAACTTCTTCGATATTGCGTAATACAAGATCGTGATTATCAATTTCCACATCTTTGAAGCTAACTTCGACTTCATAGGGTCGCTGCAAAACTAGCACCCCTCTCCCATAATCCAAGATGGCACTTGATTCTGCGAAAAATTGAGAGCCAATAATAAGATCTCTATTTAGACCACTTACTATTATCCCTACAGTCTGAAATGTTTTCCCATTAATGGTGATTTCTAGCATCGTTTGCCCTTTTATAACTGCAATTTTCTTACCAAATGCTGAGGTAACTTTCATATTGTTTGCCTTTAAATACGCAGGTGGTGGAACACAGTTCCTCACAGTGTCCCATAGCTTCTCACTGATAGCTGAAATCGAAGACCCAGAATCCAATAGTGCATTAACTGAGTGAGCAAAGATTAACACGTTAATTTCTGGCAAAGTTATAATGTTATTTCTTGCTACTGGTTCATCTCTTGTATCTAAAAGTTGGTCGAAAATTCCATTAACATGGTCAAAAGTTTCTTTATTCAAGGGGACTCTCTTCCCACTTCTTAATATTAAATGAAGATTATTTTGTTCCGAGCTACATGATGTTTCAAAATGTCTCTTGTTCTTTATTTGTTCACACATATTACATTTTATACAACTTTCATCTAACGTGGACTCTACCTCTTTTAAAGACGTTTCGTAACTATTGACACCCTCATTTGTTTTTTCTAGCACACCCTGGGATGAGTAGTTTACCAGCTGGACATTTTGTGAAATATTCTGTACATCCGTATCCTGCTGTTCCCAAGCGTGTGCTTCTCTTCCTCACTGGTTGTTAGAAGAGCTGTTGCTGGAATTTCCGCTATTTGCATACACTTGACCTGCCTGAGACTCACCCTGTGAGTCATATGTTTCGAGTAACTGAATCTGTTCATCGTCGCTATAGTCTCCTCTATTATTTTGACCCTTAAACCTATTTCCACGCTGATTTCCTCTCGAACCGCGCTGAGAATTTCTGTTTGAATGTCCATTGTGACTGTTACTAATATTATGGTTTCTTACAGCACGTCCACGGTTACTGGTACTGGCCTCAGAATTTTGCGTATGTGCTTCATTTCGTTCTGGTCTCCTATTGCTGTTTCGAGTGTAGGGTCTCTGATTGTGTCTATCATTTCTTTCATACCGATGTGGTTTCTTTTGATTTGGGGTCTCACGAGTTACTTGCATCATATTTAGACTCTTCTTTGACTGGTAGCTGTCACGTTCTCGATAGCTGGTTTGGATTTCGTTTACTACAGCAAGCATCTCAGATATACTTTTTGGTTTAGCTGCCACCACTATACGAAACATCCACTGAGGTAATTGTCTTGGAAGAACCTTCAGTAAAGTTTCTTCATCCATTGGAGGATCCAGCACAGAATTTTGATGTAATAGAGTCAACAAGTAATCAGAGGGTTGCTGCTTGTTGACTTTTGGATCATAATGGCTGGTAAGTATATTTGCCCTCAGTGTTGCCAGCCTCTCATGATTCAAGTACGTAGATTTGAATTGGGTAATAAACTCTTCATATGTGGTTATTTTGTTCTGCATTACCTTAAACCAACACAATGCAGAGCCCTTCAGAGTCCTTGGTATAAAAGACAAACGTAATTCTGGAGCTACGCCTGTTAACTCAAAATAATTATCCAAGTCAATCAGAAACCCATAAGTTTGAGCTTCATCTTCCAGGCCTTTGTATACAGGTAAACTTAAGTCTCTGTGCATAAACGAGGACATGACTGATGTAAGTTGGACTAGATTGCTGTCAGTCTGTGTGACCGGTGATGCTGGTGACGGAGTTACAAGTGAAGGAAATACATTTTCAGGCATAGTTCTACAGTTTGACGGAACTGACTCATTTCTCGGTGTCGGTGATGTCACAGGTTGTGACACGGAACTGCTCGTACCCGGACCAAGCTTTGTCGCAATTAAAACTTCAGTTTCCTTACGAAGTGTTTCCTGAAATTTCGACATAGTATTATCGACGTTAGCATACAGTGCATCTATCGAGTCTTGCGTCTTGGAAGCAATATCTCTCATTCTATTATTCATACCTTCTTCCATATCATTTATCTTTTCTCCTAATTGTTCTGATACTGTTGCCTGGGCATTCAGAATTTCATTTCTGAGCTCATCGCGTAACTCGTCCTGACCAATGGTAAGCTCGTCTACTCGGTGGTCAAATTCGATTCGTGAACGCTCTAGCCTGGTCTGTAAATCGGTAGTCCGCTCATCAACATTACCTAACTTAGTATTAAATTCTGACCTAATTTCTTTAATCGAATTTTCCAATGAGGTTTTCAACTCGCAATTGGATAACTCTAATCTCTCATGCACGTCATTCAATGAATTCCTAAGGTCATCCTGTAATTGTCGAGTAGTATTCTCTAAGGATTCCTGTAATTTATTTTCCAAATTTTTGTTGGAGTCAAGCAACTTACTCTCTAAATCTGTACTAGTCGTTTGCAACTGAGCTTCTACTTTTACCAATGAATTTTTCATTTCAAGCAATAGGCCTAATATCTGATTCATGGTGGTGGTATTCGATTCTTCCGATCCTGACTCCGTATTTTCCGTTTCCTTTTCAGTATTTCCCGCAATGCTATCATTGCTAAACGTACTTTCCGCATTAGTTGCGTTTTCTAAATCTTCTCCCCCCTCGGGACTGACATGCTGCGCGTCGTCTAGATTTGATACTTTTCCCTCCATTTTCTTCAACTGTAACCTAGTTGTTACCATAGAGCAGATCTAAGCTAGTTAGCTAAACTCTAATACTCTAAAAGCAAACGTTTTTTTTTAACATGTACTTGTAAAACTTTTTCTCTCCCCCCTTAAACTCTACTTGAGTTCAATAACTTCGACACATGACATAGGTGCAAAAATTTCCACTAAACACAGGCAAACATTCAAAACAATACATTTTTCAATAAACAAAAGCATGAAAATACACTACACCAATTTAGAGTAAATGCAAACCATCAAAACATACTAGAATAATTTCTCATGCTCTTGGAATTGAATTTGGAACGATATTCATAATCCCGAAAACTTATACCAAAACAACGTCTGATGGATTTTTGTTAGCTTCACGCTTAGGGCGCCAAAATTTTTGTGTAACGCAAGCTTACACAACCCCACATTCTTTGAGGGAAGTGCCAAAAGGAACTGTGTTTAGGGAATGCGATTTTTTTAACAAAAAAAAAATTCTTCTGGAATAATGAATGAAATAAAAATTACATATAAATGTAAGTGATCTTAATAAATAAAAAAAAATGTTGATAGAATATATAAATATTTAAAATTTTTGTGTATTTTTACATTCCCTAGCTTGCGAACTAGTGGGTTCTTTTTTTATGGTCACTTGCCCCGTCAGTGACTCCTTCCAAATACATGGCCTACTACTGCCCACTGTATATATGGATGTCTTCCACCATCAGACAAATTTATAGTATTAATTACTTTGATTCCCGGAAGGAAATCACACCTCCCATCCTGAACGAGAGACAATACAGGATAAAAATCTGTACTTACCACACAGCCTGATGAAAAAGGATTCAAGAAAAAGAAATAATAATAATAATAATAGTAATCCTCTTTCCTGTGAATGAATACCAAATGACTTTTATTCTTGTTTATAAACCAATGTGATTTGGAAATGCCCTACAAACGTCTTCTATCTGGAAACTAATATTGATTATTCACTTGTGATTACACAAAAAAGTTTGTTTCCTTTTTTTTTTTTTTTTATTGTTCGTGCGCACTATAAATTGAAATGTTGGAAATCATCCTTCTTGCAGTGTCCTTAAGAAATATAAATGGAAGTTCCTATAACCTGAGAGTTTATGGAGTAGAGTATTTGTCCAGCTAAACACACTTATTTAGGATTTTATCACACATTTTAGACTTTTTATTTTATTTAGAAATATTTTTTTAAAGTCTTTGATGAGTCCAGTTTCTGCCGAAATACTAACTGATGCTCCGCCACTAGTAACACTGTTCGTTGACTAATTACTCATTTTTGTCTTGAAATATTCAGTTTTTTTAAAAAAAAAAATAAAAGCACAATCTTTGCCACCGAGAACACAGGCATTATCACCAGTTTTCTGAAGTTGCATTCTCACTATCGTCTCCTGGTCAGTTTTTCTGTGAGGAGACCTCCCTCTTCGCACTTCAAACAAAAACACACCAACTGACCCTCGTTTCTCCCTCCAGCATTTCTTTCAAAACTGTCGCTCTCTCTCTCCCCCGCGACTCCATTCCAGATATCTAATTTCGGAAAGGGACGCTGTCTGTCTCTTGGTTTCTTTCACGTTTTCTTAAAAAGAATCTTGTGGAAAACTTCAGGCTTTTCTTTCTTGCGTTATTAGAATGTCACTTCTAAGTAAGTCACTCCACATACAAAAGTTCTATACTAATTGCTATATATATATATATATATATATATATATATATATATATATATATATATATATATATATATATATATATATATACTCAATATACTCACTTCTATCTATTTGAAAAACATTTTTTTTTCATTGTTTGTAGAAGTCCGGTAGTTTGTTTTAATTTGAACTAGGCACTGAATTTTTCGATTATATTTAGTTATATGATTAAAAAAATAAAAATATTATAGAAAACATAAAAATAATCATGTGAACTAACATAGTACATCTAAATACACCTCTTATCACTTGAAAGTGATTATTCAGTTGAATTCTTTTTCGGTTGGGTGGCATCGTCCACTCTCAGGTGAGAAGCACAACAGTCCTTCTAGATGCCAAAGTAATTACTTTATGAAATGAAATTTTACATTTACTTTAAATGAATGAGGGCGCGTAAGGGTAATATATTTACAAGTGCTGCAATTCCAAGAGCATTTGGAATTTCATCTATTTAATTATATATCAAATAAAAGAAATATCAATACGTAAAATACAAAATTAAAATATCAATATGCAAATAGGTAAGATATTTGCATATTGAAAAATAAGAAAATTGCATATTATTATCAAATTGCACTTGTGAAAGGTTTGCCTTTCACACTTGCTAGCCAACAACAGCAACTTAAATTCCTTCCTTTTTAGAAAGTAAAAGGAAAAAAAAAATCAGTTTCAATGCAGAATGGACCTCTCTAAAGGGAGTAATAACGGACGTATGCCTATGACAGTGTATGCTATTAGATGCCAAAGGGCTAGTTCTACCATGATCAAAGGATATCGTGATTACGAAAATCACATACAAAAAGTAATGCTATTTCTATAGAGCATTACTCACTGCTCACTGTATTTAAATCAAATATTTGGCTTTACAACCTCGAAGAGCTCGGCTTCTATTGCAATATTTATGACCACCTTAATTTGAATTAGTTTTCTCTTTATCAAGCTCTTCAACTGTCTCACCGGGTCAATATTGAATATTCTGTACACCAACGAGGACTCGACTAACATATAGATGGTATTATAGGGAAGGGGGGGGGGAATGCCAATGAACATGAAAAAGTGTGCAAGCAAGAATAAATGTTTTAAAACTTCTACAAATTAAGAAGAAAGACTACGAAGTAATAATGTATTAAATTTGCTGTCTTTTACTGTCCGTCCCTTAAGCATACCCTCCATGACTTGACAATTAACTATTGGTATTTTATAATTATATAAATTACACCTGTAACATTTACATATTTGTCTGTGATGTCGCATGTCTGTTTCCATCACATTACAAAGGTAATCAATTTAAAATGTTGAAGAATATATGATATAATTTTTATTCATTTCATGAATGCTAAAAAAAAAAAATAAATAAAATAAAATAAAAAACATACATAAGATGTTAAATTCCGAAATTGTGAAGTGGATTAACAAAAAGCTTTTATTTTTGCCTTTATAATAACTTTGCATATGAGTGTCACAAACAAGTTTCGAAAAATCTACTGTGAACTCAGTCTTTTTCTGCTACAAGCAGCACCATCAGGTGAGGTACGCAAAAGCAGCACTGGGCGGATAGGCTACACTCTACTTTGTCCACTACTGCCTGTTGTAAGGAGGAAAGTAAAAAAAAATTCTGTAACATTAGAAAATGCGATATTATAAGGGCAGGCGTTCACAGGACTATTCTATGAGGCAGACAGACGCAAGAAAGAGCGAAGCCCATAACACGTCAACAGAGGATAATATTAATCAAGTATCGTAATTTACGCTGTTACTAAATCTCTTATGGACATCAATTAGAGTTGAGGATTCCATATTAAAGTAAGAAAGATTTTTTGTTTGGTCGTTCCTCATTCACACACAGGAATATATGTCCATAATTGTTTCTTTATTATTATTATTATTATTATTATTATTATTATTATTATTATTATTATTATTATTATTATTATTATTATTATTATTATATTAATTGAGGAGCTATGTGATTTTGAGACTGCATCATAGAGCGTCCCTACAATATATTAATCAGATTATCGTGATTTCGAGTATTGAGGATGCATCAAACTATCAACTCTCGAAACATGCATACCTTATTATATGAATGGACCAATAAATCTTTACTGTAGCTTATACTCCTAATGCATTGTACAATATTTTCTGGGAACACTACATTACAAAAATGTTCAATTACTCCTACATATTACTATACAGAATACCAGAAAGTTGTTATGTGATAAAGGGGAAATGATACAATATTCTGTCAATTTTCTTTCTGTATGATCACATGAAATCCCGGATACATACATGCTCAGTTGCTGTTATAATGATGTTCTTTAGAAATGTGTTTTACTTCCCGAGGAATGATGAAGACTAAAAATGAAACACTCGGAACATCCATAATCACTACAACAGAGTCCGAAGTTGTAATGGGAAAATGTCCAATCACATCTGCATACCTATTAACGCTCGTTTCAGCCAAAGGCACAAAAAAATAATAACATGCTAATCTGAATGGGAAACTTGTTTTGTCCAATTTATTTCTTTACGCTATGTTCGACAAATTTTGACACTGTAACGAATGATTAAAAAGAAAGAAAGAAAGAAAGAAAGAAATAAAAGGAAAGCTGATTCCTCACTATTTTCATTTTTCGAAAGGTTATTCAAACCTTGGGTTGGCTTGTTTAAGCTTTTTGTACAGTCTTTTTATATGTATCAAAATATGTAAAGTTTCGTTTGACTTTCAACTGTATATTCTCATTAGACATTTTTCAAAACCAAAACCTCTCAATTTGAGTTTCATATCATCTTACGGTTTCTCTGTTACTTCATACCACAAATGGAAGTGCAGAATACAGCAACACTAAAATGGCTTTACAGTTGGAAAACATATGAATTACTCTTATGAGCAGCAAATTAGCAATTCATGGTCCAGTCATGGTGGGGTTTCATGGACATTATGAATTTGATATCAATGATTAAAAGACAGTCGAAAAACATCTCCAGCAATCTTAACATTTAATTGAATGACACCATTCTGCTGCAGGAGCGCTTATTACATATTGTTAAATGTATCATTTGGAACTAATTCGAAATAATAAATAGTATATTTTCTTCTGAATATAATTTCATGGAGAGATCTCCAGATGGCAGTGAAGTAAGTAAAGAAGAAAATCGGTCGCAGAGCCGATAGAGGATAGAGTGTAGACTAAAGAAACAGCATGAGGCAAAAAGGAAAAGGGGAGCAAGAAGACGAAGAGAAAGAGTGACGAATGTAATGACGTTTGTGGTTGGTTCGTCAGTAGGAGGAGTAGATGGCGTTGAGATCTGCTCTCCCGTGTCAACGAGACGCGAGTTTATTATATTTGACGGGGGTCTTTTGCTGCGTCTTCGGGGACTCAGAATCCAATTAGCTGTGGAGTAGAAAAAATATATCTGAAGGGTGTAAGAAGAAGAATGAAAGAGACATAGTGTATATATGTGAATGCTATTACAAGTGCGCATGCGCTGTGTCTGCTGTTACTGCTATGCTTTTAACTTTAATCAAAAGACTCCAAGAACAGGATAAAAAATAAAGCAATCTGCTATATCCCATGGAGGGCGGAAAAGTCCCTCCCTTTCTATATTTTCCCCTCCTATTTTCAGAACACCCACGAAATGAAGTATTTACTGCGACGGGATGAAAAACATCCCTTCCTTCTTTGGTGTCTCTCTCTTGCAATGAATAGTTCTGAGGGGGATCCTATAATTCTTCTTTCCTTACTTCTTCCCTCTCTCTCATTATACCCTTACACATTGCATTCATTGGGTCGACGGTTGAAAGAAAGTGTACAATTCCTGATTATTCTCATTATTACATTTATTGAAAGAAATTTTAAAAGAAACGTAGATAGTAAGCCTATCTTAAATAAAAGCATATTACCATGAAATCGCAGAAAATATCATTTAGATCATTTCCTGGTTGAATGGGTATCTAGCGCCCCTTTCGGCACTACACGAGTTCCCGTAGGGAATCAAACCGGGGTCTCTCGTGCCGATGACGCCTATACTAATTATATAGCCATCAGAGAGCGCACAGATTGATTCATTCGTTCAAATAATGCTGATTACATAATGTTATATATATATATATATATATATATATATATATATATATATATATATATATATATATATATATATATATATATATATATAACTGAATGTTTGTTTGACTCGTACACAAATCCGCACCGCAGTCTTGTCATACTTCAAGATAATTGCAGGAGAGAGATCGTAGGAGTATTTAGATTTATTTTGTGTGTATTATAACAGGGAAGGGGATTCACAAAATGTGTAGAATAGGCCTATCTCAGAATAAATCACTGAAGTTAAGACAAACCAAACGCGGTCGTGCTGTATTTCTGGTTGCACGTCATTCAGTCCGTAAGAAGAAAGAGCACTTATCTTGTGTTACGGTATATCAACAACTATTAATGCATTATACAGTAAAACCTGCCTTCAACGGACCCTTTATTAAACGGAAAACTGTCTTAAAGGGAAATATTTCATGGTCCCATAGATTTTGGAGTAAAAGACATGTAAAAGTCCCTTAATTAAGCGGAAACTGTGTTATGCGGACAACGGAAAGCAAAATAAACCTTTAACGGAAAATTCTGAGTTTCAGACTACATCGTTTAGAAAATTTTTAAACATCCTGTGAGAGGGTAAACATATACTGTCTGCGATAAATACTTCGTTGTTTTGTTAAATCTTTATGGGCAGTGTTGACCTTCGTCAATCACTACTCATATTCAGCTCCCACAATTTTTCGCTAGTCCTACGTAGCATGTCAGCTGTCAGTCTTCTTTGTAGGCGTACTTCTGTTCCGCTTGTGTAGCAACTAGCGACAGCCAACAAAAATGAGAAGAAAACTGACAAAACAAAGTTCTGGAAAGAAGAAATTGAGGTAAAGCAGAAGCTATATATATCTCCATCACGTGTCGTGAAAACAAGGAGGAAAGAGTTCAGAGGACTTTCAAAATTCCAGAGAAAGCTTTTCTGTGTCCTGAAGTATACCGCAGCCAAGTAGTAGCAATGTATGCAAAAAAATCCTGCTTGACTATTGGGAAAAATAAAGGAAAGTGTGCACAGCATATTTTGTGTTTATTTTAAAATTTTTTTGGGTATTAATCCGTAGAAGGAAAAAGTACTGTAATTGAATAAATTGCGTACATCAATATATTTTCTCATTATGTCCGTTATAAGCATATATATATATTTTTTTAAAACGGAAAGGTCTATCTCCATTAAGCGGAAACCTGTCTTTAACGGAAATTTTTGCGAGTCCCGCTCGATTCCGCTGAAGACAGGTTTCACTGTATTAACTCTTTGAGGTCCTTTGTCGAGTGAAAGAAACAAACGGCAAGTTTCGATCCGATATCGCGTCCGTTCGACTTTTTATCATTCGCTCGTTGTTCAATAGAGTTAATGTAGTAAGTTGCTTATCAAACGCTGTAATTTGGTAAGTTAGTTGAAACCTATTCAGACAAACACGGGAAATATAAAAGGATCGCAAAGGGTTAGGGTATACAGTAAGCTATATTTGTATCTTCCGAAATAAAGTGTACATGGCCATAATAGAATTACTGTATGTCACTCGTTTCTGAAGCGTCACTTAGATTCATAACCATGGGCAGAATTATAAATTTTAACTAATTATGGAATTGTAGAAGAACAGAAAGCACACCACAAAAACGTGTTAGAAGTTGTATGAACTGTCACTAGTAAACTAAATAGAAGGGAGTTGAAATAGGATTGTCGTAACAGTATGTAGTGGCATGTATACTTGTAACAATGCAGCAATTATTGTTGATTGTTTCCTGTCCTTACAGAAATAAGGTTTGAACCACCTCAAATCCGTCCAAGTCGGATCAGCGAGCAGTTATCAAGTTTCTGAGTGCACAGAAATATCAATTGGCTGAGGTGTTTCGTCAGATGAAGAACGTCTATGGGGATGCATATGTATCGAAGACGACCATCGTTGGATCGCCACGAATGTTTCGTGCTGGTTGAATGACAAGGGATCTTCACTGTCTCGCCACGGCGCATGTTGTTGCCACAGATACTGTACTATGTACTGTACTATATCTGACAATTCTGACGAACACGATTTTCTTCTCTGTCATTGCCTCAAACATAATTTTCTTTCTCGCTTGTTGTTTATTTCTATGTGTGTCGGACATTGCACTGAAATATAATTACAAGGTTTATCAGAGTACAAAGGCGCCAGAATCACATAAAATCTAAACTACACGTTTCCCTTATGAGGGATCATCAAAAGTTTAACTGACCTGTAAAACTTGTCGTTTAAAACATAGTAGACACCGCTGAGCTCAGTGTTTCGTTAATTATTTTAATATAGACTCATAAAACACGTACGGGAGAACGAAATTATAGTATATTTGTGAAAATATGAACATTCGTTTGTTTCAGTATTCGGTGTGACATTTCTTAATCAAGTTACCGTATTTTAAATATTTCGAGCTCAAGTAGGGAACAAAAATTCTGCAGTAACACTACAGAGTTGACATTTCGTTGCTTCTGGGTCACAGGTATGTCTGGGTTCCGGGTCTGAGAAGCGAGACCCAGACCCGAAAAAAAAACGTGACTCAAGTGACCGGGTGACCCATAACCCATTCCATAACTGCTCCAGAGATGAACGCTCTACCGTTGAATCATCGTGCCTTACTTCTTCAGTTGTAATTAACATCGTCACATTAGAAGCCAATACTTTACTCGACTTATAGTATTTCCATCCTACACTAGCATACGTGATCTTTTGTGCTTTTATTGGGTCACTGCTAAAAATTAGAATTGACAAACTTATTGCCAATTCGGACAATTGATAATAATTACAAACACTTTGTTCAAAACCATGTTAGGCAAGACGTTCCTTTGTTTATTTTTAAAAAGTTCGTAAATGAAAGCGAAAATACATATATATGGCAACATTGTCTGAATATTTTTGTTTTTCCATGTAACGTCATCGTAGAAACTTACGAAGGCGTTGCTTGTGCGTGAGAGAAAAGGGGTAAAAAACTTTTTAATATAGATCAGCAGCAGCCCTGGAGTAAAATATGATCTTCGAGTTACTTGGCTCCGAAGGTGTGAGATCTCCGGGAGGTAGGTAAGCACCCAACCAACCCAACAGAAATGACGATAACGTTTCAAAAAATCTTCTGCAGTGCAGGTGAAATCAACGACCCAACATGGTGTTGAAGCGAAAAAAAACATCTTTCTTTTCTTCCTCTTTCATCATCTTACGACGTTAAACGTTTAGCCTTGGCGCTGGGTGAGAAAATTAGCAATCAAAATTGATTTCTAGGATAAGAGAGAAAGAGAAACAGGGCTGGTGTTGATTTACATACGAATGAGAAGTTAATCCTCTCCCATGTCTCTGTGATGAAAAGTTTTCCAAAGTTAAGCATTTAGGTTGTTAAAAAAAAAAAAAAAAGCGCCCTAAAGCACTTTTAAACTTGTTCTATCATACAACAGTTCTTTGAAAAACACCTCAGCAAGCACTGCTAGGTGTTGCGTTTAAAACATTCAGGGCTAGTTCAAGAAATATTTTTGTTAAATAAAAGAAACCCAAGCGTAGCAGGGTATTAAATCTTAAAAGCTTTGTTGCACTAAAAAACTTCGAATCCAGGTCACGATTGTTGCACACTTGTGTTAGGAAAACATTGAACATTTAGGCCGCGTTTATACACGAGTAAAGTTGAGGATATGTGATGCTTAACATTTAAAAACCTATTGCGGCGTTTCCTAAGAATCATGTATGGTCGAGCACAACGATATCAACTCTGTGAAAAATTTTCTATTTCTTGTTAAATACACATACAAAATAGTACAGTTCTTCCTAAATATAGAATTATTTTAGTGTCTGAAAAGTTTACATCTGGCTCGAAATTTAAAACTAATGACACGTGGCCTTATGGCTGGTATTAACTTTTACAACGGAACCCAAATTTCAAAATATAATCATTTAAGAGTTGCATACATCATTAACTTTTCTAGCCCAACTAGTTTATTATATGACTGTATTTATTTTTCTCCTCTTACACACCATCTTGATAATTACGAGCTCACTTTATGGACAAAAATAGTTGCGAAAACATACCACTTTTCTATCTACGATGGTAATAAACGGAGCAAATCTAAGTACCATTGTCTTTTCACGCTGAAGACATTAAGGTCTTCAAATAATAATAATAATAATAATAATAATAATAATAATAATAATAATAATAATAATAATAATAATAATAATAATAATAATAATAATAATAATAATAATAGTAGTAGTAGTAATAATAATAATAATAATAATAATAATAATAATAATAATAATAATAATAATAATAATAATAATCAAATGGGAGGTAATAGAAACTTTACACCTAAATAAAAATGTGACTAGTAGTGCTTGTTGTTTTCTTGCTTGCATATTAAAATTTAAGCAACTCATGAAATTCAAACGACAGATATAGATAACTATATACATCACAGCTTTGGTTATAAGATTTAACCTTGCAGGTAAACAAAGCAATACCAGTCTGAAAATCAACCACGATAGTCTGCTTAAGACTGAACCTCGGATTCACAAATGCCATATGTTGTGAAGTTTCTTTCTCAATTATATAATCTACTATAGGCAAGCAATTAAACAATAATAACGACGATCCTGAAATAAATAAATAAATAAATAAAATAAATGAAACAATAATAGCCCCTTCCCATAAAGCGAGCATTTTCTCAATGGAAAGAGCCTCCATCTCAAAAAGGTTGAGGTTTTTGCATCCCTGGTTCGGATATTACGTGTAATTATGTTCCATTTTATATAAAACAGATCATAAAATATGGAACCAGGTACTATGCAATCTAATTAAAGTATTAAACAGAACCAATGATAGCGAAGAATACAGACGTACTACCATTGAGAGAAACTAGATGTCATTGTGGAACATTTCCGATCACACGGAAGACTTATGTGTCGACCATATGTGTTTCATTTGTATGATGTGTGGTCAGCATATCTATCCCCATCGTTCGTGTTTCTGACTTTCTGAACTGGAATTTACGAGTATCTTTTAAATGCTCTCATTGCCTTATGATTTTAGGTGAAACGCATTTTAAGTGTTCGTGTGTGGGGGGGAGGGGGGACAGAAAGGGTGACAGAGATGATACATTACTGCCATAGAGCGCAGTTGTACGTTCCTTATTTATGGATGTTGCACAGTAAGAGGCAAGTCTATACAGTTACTTGTTACAAAGTAGCATTACTGTTGACACAGTACTAAGGAAGAAGATACATGGGTGTCTGGTATCATCTATTTGCAAATAAATTCGATTATATATATATATATATATATATATATATATATATATATATATATATATATATATATATATATATATATATATATATATATATATATATATATATGTCTACAAAAAAGGAAGAAATAAGTATTCTTTAAGATTCTTTTGAAAACTATTTTTCTTTCAGGAAAAGAATAACAAAAGTTGGTGAAGAGCGGGGTAAAGGAAGGATTGAAACGAGGAAGTGAAAAGGAAGACAAAAGTTCTTTAAAAGTTAATTTTATCATCCGCTATTAAAACGATTTGACTTCTTGGCCAAAAATTACTCTCTCTCTCTTTTTTTTTCCTATTTCTCCGCCTCCTTTAAATTCTATCTCCCTCCTCCCCTCTCCAAAAGGGAAATCCTTTCTATTTTCCAACCCCTTTTGTCTTCTCAAGCTCCGTTCAATCTACTCCTCCTGTACCCTTCATTAACGCATCACAACCAAAAGAATGGCAAAAGCTCTGAAGTTTTTCCTACTGGCTCCATTTTCACTCAACAATAAAAAAGTTTTAAAAAAAGATGGTGAAACTGTGGGGGTGCTAAAATAGTTCATCCCAATTTCCATCACTTAAAAAGAAAGTCAGAAGTGAGATGCGGTGGGGGCTGAAAGTGAAGAACTGACAAGGGGATGAAAGGAGGTCTTTTATTTTTTAATTCCTTAAACTCCCTCTGGCTTCTTCGTTTCATTTCTTCCTAGGAACACAAGAGAGATTTTTGAAAGTACTGATAATGTCACCCACGGAAGAAAAAAAAATTCACTGTGGAACACGATGTGAAAGATTTCGAAGCTAGTGATAAAAAGAAGAGAAAAACAATATTCATGATGATGATAAGTTGTGTGAACATTTTAATGATTCCGTAAAGTTTTCATTCTTTCTTTAACCCATGGATCAAAAAGGGGGAGGGGATCTGCCTACCACGAAGTTATTGTTATCAGTAGAGACCGGATGTTAGGCAAAATGCCTATTCTTTAATATTCGAGATATGGTCAAAAATAACGTTTTAAAATGTATACTAGTTGAACCCGCGCTCTCTACACAGCGCATCATTCACATATGAGCATGAATCTCCATACCATAAAGGGGACATTTTGTCGATTACTTTTTTTCAATATCTCGCACCGTTTGCAAGATTTGAACCTACTTCCGGTTGGAGTTTTTAATTTACGTATGATCAGTGCTTTCTTTCTTATTGCATGCAGTATGTAATAAGCAAATACATTACACATACAATTAATTATAGTGTCAGTGATGTATGGTGTTCATTGTGAAAAACACTCCAAACAATAAAGATTCAACTTACTGTTAGAGTGGAGAAATGGTTATCCTTCGTTCTTCATTATCATTTGACCGTGAAACAAATGCTTGAGAGGTAGCAACATCTATATACAATTATGTGGTGTTGGAATGTATACTGTGTAGGATATGATGCTTTAGTTTTTCTTTTTTTAATTTCAACACTTCCAGTGTACCCGTAAAAATGTAATAAAGAAATAATGACCATGTTTTTTAAACATTCAATTAGAACTGGACAATCTACACAAAATTTGCAATCGATCAGTGAAAACATCATCTTAGTAGAGCCTGTAGTTTCCGAGATCTCATTGTCGAAAGGATTGACCACAAACATATAAACGCCCATAAACGTATAATTTAAAAGAACTCCAAAGATAGCAGCACAATTCATTTGCATTGATTTTGGAAAAGACTTATTAAAATACAAAGGCTCTGAACAATAATTAAAAAAATAAACTTTATATCAAAAAGGTCTACTCAAATAATTTATTTAAAGTACACATAGTTCAAAATATTCGTTTCTGTTAAACGTTAAATCACAAATAACCGTAAATCAAATGTTTGAAATCATAGGTTATAGGTTGGAGTTCAGGCGCTTTTGTTGCATTTTAATAGATAGATGGGGGTTATAGTTTGGATTTAAGTCAATTTTATTTTGCCTATTTCACCCTTTACTGCCTAAATAATTCCTTCAGTACCTAATATTGCTTATTCAATGCATTTTCTTCAAAATAAGCATTTATTGTAAAAAATATAAAATTTATATAATATAAATAACACACAGATACTATATTTTGTTTGTAAACACAAGCATGTGGTGGGGGACAAGGAGCACTTTGCCCCTTGTCGATCAAATATACACTGGATAAAATAGACTTCAATCCTATTTTGCACTGGATAAAGAGGCAAATTATGGTTTAGCCCCTCCCATCCTGGATCCGCGTCTGTATATATATATATATATATATATATATATATATATATATATATATATATATATATATATATATATATATATATATATATAATGCATATCAAGCTTCGTTTTTATATACGTATACAGTAGAAGATAATAACAAACAGGTATATTCCTATATTCTTTGGACATTACCTATGACTTGAATCTATTTTTTAATTTTATTGAGCATTTATCTACATTATTTTGAGTTACAGTTTAGTGTCTATTTTTTAAATTTTAAGTGACTATTTGCTTGCCTATTTTCCAGATTTTTAATTCCTAAACATCCAGGCTGTAGTTATCAGACTGTTTCTACGAGGGTCGGCTGATAAGTTCTCGGCCCGACCCCCTTCCGAATGTACTACCCTGACGTAATTGATGTCATGTGAAATGTTGATCTTTTATATGTTTAAGTACCAAATTTTACGATTATAAAATTAACGGTTTTTATTTTACAGTGAATGAACCATGGCGGAGCCAGATGTCAAATTCACCAAAGAGGAGTTGCGAGGTGTAATGAAGTTCTTCCTGCAACAGAAATCGCCCAAGGAAATCCATGGTTGCATGTTAGACACATTGGGTGGACAAGTGCCCTTCATACTCCACTGTGAAGAAATGGTGTACGAACTTCAAGCGTGGTGAATTTTCAACAGAAGATGGTGACAGGTGTGGCAGGCCAGTGTCAGTGTCAACTCCGGAAAAAGTGGACCAGATTCATGATTTGATTTTGAGCAACAGACGGATTTCGCTTCAGAAGATAGCTAACAAAGTGCACATATCCAAAGAACGTTTTGGGTCAATAATCCATTATCAGTTGGACATGCGCAAGCTTTCTGCGAAATGGATTCCGAAATGTTTGAACGCGGATCAGAAACGCGAACGTGAGAGATCACCGCAGGTGATTTTACGGCATTTTGCGAACTCCAAGGACGATTTTTTGAACCGGCTTGTTACCCAGGATGAAACGTGGTTGCATTACTTTGATCCGGAAACCAAACAGCAGTCATGCGAGTGGCGCCTCAGGATCTCCAAGGCCCAAAAAATTCAAAGCACAGAAGTCCGCAGGGAAGGTGCTTGCCTCAATATTCTGGGATAAGGATGCTGTTTTGCTCTCAGACTACCTTCAAAGGGCCAAACTATAACTGCGGAGTATTACTGCAGTCTGCTGGCTAAGGTAAAGGACGATATTAAAGAAAAGCGCCGGGAAAAGTTGACACGAGGTGTCTTGTTCTTGCAGGACAATGCCCCCGTCCACAAGGCTGGCAGAACAATGGATTTTTTGAGGGACCTAGGGTTTCAGTGCATTGACCAACCACCTTACTCGCCAGATCTTGCCCCTTCTGATTATTATCTGTTTCCAAAACTCAAAACAGCACTGAAAGGACAGGAATTTCACAGTGATGAAGAGGTAATAAGAGCTGCGGAACAGTTTTTTGCAGACCTTGAGATTTTTTTTTTTTTTTTTTTGAGGGGTTGGAGAAGTTGAAGCATCGAAGTGCCAAGTGTGTTGACCTTCGAGGGGACTGACACTTTCATGCCTGCAGCTCAAGTCCTTCTGGGTCGGGCCCAGAACTTATCAGCCCACCCTCGTACATTCATACTCACTTCTCCGTATATCGCCTTCTTCCATCATTCAATTTCAGCACTGATATTACGTCAGAAGATACCATAAAGAGGTTGCCGCAACTACTCACGATTGCGGAAATAATTGATCTTTTACTGATTTGAGAATTAAAAAAGTCTTGTAAGTACACATTGCATTTAGGGTAACTGGCTACAATAACGCTACCATTCTTAGATTTCGAGGATTTCACATTTAATATTGGGCGGGAAAAATAAATGTTGCATTGTTTAGTAGCTTAGTGTTCACTGATTACAAGATAGTGCAAAGAACGTGGAAAAAATATTTGTGGTACAAGTAATCCAAAGAACTTCCGCGCAAAGTGAAATGGTGGCATTGCATACACTATGGATACAATAGCACCAGGTTATCATTATTTATATTACCAGTCTTGGAAAGTAACGTAACTGAAGTAACACGTTACTTTTAAAGTAACGTTTCCTAGTAACACGTTACATTTTTTCCAAAGTAACAGTATCGGTAACGCGTTACAAATTTTTAAGTAACGTATCTAGTTTGCGTTACATTTCGGATGAGTAACTACAATATATGTATATTTTGTGGGAAACTAATGTTTCTTTCCTGTAAGTGAATTTCTCAGAATGGAACAATGGAGCATGAACTACTATGTCAGTGACCAACAGTCTACTCATCTTCCAAAAACAGCAAGGACACTCAGATTATATCTGTTTCTCTGTGTATCGGTGACTCAGTCTCAGGGAAATTACATGTACTGATTTTGCAGTGCATGCACCTGGAAGATTTTGCCATAGGTTTTGACAGCTCCAAATCAATACATTCAGTGAGTGAACTACGAGTGTAATGGTAGTTTAATTATTTTACTTTATTCGGTGTTGTTTTTAAAAAGATGGAGAAAGAAAATATTTTACCGTTCAAACTTTTGAAAGAATACTTTTTCTTAAATAGAATACGGTTACAGTTAAGAAACAAATACAAAACCAATTTTTGTTTTGATACAAAATCTTGCTTATATCTCGTTTTTCGTTCAGGAATATTTTCGCCTGAACTTCAGAAAGTTCAGTTTACAAAATTAAAATCATAAACGGGGCTATTTTAAATATAATGTTAGTTTAATATCATTATTCACAGAATTTCTTCTTTCTTTACTATTTATTATATTGAGTCCAAATTTTTGAAGTACGAAACTCGTGGATAGTGTTTTAAGGTTAGTTTAAAGGGACAAGTTTTACCGATAGATGTCACTAGAGTCTTCATATCTCTCTCATGTATTTTTTACCTTTCACGAAAATTCACGATTTCTCTTACAAATTTCAAAATAGAGATTTCAATTTTTAGAGAAAGAACTTTATAACCAATCAAAGGCAACAATCCGTGCCGATTTCTTATTTAGAGTTTTCTTTATTGTTGAAATGGCTTGTTTGTTGAAACGGATAGCCAAACCTTTAACAATATAACTGTTTCAAAAATGAAGAAAATTCTAAATAAGAAATCGGCACGGATTATTGCCTTCCATAGGTTATGAAGTTCCTTCACCAAAAATTTGAAGTCTCTGGGTTGAAATCTGTAAGAGAAATTATAAATTTTCGTGAAAGGTAAAAAATACATGAGAGAGATATGAAGCCTGTGGTAACATCTATTTGTAAAACTACATTTTCATTTCAGAACAGTTATTGCCAACAGTATTAAATATTTTACTCATGCATTTTTGTCGTTGAACGTTAATCTAATAGCTCAAATAAACACTTCATTGGAACAAGAAAATTCATTGTGTCCATTGATTTTAGTTTTTTCTATCGTATTTAATGACCAACTTTTGTTTTTGAGACTTGTGGAAAGTGCTGTTTTCTCTCCATTAAAATTGAAATATTAGAAAAATCATAGACAAAAAGCAGAGGGAAAAACTAATTTTAAAAAAATAATTTCTTTTCGAGCCCTTACACATCTATTTTTCTGCTGCGAAAAATCCTGGGCACACCTAAGACCATCAGCTCTGTTTGTTTCTTCTACAAACATCTAAATATACCAAGCAAAATTGTTCCAGTACATTTTAAGATCTAAAATATTTGTACCTCTTCTGCCTTATAATAATAATAATAACTTTCTTTTCGTGATTGCTGTCTCGGCTTGTCGCAACATATTTTCTTTAACATTAACTTCTAACTTATTTGTTTGCATGTTGTAAAAAAATTAAAAGCAAAGAAGTCTCGTTTTCCTGCACTAATATTATCTTTAAAGTAAACCCACATTTTTAGAATAAGCCTATACCAAACTAACATTAACGAAAATAATCTGTACGCAGTAACAGCTGAATCAAGAGCGCTCTGGTATCTGCTTGTTTTTTAGTGTGCCAGGGAAAAAGCAATATGATGATAGAGCTTAGTTCTATATACGGTCGGTATATGTACGTGACCTTTCATACAAAAATGGCCATCACTGATTGTTAATGCCATCTGTCTTCTGTTGTTGCTGCTGTATATGCCCAAAGGATATCAGTAACAAATGACCAGTCATGTGCATGTCCGGGCGGAAGTCTCTTTTCATTTTTTCCCCTTCCTTCTGTTCCTACACAATGGATTCCTTTTAAAAAGCGTGATTGTTATTGTTGTTATTATTTTATAACATGGTTTCCGTAATATTTCTTTTAAATAATGAAATATTTTTGAAATAACACATGAGATTTTTTAAAAAGTTTTTTTTTTAAATAAAAATTGTCAAGCATTAATTACTATTTAAAAATGTAGGCTTATTTTAAATGGAATTATGTGATATTTGCAAAACAAAGTCTACTATTGACATTTCTAAGTCTGAAGTAGAATGTTTTAAAGCACTTTAATTTTTACTCAACGAATTTTACAAGATCTAGTAACCATAACAAGATTAGTTTATAGTAATTACCGTAATAAAACATACCAATCAGTTTATAACCTATATACTAGGTTGCCGTTAGTGTGTGTTGTCTCTTGCGGGATATTTGACTTTTTTTCGATAAAAAACCTAAGGAAATTCTATTCGGTGATTCTGTAACAGTATCACATTTTCAAACACACGTGCTTTCCATCTTCTATTATGTGCCAGTGTTTTCGTATTGCCAGTGTTATTAAACTATGAAAAACTGACCCTATATAGAGTATTACTGATTGAAGACCACTAGTGCTTATTTGAATATTACAAACTTTTATATCACAAAGTGTTCACATATTACTCGCAAAACACAGTTCATATGAAATATTGAAAATTAAAAAAAAAAAAAAAAAAGTATCTTCACTTGCAACATTACAAATGTTTGATTGCAAATCTTTCTAGCACTATGATAATATTATGTAATCAGTCCATTCATTTGTACCATTAGGTATAAGAGAGAATAATTACATATGAAAAAGTAAACTTGTAAATTAAGCTTGTATTAGTAGTGTATATGACTAATATTACTGGTCAAACAGTTTTGAAAAACAATCGCCTTGCCTCCTTTTGCTACTGTTCCTACCAACTTGATGGTCGGTAAGTTAAAAAAATTTTTTTTTTCTTATTTAAATGTTTCCTTATGTTCAGAAAACGGAAGGAATCAATTTTATATGCTCATGAATTAGTGAATTGCTATACACTGCTAGAGCTTCTGCCTTTAGTTTGATTGTATATGTATATTTAGTGAGAATACATGAGGTTCGCACCCAAACTGCAGCTTCAAATCTCTCACGTCTCGTTTACAAAGAGCACGGACCTATATATATATATATATATATATATATATATATATATATATATATATATATATATATAATGTCAAACGTTGTTTGTGTACTTAGTGGCGGATTCAAAAATTGTAAATGATCAATAGACTTAATATTATAATATTAATTGTTCCAAATTTTAAAATTTCTTTTAACAAACAAACAAACAAAAAAAAAAAGTATGAGACTGAAGTGATGTTTAACGAGGAATCTGAATCATGTGTACTCCTACTAGAAATGGAAACCAGGTGTAAACGACAGTAAAGAAGAGAACTTCGCATATTAGATTTAGCTTTCGTTTTTCTTTTCTTTTCTTTCTTTTCTTTATCTTTTTTTTTTTAAATCTTAATCGCCGATCTAAAACAGCATATCTGCTACCAGTGGTAACAGAAGATTAGAAAGTGAAATGGACCAGGTATAGAATAAAAGTGTACAAACAAAACCAACTGTTTCCCTTAAAGGTAAATACCTCTGGTCAGACTTGCACGCACGTATTTCGTGCGGGGAGGGGATTCCAAAGTTTTTTTTTGGGGGGGGGGACGTCCAAGTTCAATATGAGAATAAATTATATTAAAATTCGTAAAATTCACTATTAAAATTAGATTACAGAAAAGTCGTGATTTCGAAGGTCTGAACTTCCAGGGCCCATCCTCTGCGTACGTCCCTACCTTTGGTAGCACTGTTCATGGAAAGAGCAAGTCAAACATCTTGTGCCTTTCGGTGAAAATGGCAAAAGACTAGTTAACTCTTTGTAACGGAAGGGCCTTTTTCACAGATTTACTTCTAACAAGAAAAGTTGAAAAGTTGGTTTCGTTTGTTTCGCAACTCTACTATAGTTTAGGTATGGTATGTAGTGACATCAGAGAGGGAATTAGTGGGAAGTTAAGTTTCTCATTAATTTTTAAGCCGTATTACTTCTTCACTTCAATTACAAAGCAAAATCAAACGTATGATACGTAAAACCATTTAAAAATTTGTAGTTGTTGGCAAAATGGGCAAAAAGAATGATACAAGCATTGAACTTTATTTCCCAAGCCAAAACTTCATTCTGGCTACTACGTAATCATTTGTTGCTTAAATGTTGTAAACAAAACGGAAAAGTATTTGGAAATAAAAGCTCGCAACAAGCAGTTTGCTTTGGCGCTTGGCAGAGAACTTAAAACGCGTTCAACAATCTTTCCCTTCCTACCAACCACTGCACAAAATAAATTTTCTTTTTGCTTCCCTTGCGCCATCAACTTTAACACTTTTCTTCGTAAAGAGAAATAACGGTTTGTCTTCAGCCGTGAAAAAGATTGAAGCAAACAAGCAAGAAATCCCGAAATAGATGTCTTTCACTTCAAACTCCCAATAGTGTCTAAAAAAAGAAAAAAAAAAGCTTGGAATAGAGGTTAAGGAGAAATTGTCAAGAGATTTGGCTACAGATTGGAGAGGGAGAGGAGCACTTGGAAGATCTCTTCCCCCCAATTCTACGGCCCTTTGAGCCCCAACACATCATCATAAAGAAAAAGCTTTACAAAAAGAGGGTACACTAGCGCATCCTCGCGGATTTCCTTCTAAACTACGATGATTTATGATGGAGCTGAGATTGATGTTTTTTCCCCACACCAGTAACCAGCGTTAATGTTCACGCCTTTGAAAATGCCAAATATCATTCTATCCCCTAAGATGCTTCCGCTAATGCGAAAAAGAAAAGAAAAGCCAAAGAAAAATACATATTCACGACTCGTACAACGCTTATCGCTCGTCTTCTCTCTCCTATTTTTTTTCTTTAAAAATATTTTGGTTCTTACTTTCTGAAACACAACATTGGGCGCCACTTACTCTATCAGATTTTCAACAATTTTAAATCTGATTTAGAAATCTCCGAATTGTTAAAAAAAAGAATCTAGTTTAACATACGCTTTGGGGTATTATATTGATTAATTGGAGTTAACATACATTTTTAGCACTGAAGTTACATGAAACGGAACTTACGAGATCATGTATCTCAACCAGGTATCGATACCAGAACCACACACATAGAAAGTAGAACACAAGTATTAGCAATTTGGCCACGACTGTGTATCTTTACGGGGGCCGCGGGTTCAAATCCTGCTTCCGCCTAGTGAACTTTGTGGTGGACAAACACCGTGTGCGTGGGTTTCCTTGGGGTTCTCCTGTTTCCTCCCACTTTCTTCATTTCATTCATTTCTCATAATCACCGTCTCCTTTAGCCTAACCGCATAACCGTGGGACCTAAAACTCAAAAATGTCATTTCATTTTGTGTATCTTTACGTAAGACACAGATGATAGGAAAGTGAAATATGACTTAGCGGACTGAAGTCAGTGAATGTAAACGGAAGGAACCCATGAAACGATGTTACCCACCATTTCAATTTATTCATGAGAGAATAACTAACGCAGGACGGATTCACATAATCTACAGAAGCAATCGAGAATTTGGGTCTGTCTAGGCAGCCACAATTAATTTATAATCAAATACAATAAAAACCATACACTACATGTCAAAATTCATAATCGAAGTAAAATACATAAAACATACCCGAAATTTGTTAAAATGCATTTTTATTCTAGAGTTTGTAAATCTTACTGGGGTTTCGTTTAAACCAATTGCATTAACTTCATATTAGGAAAAGTCTCACTAGTTGAAAGGAAACACAGTACTAAACTGAAGTCTATGTTTTGTCGGACGATTATTACTCTTGCCAAAGTAAACTATGTTTCCCAGAGGGACATCGCATGTACAAAAAATGATAAAACCTTTAGAAAGAGATACATAATCAAACGTTGGTATTTGAGTTAAAAAGCAAAGAAAAAACTTACCTCAAAGAAAGAGGTAACAAATTTAGGTCAAGAAGCCTGCAATAACAGAGATGGAACTTGTGAGGTGTTGACCTAATCTCAAATACCCAGCTGGTTGATTTAAATCCTTCGGGGCTTTAATTTACGAGATTGGTGCAACCATAACTTATAACAAATAATTTCAATGGCCCAAAACTGATGTAGATAAATTTACTATATAGATATAAATGCGAAATATCACTTACTGAACACTATGCCTTTGAAACCCCTTGATCTAACAAGATGAAATTTGAAAGAATTATTATTCTTCCTATTTCCTAGCCGATCATAAAGAAATAATATCAGAGTTTCTACGGCTGTAATGTGACTGCATATTGGATTGAATTGGATTTAAGTTTTGCGTCCCCTTCAGAAGTGAGGCTACAGCCAATGAGACATGGACCTACTGCGTGGGATCCGAACTACATGAGCTCCCACAGGAAACTGAACCCAGGTCTCCCACGCCAAAGACGAGCACATTATTCACATAGCCATGAGGAAGCTCGCTGCATATTCAAAAGCAACTATATTGGCTAATCGCATAATACGCAACTTACGTTTTTAGCATGTCATTATTATTTTGTTCCAGCACTTTAACCTTTATTTTACGGCTTGTCAGCCAGAATAGTAAATCCGTTCTTTCCCGCGTGTCACTGTACTGACACAGGCGAAAGGTCTACTTTGACCCCCGAGCACACCGGTTGAGAACCAACGTTTTTGGTTCCTTTCACTATGGAAGGACTATCTCTTCATACAATAAGGCACATCATTTAAAAAAAAATATGTGTGCTCGCGGGTCAAAGTAAACCTTTCGCCTGTGTCAGTACAGTGACACGCGGGAAAGAACGGATTTACTATTCTGCCGTAAAATAAAGGTTAAACTATAAGTCTTGGCCTACGTGCACTGAGAAAAAAAGGACTAGGATTTCCGTGTGGATACATTGTATTTACGCGGGTACGCTCCTTATGTAATGTAATTTCATGTATAAAAGTACAACAGGTGGGAACACCATGCCAAGTCTGGAGTTCGGCGTCGAACTAGACTCGCTGTGATTGGATAATTTCATTCACATGATTGATTTTGTGTTAAAAACTATTACTCTCGTAAGGTAGGGAGTCACAGATTTAGAAAGAACCAAGAGGGGACACTCGTAGGAAGGTAGTAACAACATTATATACCCAAGTTACCACCGTCGGAATGGGTATGGCGTTAATTCTAGATTTGAAATGGTGGTCCCACAATACAAAATTTTCGCTGGACGGTGGTGTAGATCGTACTACTGATGAAACAACATTACTTAATGTGGTGACGCGCGTAACCTTGTAAAAACAGCATTTACATGCCGACTGGATTATGCATTTTTCTCCGTGTGTATATGGCCTCACTACTGACAAAGGAGCAGGGAGTCTATCCTTAAACAATTATACGTTAAACTCAAAATAATATTCCTAATCGTTAATAAACTGTGTTTTATTAAGATGTGATTTATTTTATAATGCTCCGCAGGGACATACCCACGGGGAGTCCACCGGGTTCGAAACCCCCAAACTTCCTAACAGGCCCGCGGTGGCTCAGAGGTAGAGAGTTCACATCTAGTACAGGGGAGCTCTGGTTCGATCCCAGCTCGCACCAAGCGAACTTTGTGGTGGACAAACACCGAGTGCGTGGATTTTCTCGGGGTTTTCCCGTTTCATCCCATTTTCTTCATTCCATAATTTAATTCATTTCTCATCATCACCGTCTCCTTTACACTAGCCGGCATAAGTTGGGATGTAAACTCAAAGATTTCATTTAATTTCAAACTTCCTAACTCAACATACATTTGTACACTTTCTCAATAAAATTATACTTATTTAAGAGGGAAATAATTGATGTAGCATAACAGTTCATCAGTACTATTTCTCTTATAAAAACGATCTAGTTCTATATTTTTTTCTGAAAATATAGGTGAAAGTATTTTACAATTTCTTATCGTCTTTCCGAATTCAGAATAATGCCCGTTCAATACTACATAGACGCAGTGGCTTGGTATTGATACCCCAAGGATGGAACCTCTTCGAACAAAAATTTTTTGGTGCATGCCTGATACTCTGTATTCACATGAGGCAAGTAATAGTAGTTTTCCAAGTTTAGTCTCTCCGAGAACACTATGAAGGTTATCCTTTCATAGCTTATACTCTTATTACATGAGAATGGGCTGAGACATGATCACTTTGTCATTGTTCCTAGCAGAAGCTGACTAAAGTTACCCTTCCATGAAACTTCAGCAAACGTAACTAACAATTGCTTTAAAGAGGAAATGTGTGTTTTCGCACTATTTTTGTTGTTCGAAGCACACATATGAAAAATTAAGAAAAAAATACATCTTCAAAATTAGTAACATTTAAACGCTGACGGAAAAGAAACGGAATAAAGAAAAAAATGTTGTTATGGATACTATTAATACACACTGAACTATATAGAACCTTAATTTCTTTCTTTCATAGTGATAGCCATAGCTTCGACGGTAGTCATTTGCGTCATTGCATATCTACACTATTTTAACGCACCATACATAGGAACGTGAAATTTGAACAAAAAATTTTTTTGTCTCAAAAGCAAAGGATAAGAAGGGATTTTTTTTTTGAAGTATGTATCCTAAGGGGGAGGTAAAGAGGGTTTGGCAAGAACAGAATATTCTCATTAATTCCTGAAGTTGAGAAATGAAACTTGATACATAAACTCCTCAATAGAAACAACTTAATAGTTAGGGCTGCGAAATTCTTATAAACCCTTAATGAAAAGATAGGAAACATATGTTTTAGCGTTTTCGAAAATATTGCTACGCAGGAGAAAATAGGGTCAGTTTCTACAATATTGAAATTGAAGTTTCTTTATTTGGAAATTGTCCAATGAGAGGATTCATTTAAGTTAGGAATGTGAAATTCCATACATTAACCCTTTAATACAAATGAAATACATGGTTCTTGTCTAAAGAGGGAAAAGGAGCAATTTTTATATTAAAATTTCATTTTCTCTGGGTTCACTATGTAAACATTTCATTAAAAGTAAGGTAACAAATGTTTCTTCGTTTTCGACAGGTGTGCTTCTAGGGGGAAATTTCTGCAATATTCAAAATTCTGGTTTTGTATTTATTAACTTCATTGTTCCCGTGCGAAGAACGACATGTCTGCTCGTAATAGTAGTCTATAATATATTGTGCGTTATTCTGCAACAGTAATGCTTTGTATTAGTACGTCAATATTTATTGTTGTGAGTGAAGTGGGTATCTTCAGTTATGTTTGAATGATGAATAATTAATAAATTTTATTGTTATTTGAAGCGGTAATACTCCATATGAAACAGAAGCATTGCTATATATTTTGTTCTGTTGTTCAGTTAACTGCATGAATCATACTTTCTGAGAATTATTTCAATCTACCCATTTCGAAACTTATCCTCTACGTTACTGTAGAGGATACAAATCAAACTCACCTAGATTCTATACTTGAGAAAACAACATTAAATGCCTTAAAAAAAAAAGTCTTATCATTAAATGATTGTTTTGCTATTATGTATTAATTTAGCCTCTTAAGCACCATTATTTTGACTGCTCAATCCTCGCCAAATTCGACTTATTCAGGTAGTTAATAATACTTAGCTTTTGTGTGAACAAATCCGTAACTAAATTAAGAAAGTTAACATCTTGCAGAACAATAGATTAACTACTCTGCAAATATAGCATGGGACTGACATTTGATATAGACAAGTCACTTGTTAAGACTTCCCAATTATGCTCCGCAAGGCAGGATTAAGGGGAGGGCTTAGAGGCTGTAACCCAGGGCCTGCACTCTGATCAAAATCTCAACTGGCTTTCTAAAATATCATAAAGATACGGTACAATCATCATCATAAAATGATATCTGACTAAAAATATGAAACATATTCCCTGAACTTTTCTACTGTACTTTCACAGAAATGTATTAGGCGAAGTCAGTAGGGACCCGGCCTTTAGTCAGCCCAAAAATGTACAGGGCTCAGTAGAAGTTAGGGAGCGATCCAACCATATTATAGTTCATTTGCAAGCCTACCGTGAAAATTTAAGGGGGGTAGTAAAAATTTAGGGAGGCCCGGCCTCCGTGCTCTCCAGTGCATAAGGGCCTGACAGGTGCCACATTTTTTCTAGCCCCGAGCCTCCAGATGGGTTAATCCAGCCCTGATGCTACGTATGTATAAATATCGGAAGTATTATAGAAAAGCTATGTCCGTGTGTCGTCAGAGCAAAAACAGTACGAGATATCGATAAGCAGTTTCTTAGAATCGATTCAGCGTCCCAAGAATACTTTCAATCTCATCCGTTAACCACCTTCTTTTCAATCCGGAAGTGGCAGAAAGTAACAATTTCTGGTTTCAATGTTGATCACCAAAGCGCACATACTGTAATAGATAATGACGAGCATAAATAGTGAGTAATAGATGGTTTTCTGAAATCGATTGAGCATCTGAAGAAAATACACCATCTTCACTCACATCTCTCTACTAAGGTTACATCTACTTCATTAACCCCCTATTCAAACCGGAAATTGTAGAAATTAACTATTTCCGGATTCAATGTTGGTTGCTATACAGCAAAAATGGTATTAATAATTACAGTATAGTCTCGTTAATTCGAACTTGGATAATTCGAAATATTGGATAATTCGAACAGAAGTCCATTCCCTTGAAAACTGTATTGAAAACAATAGTAAAAAATCGTGGATAAATCGAACTTTTGAACCTATGTTTTGGATAATTCGAAGTAAATACAGTTGGACAGATGCAAACAGAGAAATACAGTTTTAACATGTTTTCAGTTATCCAGATGCAGCCATAGGGAAGACTAATACAAAAGATAAATAGAAAATCTAAGTAATGATAAAGATGAAGGTGAGTTGGGGTAGAAGTAAAGATAGAGAACGTGTGCCAATCTCATCTTGTTTCAGAATTGGTTGAAAATTTAAGGTAAATTACTGATAAAGTCAACCAAATGTTATTAATATCGTATTCCACGCAATACATGAAATTCAAGATTTATTGACCGTACAAAAACAATCAAATTTAAGTAAATGAGGTTTACGACTTCTTAAAAGTGAGAACAGAATATTCAAATTGTTACTGGTGTTTAATTGTTTGGGCTATTCAATGTATGTTGTAGTATTGTACGTAAATATATTTTCCATTGTACACGTAGTTTGAATTATGTGGAGGCAGTGTCGTTTGCTAGTTTGCGGTATTCGATCACGCAAATAATAAGCTGCTTTAAAGGTAAAGTCTTCACCATATAATATGTTTTTGATGCACAGTACTTTGGTTTGTTTGATATTATATATGTGAAAATGAATGTCGTTGGATAATTCGAATTTTGGATAACTCGAAGTTTTTTCGTGTCCCCTTAAACTTCGAATTAAAAAAAGTACACTGTATAATGACAACCTGTTTTATGCAATCGATTCAGCGTCTCAAGAATAGGTTCAATTTCCTTCGCTAACCTTCTATTCAAACCTAAATCGGTCATAATAATAATAATAATAATAATAATAATAATAATAATAATAATAATAATAATAATAATAATAATAATAATAATAATAATAATAATAATAATAATTATTATTTCCACTTTCAACATTCATTGCCATAACGACAAATAGTTTTATATATGGATTCAGTACCGAAGGAATAAATATCATCTCTCACTTTATGCCTCTGTTGCAAACGGAAGTGCTAGACATCAACTACTACTTCGGTTTCAATATTAATATCCTTAGAGCAAAAACACTACGAGATAACGACTAATAGCTTCTTTTTTCTTTTATATGGATTCAGCGTCTGAGGGACAGATTGTATACCTTTGATCTTATTCCTCTACTGCAACCAGAAGCTACAAATGTAGTACTTTCATTGTTGAATTGCCAAGTTTGGAAGTCTACCGTACTTTTACACTGTGAACCGAAATTCAGAATTGTTGTTCTTCTCATCGACTGCTTAAAGTAGTTCATCAACTAACATTTGAAATAACTTATGATATTCTAAGATTATCTTTATAGCTGCGGTTTAACCCTTTAACCGCCATGAAGCATCAACGCTATGCCTCACTGTTTTTATAAATTTGTGCCGCGTGGCACTTATGGATGCCTCACACTGTTGTTGTTGTTGTTGTTGTTTTCGAAGATTATACACATTAGTACCCAGAATCTGCCCAAATAAAATGAGGAAAATCAAAATTACGTTTTGGCCCCAGGGATATAGTTTTTGCTAATACATTGTGGCAGTTAAAGGGTTAATTACATACTTATCCATACACAGAGAATTAAGGGGTGTAAAATTAAAACCTAACTTGAGGGTCAATTTTCGATCCTTCTGATAAAACTTCCAGTTTCTTATTGACATATAAAGCTTCCAAAAGTTTAATTCAATTTACTATTTATTACTATCATATTATGGTGTAACATATAACCACCACTTATCCTGTACTAAACTTATTAAGACTAGAAGATCGAAGGATTGGCCGGAAGTCAAAGAACTGCAGAAGTCCGGGAGTAATCGAGTTCCTTCTGATGTGATCCAACGGTGTTCATGATGCAATGAGTTTGAAATACTAAACAAAAAGGATTGCAATTAAAACTGAAATCCAAAATGGGATAAAGTGGAAAGAAACAAGGGGAAGTCACTAAAAAGAGCACTAAAATGTTACAAACTATCAGTAAATAACTATATTTTACTACATATTAACCAATATAAGTAATACATAAAGCTATATAAGAAAATCAGAATAACGGAACATTATAAATTGCTTCAAAATCCACTTAAGTATAGACTAGATTGTTTAAAATAAACATTTGTCGATCTGTCTTGTTGAATTCTGGTTTGAAACAAATAACACAACATATGGCATTAGTCTGATTACTATTGTACTGCTGCAAAATTATATACAGTGAAAATATGCCGCGATAGAAAAATGTTTGTGAAACGTTAGTATATTAGGTGAAAATTCAGAGATACAAGCAAACCCACCAAAATTTATTTATTCTCGTTAATAGCCTATAAGATCAGCAATGAAATAAATTTTGCACTTTAACACGAAGGATACAAAAGGAAAATAACGGAATAATGCTATTTTGTAAGAAAGTAAATCGTATATTTTATTCGTAGCCGTATACCAGTAACTATTTTTTTTAAAAAAAAGTTATTCTACACTGTCATCCATGAGTGTAAAAAAAAAAAACTAATACATACATTCATTCTATATTGCTGTTGTTTCACTTTGTATAATTACCTTCACGTGTAAACAGCACTAATAACTGTGAACGGGAAAGATTAATTAACCCTTGGAAAATATATTTGGCTTCCAGCGTTTTAAGCAAATTAAAACACTGACAATGATTTCATAGAGAAATTATGGCTGCTTTATACTGAGCTGCCATTTACGAACACAAACCTAAAATATGTTGACCATCAACACATCACAGTTGTGTCTAGTTTATAACTTTAATTATCTGCATTACTTAATTTTTGCTTTTCCGCGCTGTAAATTTGAATAACAATTAATTATAACATGTTTTTGGCATTAACATCCGTTGAACAAACACATGTGCTATCAACTACGAGTGATATGCGAAATAATTGCGTCATTTATACCAGGGTAACATCCGGTACAAATTTGAAACAGGCGCAGTGGACAAAACAACAAATTAAGAAAACATACAGTATATGTATACATACAATTCATATGTATATATACCGTGAGAGTGTGGGAGAATCGCTCTGGGGAGTCTAGAGATAGGGGAATATATGGAGTCGAACAGTCTAACATTATAGATTTATATCATGTTGCTGACTCTATGCTGCATAATGCCTCTAGAGACAGGATTACTTCAACTGTCTGTTCAGAAGGTAATCGCTCGAAAAGACCAATACGGTGCAGCTGGATTTTACTTAAATATTATTAAAATATCTCACATTGCAACATCGAAAAATTGTTTCCTTGCACGCAAGATTGATGTACGGTAATTCCATATATTTCTCATATAAAAAGATAAATCTAAACATACATAAGTCACAATATTTCTAATCGGTTTTGATATTCTAATTGTAAGAGTACCGTAACCTACAGAGGAATGCTCATTTCTTATTTTAGAGCCCAGTTCGATCTTGACCTGTGGGTTTATGGTAGAGAATATCCCATTTCTTAAATTGTGTAAGTTTTCTTAGTTTTTTCATTCCATTTTTTGCTACCCATCTTTTCATCATTCTCTTGCATTCAGCCTTAAAAAAATAATAGAAGATTATTATCATTATAGCTGAAGTGGCTTGTCTATCTACCAGCTGGCCTGGGTTCAATTCCCAAGAGGAACGAAATTTTCTTGTTCTGGCGTCGTTCCAATTCTACTCATAGGTTCGTTTAGCCTCTGTAAACTAAGTACCTGGGAAGGGATGAGGCCCTTGGAGCGTGGTACTGACTACATCACTTCCTGTGTGTGCTAAAGTATCGGAAGTGTGGGTTCTTGGGCCTTGTATGATCTGTTTAAATGGGGGACAAACTATACCAGGTAAAATGAATTCCAGATAACAGGACTCCTATGCAAGCCCTGGTGAAGTTAGGTACCAACCATATCCACGAGCCCTTTCTATGTGTAAATAAAAAGGTAACTTGAGCTCCTTCGTGGTTAAGCAGTTAGCGTACGCGCCTGTGGCGTGGGAGACCCGGGTTCGATTCCCGGCGGGAGCTCATGTGGTTCGGAAACTACGTTAATCAGTAGGTCCCGTCTCATATAACCTTACTGCTGAAATGGAAGTTAAAATCAACTCAACAACTAAAAAGGTAAGAAAGGAAAGCATGCGAAATTTTCTCACCACTAGGTTTAGTAGTGGAAAGGAAAATGTGGAAGATCCAGAAAAACTTCTCTTATCGGCCATGCAGGTGCTCAAGTATTTACCTGCCAGAACCACTGGAAAGTTAGCACTAATCCAGGCAAAGATAATTCAGGGGGGGAGACGATCGGGGCA
This sequence comes from Thermobia domestica, assembly GCF_964235325.1. Classification (NCBI taxonomy): domain Eukaryota; kingdom Metazoa; phylum Arthropoda; class Insecta; order Zygentoma; family Lepismatidae; genus Thermobia; species Thermobia domestica. Next base: position 160,478,662 of record NC_137464.1, read on the forward strand.
ATCCAAAGTTTGGAGCCCTTAAAAGTAGCAGTATGACAACCTTCCCCCAGAAGTCAGTCCTGGATTCGCCCCTGAGATAATTATTACTAAGTAGTTTATTAAATTAAAAATTGAAATTAAGTTTTACGTCCCACGATTATGCCGGTTAGGCTAAAGGAGACGATGATGATGAGAAATGAATGAAATGTGGAATGAAGAAATTGGGAGAACCCCTAGAAAACCAAGACACATGATGTGTGCCCATCACAAAGCTCACTTGATGCGAGCTGGGATCGAACCAAGGACCCCATGCACCAGAGGTAAACGCTCTACCATTGAGCCACCGCGGCCCCCTTTATTAAATTAAATTAGATATCCTTTGATATTGGTAAAAACATATAACTAAGAATGCTGCTAGGTGAAGGAGACTATGTATTTGGCTGCGTCATTGTTGGAAGTTTGTCGCGCAATTTCCCGGTATTACATGAATCATGTGATTAGATTCACAAGACACATTACTGCAAGTGTTTATGTGCACATTTAGATGATCAAGTGCATCCCATGATTCAGATGTTTCCGGACAATGGCGTATTTTTTCAATATGATAATGTGCCAAATGTTGAAATGTTTTATAAGCATCACGATGAACTACAACACCTCTCTTGACAATATGAAGAATTTTATATTTCTCTGGGAAACCATTCATAGCTTAAGGCTTCCATTCCATATCGAATCAGAGCTGTTCTGCACTCCCTCTTTGCTTTAGCGTACGCACTTTCGGCGCGGGAGACCAGAGTTTGATTTCTGATGGGAGCTCATGTGGCTCACATCCCATGTTACGCTGTAGCTCTGTCTCATAGTGTTTGTCCTGAACAGGATACTTAACAGGATGCATTTTATTAGTGTTTCCATTATTTTGATAACGATATTATATTATATATATATATACGGCGTAAATAAACAGCTATTGTAACAAAAGAAATACTGTCCAAAGCTTCAACACACGCTGTATTTTTTTTTAAACTATAATGTGTTATAGTTTCGAATATCTACCATATCTTTCATCAGACACCATATAGAAACTGCCTATATAATGTCTGATAAGGATATGGTAGATCTCCGAAACTATAACACATTATAGTTTAAAATACAGTGTATGTTGAAGCTTGGGACAGTATTTCTTTTGTTACAATATCCAACCCAAAGCCATGGATAGTGTTGTTATGAATAGCTAGCGTTCTCCCAGGACAGCATATAGGTCTCTTAGCCATCACACTGAGGGTTTTCCTCAGTCCAACGTGGCAACGCTGGAATAGATTCTGGCCAACTACATTCAAAAGGCTGGTTTCCTTCTTCCATTGTAAAAGTGTAACACGTCTATCTACGAGAGCTGCTGAGAAAATTTCTGCAAACTACTACTAGCAGTGGCGCTCAGAAGAATAGGCGTTTCTATGTTTAAATTGTTTTGTTTGCTTGTTTAATCTCTTTTATATGTATATTTCAGAGTTTGATGAAGAAGTTGTATAAGAAATGTAAATTTCTCGTGAACACTTTCGGGCAATGACTTCTTATGATTTATAAATGTAGTTTAACATCAAAATAATGCATCACGCGAATTCATTTGATCTTTCGGAATGCAGCACCATCCTATAGAACTGTGTACAATTGGTTTTCCGAATTCCAGCGTGGTTGCACATTTGTCAGTGATGAATTTCGCGAAAGTAGTCCATCCACGTTTGTTGTGATCAGTGATGTTGATGCTGTGCGTGAAATGGTTGAGAAAGATCGACATGTAACATACCGTGAGATTTAAGCATTCTTGGTCATTGAATGAAACCAAAATATACGATTTTACATGGTTACCTGAACGTACGGAAACATTCAAGCCGTTGAATTTCATACAGTTAGACCGAGGTTCAGAAACAGGCTTGTGTCAATAAGTGTACTAAGAAATGCTTAAAACTAAACCGAGGAAAGTAAAATTTGGTGCACTACAGTGTTACAGAGGACGAAACTCGGATCTATTCATACAAATCTGTCAACTAAACAGCAATCTACAGACGTGTTCAAATTATTAGACTCACCTTCGAAAAATGCAAAATTGACGTAGGAGTCCTAATTTCAAAGTTCTAGAACATTTAATTTAATGGTTACACCACCAATATACGACCCTTCATTTGTTTACTATACAATTGAAGTGGTGATATCACAGTTGAACAGCAGATAGTATTAGTGAGGGGGAGAAATTCTGAAAGTGGTGTTTCAGTTGTAGATAGCTATTGTGGTTCCTATCAACAAGTTACAGTCTGAAATGTTGTGGTTGCTGTCGTAAAAAGTTAACGACATTCAAAGCGTTCAACAGTTCGAATGCGTCAATTTAAAGTAATCGTGACGTGTTTCGTGTATCAATCTTTCATTCTGTGTAGCTCTGTAATTGCGGCATAATGGGAAAAGCAAAAGATCTTTCTTCGCGTAAAATTTAACAAAATACTTCTGGTGGAAATAAGATATACACGGCAATACATTGCTAGTTGAGTTGGGATAGAACAAAAATATGTGAGTAGAATCTCCGTTGAAATAAACAAGAGCCAAAATAGGGTTGGGAAGTGTGGGCGAAAACCAAAGCTATCGCTGAGAGGTATTAGAAAACTAAAAGCCTGGCTCTGGGAAACAAAGTGCAACTTCTAATAGACTTAAGCATAAAAATGGCTGAGTATGGCGCAGACATTTGGCCTGAAAGTGTTCGAAAGATTCTTTATGCCGAGGGAATAAAAGCACACGATCAAGAAACAAAAATTAAAAGTCTACTCCAATCATGAAAAAGAAGCGCCTCGAATGGGCACGAGGCCTAGAATATTGGACAGTTGACGATTGGAGAATAGTGGGTTTCATTGATGAATCATGTATCTTTGGGTCTGATGAATGTTCACAATATGCGCGACGTTGACCTTGAAGGAATTCAAGTTGGAATGTCTTTAATAAACCGTGAAGCATCCTACTTCAGTCATGGTCTGGGGTGTTATCTCTGTCTTCGGGCCACGAAGACTGTATATACTGTGGTAGAGAGGACAATGAAGCACGACCAAGACCTACAAGTTCTTCAAGAAGAACTGCTTTCCCAGACTGCACTCTGGTTTGATGACGTACAATTCATCTTTAAGCATGATGGAACCCCATGCCACCGGGCCAAAGCTCTGACAAAATTCTTCGAGGACAACGAAATTAGTGTTCTTCCGTGGCCACGCACTAGTCCTGATATGAACCCGACTGAAAACTTTTGGAGCGTCATGAAAGAAAAGCTAAAGAAGAAGCGCATTAGAACCAAACTTCAATTGATCAAGATCAACAATTTGTGGTATCACGATGCTAAATCGAAAGCAAAATGTGCTAAACTCGTACATAGGATGACACAAAGGATAAATACTTAATAAAAAATAGGGATTTCATAAGAAATATTAATCTTTGTGTGTGAGAGAATTTTCTTGTAAGTATTCCATTTCATTTTTTGTTTCCAAATTGGCTTTACACACTTTATAGTAATTATATTTGAATGTTACGTATGCATTTGTTTTATTGATATTAAAAAAGATATGTCACACCCACTAGAAATTAGAACAGAGTTACAAAGTAGTAATTTGGACTAAGTTCGAACGTATTTTCTCACGTAATATTGTATAAACAGTAAAATATTCAGAAATTGAATGTTGTGTCTAATAATTTGAACACGTCTGTATAGTTTGGGTGTTTCAAAGTAAGCCAAAACCAACAAATGCTCTTTATTCGAGGAGTTTTGCCAAGTAAATTTTATTTCTTATTTTTTCGGTTATATCGGATATGTAGCCACCATAGTGTTCAAGGATCGGGGGACTGTAAATGCTGAGCGATATACAACAATTTGTATGCCAAAGACCATCAATGAATTGCATAAAACAAACCCAAAGCGTTATCCTTCACCAGGACAAAGCCAGTTCCCACTCAGCACACCAAACTGTTGAGTTTTTGTCCAGCGAAAAAGTCGAATTAATGACTCGTTGTCCGTATTCACCTGATTTAATACCTAATAATTTCTTTTCGTTCTCACATCTGAAAAATAAGATGCGTGGTAAGAGATTTATTGACGCATTCCAAACGCAGTTTCTGGGGTACTTTTCAAACTGCTGTGAAAAATAAACGAATACGCTTAAACAAACAAAGATAATATAAACACAGAAAGATATCTTTTTTCCAAATTATAATCGAACAGTAGCGCCACTGTAAGTAATAGTTTCCAGAAACTTTTTCAGCACCCCTAGTAACTGTATCTATCGTAGAATGATATAAGTAAAGGTACAACTAGTCAACCAAAATATTTGGTATTACTACTGATACATACGTCCTAATGTTGATGCAATGCATTATATTCACTTCTGTAATTTTCTGATAAAGAATTCTACATGACCTCTTTAAAAATTAATGAAAAGAAAAAAGATAATAAGGAAGAGACAAGGAAACGACGATGTCATGAAAAGAAACAACAAATCTATATTTTATCCACATATACGTTTATGGCAATAAAATTGACGTAAAAACAGACAAAAAAGGAAGGGCACGAAAGTACCTAAACATTCATATTTTTAGTTTATCCAGTTCCAACTCTTTTATTGTACTGGGAAAAAATGAACAGCAACACAATAAAAATAATCCTTACTTAGTGTTGCCAGATTGCGTATCCGAAACACCATGTCGGTTGTTTTAGACCCGCATTATTTAAGAATTATTTTGTTAACACACATTCGAAAGATTCTGCCTTAAACTCCAAGGCTAGCGCCAGTCAACCAGAATTTCGATCTGTAGCGTCCTCATTCATGATAACAAATAAATACTCGGTTTGCTATCGTATTACCATAGCATCAGTTGTATAGCCTCGGTACTCAAAATAGCAGGTTCGTTAATGAAAAAACAAAAGTATGGGGTGAACCGATCACGTATACGAAGTATGTAGTGAAACATTTCTTTAACATAATTTCTGCCACTATAGTCCAGAAAAAAGGCTATGGCTAGCCAAACTAATTTCAGTCCACGAAGACGTAGGCAGTGCATTGTCTCCCGCAGTTATTATTTCTAAGCTTATATATAGAATTTATATCTTCATTCAAATATCTCTCGAAGTTCTCGTAACTGCAACAATCATGTATTCTAACCGTGAATCGAACTCGGGACCACGCACACTAGTGCAGTACAATCTAGTACTTGCATCTGATACTTTAATGGTATTAACCACCGAAAAACAAATGTTTCAAAGTGATTTTTCGGAACAATAAATCAGTTTCTAAAGATGTAATGGTTTTGGAATATCGAAACGACTGGCAACCCTATTCCTACTACTAATGTCTTTTTTTCTTCAATATATTCACATCAAAATAAACTTTTCTTTGAAAATTCATGTTTTTCTGATACAGTCTCCAGAACAGCAATAACTCTGGTTGAAATATGTCGTACGTATGAGGATGAAGATATTTTTCCTATTTTCTATCAATGTAGAATAACTTTTTTTCTTCTTTCTTATGGTTTTTCCTTTCGGTGGAAAAGTAAAATCATAAAATGCAAGACTAAAATGAAATACGTTTCGAAGGATATACAAATACTTTCCAGTACATTAAATAGCAAACTCTATATATAATACTATAGAAGAACTAGTGACTCCAGTCTACACTTTCAAACTAAAATTGACTAACTTTATGTAAACTTAAGATTTCCAGGCTCTTGTAATTCGTTTTTTTTTTTTTTTAATCTGGTAATAGTGACCAGCGAAAGTAAAATTGAAGGTTTCTCCTGCATCTCTAATATCATTTAATGTTCATTCTATACTATACTGACAAGGGACATCACCCAATTGTCCGGCTCCGATTTCAATCAAATTTTTATTGCTGATAGAAAACATGTATTCATTACTTGTGACGACAGAAATTTTTGCCATGGTGCATGTTTTCTATTTTTTAATAATTTTTAAAGGTTGTGATGTGGTTAATAGAGATTACTGCAGAAGTCCCTTACTACCCTTTGTAAACGGAGTGTTAATGAAGGAACAACCATGTAGATACGTATAGGGCATAGGGGGAAGTCGTATGGTACGTATGACCTTGACGGCAGCCATCTTGAAATCCGCCATTTTGAATTAAGGCCAAGTTTTTAAAATGGAAATAGGGTAATATTATACATAATTTCGGGCTAGAATTTAATCAGGAAGACAATGGTGAAGTTAGTTTTAAGATGCGCCCATTTGGGGAAAAGTTACAGGCATATTAATTGTTTATACTTACTATGTGCGTAAGTCCTTTACCTCCTCTTCTAACCCGCGTATTAATGATAATAAGTGGATAAAGGTTTCGGTAATACATATTATGGCTAGAAAGAAGTTATACGATAAAGGTATCATCAACGGCAGCCTTCTTGAAATCCGCCATTTTGAATTAAAGTGAAGTTTTGAAAAATGAAAACCATAGCATGTGACACCTAATTTTAATAGTAAATTTTCCCCAAAAGCCAATGGTATGATTGTTTTTGTTCTATAGTTAACTAGTATGAATTTATGATTCTTCTAATGTGCACGAAACGTCCATTATTCGATCCTTCAAATTGACAATACTCCTAATTTTCACCGCATGTTTTAAGATTCCAACTGGCACTTTGCAATTGTTGCCATGGCTCATGTTTTCTCAATTTATTACAGTTTTTAAGAGTTGCGATTTGTCAGTTCTTGAATAGTGTTGGGATAAGCATCCAGCAATCTTTCTGAATTTTGAAGACTTGCCATGTAATTATTAATTTCCTAGGCAGTGTAATCATTTATTTTAACCCAGAGTACATGAGGAACCTATGGACCTATGTGACGTAAAGAAATACAAATAAAATTATAACAAATTGGTGTTACACGAACTCAAAGTTATCATGAAATGTAGCCTACATGTTGCGCAAACTATAAACAGTATTTTTTAAAAATTAAATACAACTTTACAACTTTAAAGGAACAGCAGCAATGATAGAAAATATCAAAGAGACATAATATGACTGTTCCCAACACACTGTTTGTACCATGAACAAAATATGAAAACAGGTAACTTGTTTATAAAGAGGTGTAACTTAATCGAAATGAAAAATGAAAAGAAATCTTTAAGTTTTACGTCCCACGCTTATGCCGGGTAGGCTAAAGGAGACGGTGAAGATGAGAAATGAATGAAATGGTGGAATGAAGAAAGTGGGAGGAAACGGGAGAACCCCGAGAAAACCCACGAGCACGGTGTTTGTCCACCACAAAGTCCACACGGCGCGAGCTGGGGTCGAACCAGAGACCCCAAGCACCGGAGGTGAACGCTCTACCACTGAGCCACCGCGCCCCACGTGTAACTTAATCGAGTTCCCGATCAATAATGATTATAAATCTTACAAACATGAACCATCGACAACGGCAACAATTGCAAAGTGTCAGTTAGAATCTTAAAACATGCGGTGAAAATTAGGAGTATTGTCAATTTGAAGGATCGAATAATGGACGTTTCGTGCACATTAGAAGAGTCATAAATTCATACTAGTTAACTATAGAGCAAAAACAATCATACCATTGGCTTTTGGGGAAAAATTACTATTAAAATTAGGTGCCACATACTATGGTTTTCATTTTTCAAAACTTCACTTTAATTCAAAATGGCGGATTTCAAGAAGGCTGCCGTTAATGATACCCTTATCGTATCACTTCCCTCTAGGCATAATATGTATTACCGAAACCTTTATCCACCTATTATCATTAATACGCGGGTTAGAAGCGGAGATAAGGGACTTACGCACATAGTAAGTATAAACAATTAATATGCCTGTAACTTTTCCCCAAATGGGCGCATCTTAAAACTAACTTCACCATTGTCTTCCTGATTAAATTCTAGCCCGAAATTATGTACCATATTACTCTATTCCCATTTTAAAAACTTGGCCTTAATTCAAAATGGCGGATTTCAAGATGGCTGCCGTCAAGGTCATACGTACCATACGACTTCCCCCTATGCCCTATACGTATCTACATGGTTGTTCTTTCATTAACACTTCGTTTACAAAGGGTAGTAAGGGACTTCTGCAGTAATCTCTATTAACCACATCACAACCTTTAAAAATTATTAAAAAATAGAAAACATGCACCATGGCAAAAATTTCTGTCATCACAAGTAACGAATACATTTCCTCTATCTATTATATAAAAGAGAACGCACAAATCCTTTGTTCCCTCATCACGCTAATACGGCTGAACCAATTTCTTTTATTTTTGGGGGGTTATTAGGATTTGGACCCTAGATGGTTTTTATCATATCACTTTAATTTTTAATTACCAGTGTCTTGAGATAATTGACCATTCAAGTGTCCATAACGTACAAATCCTTTGTTAGTTCATCATAGGTAAAAATAAACGTATTTATATGCAACCCGCATGACCGTGTCACTCGGCGGGTTAACATAAATGACAGGCGATATAATGTTAACATTTACTGCAATCTACTATGGTTTTTATCATATCACTTGAAAGCGAAAACTTCCGGGATGACCGCAGCGAAGCGGGGCGGGTTAACATAAATGACAGGCGATATAATGTTAAGATTTACTGCAATCTTCTATGGTTTTTATCATATCACTTGAAAGCGAAAAAGTAAAAATTATCTAAGTAACAAAGTTTATTGCGTTCCGGGGTGACCGCAGCGAAGCGGGGTGAACGCTGCTAGTCTATATATATAAAAGAGAACGTACAAATCCTTTGTTAGCTCATCACGCTAATACGGCTGAACCAATTTCTTTCATTTTTGGGGGGTTATTAAGATTTGGACCGTAGATGGTTTTTATCATATCACTTTAATTTTCAATTACCAGTGTCTTGAGATAATTGACCATTCAAGTGTCCATAACGTAGAAATCCTTTGTTAGCTCATCATAGCTAAATCTAACCGTATTTATATGCAACCCACATGACCGTGTCACTCGGCGGGTTAACATAAATGACAGGCGATATAATGTTAACATTTACTGCAATCTTCTATGGTTTTTATCATATCACTTGAAAGCGAAAAAGTAAAAATTATCTAAGTAACAAAGTTTATTGCGTTCCGGGGTGACCCCAGCGAAGCGGGGTGAACGCTGCTACTCAGCAATAAAAATTTGATTGAAATCGGAGCCGGACAATTGGGTGATGTCCCTTGTGAGTAACTCGTAACGGGGACAAATAGCCTCGCTGCTGATATCTCTATTAAACTTAAACAATCAATCAATGTACTAAAAAACCTAGGGAAGAATGGGGTGGCACAATACATACTGGTGCTGATCAACCACGGACTTACAGAAAACGAGATGTAGACCACTTTGCAATGTATTAAATAGATAAATTTAAGCCGCACTCCATTAGGGGCAAAGAAACCCCTAATGTTACTCTAAGCCTTATGCGTGTGATACTTACACATTTATAGATTGTTCAACTGTTAATAATAATAGACAGTTGTGCTTCTAACTTTGCAAAAGTGCATATCCACCCAGAGCTGTTCTTTCACTAAAACTTCGAAACGAATGAATTTGACTCTCCACGACAATAGAAACTATTCAATTGGGCTCAATGGCAGCCATATTGGGAGTGACACAAAACCTGCCCCCTCATTTTTCCAGGTTTTGAGGTCTCCATTGCTCTTTCACTTTGAAGACAGAAAATTAAGAACGAGTTTGCTATTCCATAACTATATAAACAGTGTACATTGACCAACTAAAACATGATTACTACCTACCTAATATCTGGTATGTTCACTTTTAGCTCGCAGGACAGTAGCAATGTGTTTGACATGGAAGCACTTGAGATTTCGGTAGGTGGCTGGAGGAATGGGACACCTACAAGCTCAGTTAATTTTTATAAATTCTGCACAGAGGATCGATGGGCTCGGATCTGACATTTAATTAACATTTCCAAAGATGTTCAATTGGGTTATGGTCGAGCGAGTTTGGGGAACATTGTAGCAACTGAAATTCACTATAGTACTCCTTAACCCACTGTAGCACAACATTTATCTTGTAACAAGGAGTGTTCTCCTGTTGAAGGATGCCATTCCCAACTGGAAATATGGCCGCAATGAATGAGTTTACGTGATCAGCAATGATCTGCCGATAGCAAGGAGCCATCACGGTGCCCTCCACACACACACACACACTACCGGGACCATGGATGACAATGTGAAGGTTCTCAAATAATAACGAAGCACAATAATCCTATTGTGCACGTCTCGAACAGCTCGTCCTCTGGAAGACGATGGATTCTGACCCGGCCATCAATGTGATGAAGACAATATCGTGATTTGTCGGACCATACAACGTTATGCCATTGCTCGACGGTTCAATGATGATGGGCACATATCCATTCCAGTCGTAATTCACGATACTGTGACGTTAACATTGGTACACGACATATCTAAAAGTGTACGATGAACTGTGTACTCAATCCACTCAATCCGTACTTTATCACTGTTAGAATTAGAATCTGCTGTTAATTGTATCACAGTTTACGTCCTAGTCTGTTTTATCAACCTTGAAGGTCTCCGACGTCCTACATCTTTAATGAGGGTCAATGTGGGTCTTTTAGTTTGGTGCTGGTTTCACCATTCTTTTCCCACCTTTGGAAGACAATAACCACGGCAGCTCGTGAACACCAGACAAGTTACGCTGTTTTCTGTCGTCCGGCCACCACAAGCACCTCTGATATATCACCGGCCTTCCTTATTCAACGCACAAGCATCACAGTAACTGATCGAGTGAGATTCCTGTCACCGTCTAATGAGGTAGAAAACGCCATGAAAGAGATCAAAAGTGCTAAAGCTCCAGAACCGGATAATCTCCCTATCGAATCATGGAAAAGTTTATGTAAAGAAGGAGTGCATTGGTTTACTCGACTTTTTGGAAACTGGAAATATGTCAAAAGAATGGAGAAGCAGCTACATTGTGCCGGTTTTTAAGAACAAAGGAGATGTGTAGAATGTGGCAACTAAGGGGGTATAAAACTTAAGAGCCATGCAATGAAGCTCTAGGAGAGAGTGATAGAAGCAAGATTGAGGGGAGAGACCAAAATAACAAAGAACTAATTTGGTTTCATGCCAGGGCTATTTGCACTTATAATGCTAACTGAAAAATACAGAGAATACCAGGACCTTCATATGGTTTCCATCGACCTAGAGAAAGCCTACGATAGAGTGCCACGGGATCTTATTTGGTGGGTACTGAAGAAATGTCTTCCGAACACATACATCTCTATAATTCAAGATATGTATAATGAATGTAGGACAGAAGTGAAGAGTGTGTGGGGAATAACAGGAGAGTTCACAGTTAAAGTGAGACTTCATCAGGAATCTAGCCTTAGCCCATACCATTTTGCAATTGTGATGGACGAACTTACAAAGAATATGCGAGAGTTAGCACCTTGGAATATGCTATTTGCGGATGACATTATGCTGGTTAGTGAAAGGAAGGTAGCACTGCAAGAGAAATTAGGTATCTCAAGAGCAAAGGGCTTAGAATTAATAAAATAAAAACAGAATATTTACATTGCCTTTCAGGAAAAATGTAATTCAGAATACAAGAATACGACTGACAAAGAAGTGATATTGACGAGGAAATTCAAGTACTTGCGATTAATACTGCAGAAAATGCAGGAATAGAAGTTGAAAACAGCAGAATTAGCAGCGATTAGACAAAATAGAGAGAAGCGGCAGGATTATTGTATGAGACCGTACGTCTTAAAGTAAAAGTAGTGAGACCTGCCATATTATACGGTGCGGAATGTTGAACGACGAAGGAGAGAGAGGAACAGAAGTTGCATGCTGCCAAGATGAAGATGCTGCGGTGGATGTGTGCAGTGATGCGGAAGCACAAAATTAAGAATAAAGTGATCCGAGGAACAGTAAAGATGAGACCAGTAGTAGAAAAATTACAAGAAAGTAGACTGAGATGGTTTGGGCATGTAAGAAGAACACCTTTAGAATAAGTAGTTCAACAAGTGGATGCTATAGAACTGAATTGGAAACGAGCCCTTGGCTGGCCAAACAAGAAGTGGGGAGATTGTATGAAGAAGATATGGCACAGTGTGGTATCTCAATGAATATGACACGAGATAGAAACAGATGGAGGACAGCGATCCGAAAAGCTGACTCCAGTTAACTGGGAGAAAAAGCTTAGTAGAAGGTGACAGTGTAATTACATTGTACGCAAGGGCAGGCGTTTAAAGAATGTTCAGTACTGTATGTGTATGTTAGAAAGAGCCAAGCCAAATTCTAACGAAAGCATCTAAAAAGGCTGAAACCCATCTTTAATTATATTAAATTAAAAGCCTAAATACGAAATTTCATGCCTCTAACCTTAAGGGATTTCAAGATGTAGCCATGTTATTTTAACAATTATAGACCCGAGTATTTTTTTTTTCTCCTTGCCTTTTGTTTTCGTTTGTAGACGAAATAAAAAAAAAAAACAACGCTGAAACACGTCTTTTATTATTTTAAATGAAAAATCTAAATACCAAATTTCATGTCTCTAACTTTGAGGAATTTCGAGATATTGTTATTCAATTCTAAGAATTTTAACCTCATCTCCTCTTCCTTCAACCTTTTATCTTCCCTTCTAGGTCAAATATCAAAAAACTACGCTGAACTACGTGTCTATTTTAAACGAGAAGTCCATATACCATTTTCAAGTCTCAAACCTTCAAAAATTCGGAGATATAGCCGTTTTGGAGTAACAATTGCCACCTCTCATCCCCCCCCCCCTCATTCTTTGTGTAATTTCCAAAGATCCTTCCTTAGTGGAACCTTGCATCACAAATCTTATGCCCTGTACAAATTTCAAGTTTCCAGCAGTTAGCCTGGGCATTGATCAGTCAGTCAGTCAGGACTTCATTTTGTATGCAAAACTGTAATGATCAAGGACGTTTCGGGATTTATACACAAGAACTTTATTCAATAACAATCATTTTTCTACTTCTAAAGATTTCTTTAAAACCTGAAATGAAATGAAATCTTTGAGTTTTACGTCCCACGGTTATGCCGGTTAGGCTAAAGGAGACGGTGAAGATGAGTAATGAATGAAATGGTGGAATGAAGAAAGTGGGAGGAAACGGAAGAACCCCGGGAAAACCTACGCACACGGTGTTTGTCCACCACAAAGTTCACTTGGCGGGGGCTGGGATCGAACCCGGGACCCCAAGCACCAGAGGTGAACGCTCTACCACTGAGCCACCGCGGCCCCCTCTTTAAAACCTGTTAAAAGCTCAAATTTATATACTGTTCTTGATTTTCCGTTATTTTTTAAGCAGTGAACAGAAAAATCCAAACAGTAAATCGAAAAAAAAAAAGTTTCTTTATATACAAAAAAAAAAAAAGTCACTGCAGTACGAAATTTTCTACCAAGAAAGCAAAGTTGTTTGTAAACTCTTTTGTGAAAGGCGTCTATTATTTTTTAAACGCCATCACATTTATTAAAACAAAGACGATCATCAAAAAGAAATGTGAAATACGGCGAGCAATTACATAAATCAGACCCATGAAAAGACTGGAGGGTGAAAAGTCATTTTGAGTCACCCGAACTCGTACAAAAGAAGAGTCAAAGGCATTTCACATTAGAGATATTTTTTTCCCTTTCTTTTCATTTAACTCTTGAAACAAGAGAACTTTCTTTCTCTAACCTGAAATTTTACGAGCAAAAGAGCTTGAAAATCGCGATAAAATGGAAGCACTTTCTATGACTTCCTTCCAACATTTCGAAGCCAAGCAAAAGAAGAGAGAGGAAAGAATACAAAAAAAAGTGAAAAAAGAAAAGAAATAGAAGAAAATAGAACGAAAAATAAATGAGAGAAGAATGGAGAACTACACAGGGAAAAAAGAGACGAAGAGAAGAGTAAATGGTACATTATACTGGACTAGAAACTCACACATACACCCACCGAACACCAAATTTCCCTTACTCGCTTCTTTGTAGTGTTCAATAAAGGCAACAACGTTGAATTTCTCCCTCTCAGAAGCAGTAAAATTTCCCTTCTTATAAAAGTTATTTTCTTTCGTTTTTTTCTGCGTTATACGTGTAATTTTCATGTTCTTGTTTATATTCAGCTATTAAAGTGACGCAGTAAAAATTATTATTTGCATAAATGAATTTTAAAAAAATTGGTTGGACCACGAAGAAGCAAATCACTAATCCAGATATTTGTTTACCTTACATGTCCGGACCTGACACTTCTGTTTTTTTTTTTTTTTTTTTTTTTCGGTCGGAAGTGCTTTTACGAGTTCTTGCGAGTTTCTTCTTCTGGTGGTCACTTATAATCCGTAGTTAGTGTGATGAGTTCTCAGTGCTCAACATCAATTTATTATTATAGTGTAAATGCAATGTTATCCACGTTTTGAATACATTTGTAGTATAAAATTCCTTATTATGGGAATGCACTGAAGCTGGAATGTCCCTTCTGACTCGGATAGTTATTTGGCTATTTCTGTTTTGCAGCAAGGCGCAAAGACGTACAGAATTTATTATGTGCTGTATGTAGTTTGGAATGTAAAGAAAAGCTTTCACAAGTTAAAGACCTACATGTTTAGCAATAGAGACATTTGTAGGTCTCTGTTCATCTTTTTCTATATATAGAAAACTATTCTCTACTTTAACAAACATCCAAAACTTGATAGCATACTGTATTTGTTCTGTTTACTCCTTGCAAACTAAATAAACAGAACAATCTTTAAGAAGGGGTCAAAATGACCCCTACGACAGTTCTAAAGTAAATCTTGATTTTTAAAGAAAACTAACAAAAACAGAATAAAAGAACAAAAGTAGCGCCCCTCGGTAAGTACACTGTATGTTCAGGTTTTAAAATGTTGAATGCGGCTGAGGAGTCAAAATAACCCATCTGGTAGTTCCTGCGTTAAGCAGCATATAATTACGCAGAAAAATTTTAGCACCAGTTTTTGACTTGCGCATATTTTGAAACATATATTTTTAAAAAATGGTGAATGCTTTTAAGGCGCGAAAAGTAATAAAATGTCTGCTTTATTATTTACTATCCATAATTATTTACTTACCGAAATATTTAGTATCATGTATACAGGGTGTTTCAGAACAACGCCTACAACGTTTGGGAGGTGATTCCTGACACCAAGGTAAGACAAAAAGTATAGACCAACCTGGGTGCACAAATGCTTCCTTTCGGAGTTATAGGCTGACGCAAACATGAAAAAATGAACTTTAAAGATCCATACCTCCAAAACTATAGGACCCATCACAGTCTGGTCACGACTTCACTTAGGAACTAATATGTGCGCTATCCAAAAATACATGTTTCAGAATCCTGCGGTACTTACACAACAATTTTTATAGAGGGAGTTTGGCTACGGGCATATAATCTGAAGTACTCACCAACTACCTCTATAAAAATTGTTTCGGAAGTATCACAGAATTGTCAAACTTGAATATTTGGATAGGACACATACAAGTTCCTAAATAAAGACTTGACCCGACTACGGTAAATCCCAAAGATTTGGAGATATGAGCCTTTCAAGTTCACTTTCTTATGTTTTTTTGCAGCCTATAACTGCGAAAGGAAGCATTTGTGCACCGAGGTTGGTCTATACTTTTTGTCTTATCTTGGTGTCAGGAATCACCTCCCAAACGTTGTCGGCGTTGTTTTGAAACACCCTGCATACTCCCTGTTGTAAAAGAATGCGCATTCAAATAAGCAACGTCATACGTTTAGATGAATAACTAAGCAAGACTGAAGAAGTCTCCAAAACTCAACTATTTTGGACTCAGTAATATTTCGTGCTTATTAGAATATTACGTAGAGGAATTTTAATATTTTTTTTTCAGCAATTTTCTGAGAAAATGAAAAAGTAAAGGGGATAATGAATGCCTTACAGTGCCCTGTGTGTGTGTGTCTGTATGATATACAAAGTCGTACCCAAGGTCGAATTACCGATGAATCGGATTGCCCCGAACTCTTCAAGTTTACGTGATTAAAATAGCACTTTCAAGTTTTCATTTTTTTTTCTTTCTTGTGGGGGATATAACTTTCCTCTGTATGTGTAGGGGGGTTACGGCCTTAGTATAATTTATATAGTTTATTTGATACAATGTCGTTATACATTGTAGTGATATGAAAATTTGTATTGTTTCTATTATTTGAAGTGAGAGTTTCGATGTTTAATTTAATGAAAGATAGAAGCCACGGTGGCTCAGTGGTAGAGCGTTCACCTTTGGTGCATGGCGTCCTTGGTTCAATCCCAGCTCACCCCAAGTGAGCTTTGTGGTGTACAGACGAGGTTGTGGGGTTTTTCTCGGGGTTCAACTGTTTTCTCCCACTTTCCTCATTTCACCATTGCATTCATTTTCATCATCACTATCTCCTTTGGCCTACTCGGCATAATCGTGGGACATAAAGACTTCATTTCATTTTTCAATGAAAGATATAAGAGAAACATAAACACATAAAGAATCTTGAGAAAAGACGGGGCTCGAGTGGTGCAAGAAAACTTCTCTCATTACTTTTGGCAAAAATTCTGTGAGGAAGCCTTCAAATTAAAGTTGCGCTATTAGGCACCAATTAGTTCTTCATGAAACATTCGTTTAAGAAGATTTCTGGTGTAGCGTATGAAATGATCTTAACGGCTGTATGTTTACTAATGGCAATTTTCAATATAACTTTTTCTTCTTCTTTCTTACGTAAAAGGAAATACTTAATTTCTGTGAGGGTAATTAAAATTTAGTCTGCTCCTTTAAAAATCTGACACGTAATTTCCTAGAAAAGGGAATTCTCTCTCTCTCTTCAGTTCCAAGAACATCGCTGGCAGCACTGCAGTCGCAACCATTAAGGAACTGAAAAAGTGCCTCCCCTGTAACGACGGTAAAAATGAGCTCACAGAAGGAAGTGGGAAAACAAGAGAAAAATACACGTAAAATAAAGAACAGAAAGTGCGACTTGATTGATCTTTCGGAAACAAGGGCATAAATATCTACACCTTTTGTCATCATTTCAAACTTCGGAGAAAGAAAGTTAGAAAAAAAAAAAAAAAAAGATGGTGTCTGAATATTTTCATACCGAAAGGTAGGAAGCAAGAAAGAAACAAAAGAGAGAGAGAGAGAGAGAGAGAAACCAGCATGCTCTCTTACATTCCTGCCATCTATAACCATTCATAAAAATCAAAAGAAGAACCATATCCTCGTTAGTGCTTAAGTATGATATATTGCCCCCCGGCTGTCTAACTAAAGTCTTTTCAGCGGGTCAGATTAAAGTCATTTTTGTTCATTAGAGAAGACAAATGACTTTTGTTAACTAAAAAAAAAAAAAAAAAAAAAGTAAAGACATGTTAACGCCACTTCTTATTTCATTACTATATTTGATAATACTTCGCTTTTCACTCTATTTACATTAAAAGAAACAATAAAAAAACATTTTAAGCCTCACATCATGAAAACAAATAGCATTTTTAAAAAAACTAAAAGTATCTTCAACTGCAAATATTTAAATAAACAAAACTTAAAATTACATTACACACAGGGTGGATGAGAAAAATGAAAATTTTCAGTTTAACGTCCCACGATTATGCTCTTAAGGCTACGGCAAGTGAATGATAATGGAGGAATTGGTGGAATGAGACTGTGGGAGGAACGGGAGTACTCGAGAAATCCCACGACACGATGTTGTCCACCACAAACTTACTTGGCCAGGGATCGAAATAAGGACCCAACGCATTAGAGGTAAACGCTCTACCACTGAACCACCGTGTCCCTCACAGGGTGGATGAGATATCACTGTGTCCTTGACATGACTGACGGCATTGATATGAAGTTATTATTTATTATGTCGCTTGTTTGATGGTCTTATGAATACACTAGAGATAGGATTATTGGACACATTGGTAATACCAGAATGTCACGAGATTTTCATGGAACATATATAAGCGCAACAAGATGAAGCACCTACACACTTCGTACGTCTCTAAATCATAGCCGCCTTATGCAGAGTCGTTTTCACGTATGACTAGAGTCATACTAAAGGTCTGACTACTGCAGAAACATATGTTAGTCGAACCCTTTAGTATGGCACTAATCACGCGTCAGAACGACTCTGCACAATGCCCTAAGTTTTCAGGAAACTTCATTAGCTATATTACTACAAAATCAGTCACGTTTCATCATCTCCCTAACTCATCCGATCTGGATCAAACTTGCAATGATGATTGACCTTGACCTGCAATGCAAGCATGTGAAACATTATGGTGTACAGGCTTTTGATTCGCGACGGGCCATCAAATGTGGGATATGGACTTCCAATTTTCGCGAAATAATTTTAATAAATATTTACTTAAGAAATCAATGAAGGCGATTTTTCCCCCCCTGGAACTCTTCCCATACTTTGAACACTGACGGGAGACCACGAATTTACTTATAGTTCGCACTGTTCCTGCACACTAATGTCGTCTCCCATCAACAAAACGGAACTTCAACCTTCTCTTAAATTGTAGTGTTTCATTCGAATACGATTAATCGTTTTCAAGCTTAACATTTGGGGGGGAAAAAATGAAATGCCCTTTGGCCTACGAGAGACAATGATTAAAACAAGTGAATGATAATGGAAGATTAGGTGGAATGAGAAAATAGAGGAAACAGGAGTACCTTGAGAAAACCCACGGACACGATGTTGTCCACCACAAACTTACTTCGCCGGTGATAGAAGCAGACACTCCACGCGCCAGAGGTAACAGCTCTACCACTAAGCCACCGTACCCCTTTAACAGTTTGAATTGGATGAAGATTTTAGAGACATCTAGTACTTTTTGTGTACTTTCTCTTTCTGAAATTGACCCTCTTCAGTCATAGAAAACTGCATTATTGACAATACAGTACTTTCTTCCCTCCTGCACACAAACTTCTATCACTCTTCATGACCTCTTAATCTATACGTCACGTTTGAGATTTCTGCGAGTAAGTACAAATATGGAAACAATCACAAAAATATTTCTGTATGAAATTTCCAACTTGGTGATGTTTCTTCTTAACAATTCTTCCTATCAGTGTGTTGGCAAAACTTTAGAAAGGAATACAAGCATGTAAGTGGGTCAGCAATCGACGATTCGTTGCAGTTTAGATACGCTGTAGGATATTCAATCAATCGTACATACAACAAAAAAAATATTTATGCTGACGTGTGAACAATCGATTTTATACAAAGTAATTACAAATTTCGAACATGCTAATTATGTGAGAACAATTATTTTCATGGTTTGATGTTTACAAGATAGAAACTTATGTGTATGTGACTTTCTTTTAAGTGGAGTTCTCAAAATTTAAGAAAAAATATTTTTTTTAAAAAAAATGGTTTAATCACATTATGTGACATATATTTTTATACGCATGTGCTGACCTCGATACATTTTGGAGGTGTAGGGGGACTCGTTACAAGCAGAGAATTTAAAATATTAAAAAAAAAAAAAGTATTGTTGAATTTGTTCAAATTGTGTCGTTCAGTATGATTTATTTAAAATGACATTGCTGGATATATTTTCTCCCACCTCCTCCCGTTGTATCCCTATGATATTGTATAAAGAATCCTTCACCTTTCATAACTTAGCTCATCATAATTTAGTCAAAAGGCGGTCTAAATTATGATGCTTTTTTTCGTATAACTATACGATTATGTCAGAAATTATATAAATTAATAACGACAGTGTAACAAAAAACACGTAAGATCTGCTGAGGCATTACTACTTTGGCCTATGAGAAGAGAGAATGCTTGTAATGTTTTAGTATTCGTGTACATGAAAAACAAAAAAAGTATGAAAGCAGTAATCAAAGACTACGTGAGTCAAAGTTATCACCACAACAATCCTCAATTTAAAGGCTTATCCATTTGCCTTTTTCTGCACGAAAAACGTGTAACAGAAGGGAAGAGAAAAAAGGAAAGTGGTAGAAAAAATGATAAAAAGTATATGGTAAAAACAAAATTGGGACGAAACGAAATATACCCCCCTCCCACTCCAAAAATACTCATCGACTTCCTTCATTTGATGTTTCTTTCTCATTGTATTCTTCAATTTGAGAGAAGGAAGAAAAAGGGGGGAAGAGTACAAAAAAAAAAACTTCGCAACGATGCCATGGAGGAATACATTTTGCACACCATGTTACAGTGTTGCTAATCTACTTGCAGAAAGTTAACCGTCTTCGTAGTTAGCACTGATTATAAGAATACAGAGAGATTCTTTTAAAACTCACGGATTTCACTTGGGTCTAGAATTTCTAACTGAGGTCCGATTTTCATGCGGTTTGTGGCAAATGATCAAGTAAGGATGGGAGATTTATGGAACTAAGTTTACTGGTTTAAATTCATCCGGGGTAATATCGGCCACGCCTTTAAAAAAAAATCGCCAGTGTACCTTGCAGTTGGAATGTCGTCTTGGATTTTTGAAGCGAAACTGCAGAATACAAATTAAGTGTTCGCGGTAACACCCAAAAATCCCATGTCGAATAGCTACAGTCGATTTCTTGCGATAAACAACGGAGAGATTTCTTGGACGACCTAAGGAGTCGATAAATGACATTTTCCACAAGAGCTGCCTGCAGGATCCGATGCTTCCCTGTCTCACTCAGAAGCGATCCTGTTTCTTCCAATTTATTCACTAAGCGACCATAGGTGTATTATGTTACTATCTGGGGCAGAACGTAAGGTGAATTTGTTTCTAAATGACCTTCGCGAAGTAACAGCAGATTCCGTTTACCAAAAACTCTTAACGATAAACTCATGTTGCTCCAAAGAGTACACTATTCTCATTGTTTCCTTATTATACTCACACAGTAGCACAGAATTGAACAGCGTAATTCCCAATACCGCACTTGATACCAATTGTAAGGCACACTGTCGAATATTTGCGGGTTTTCTTGAGGCGTGGCCGATAGGTACCGCGGATGAATTTAAACCAGTAAACATAGTCCCATAAATCTCCTATCCTTGATCATTTGCCACAAACCGCATGAAAATCGGACTTCTGTTAGAAATTCTAGACCCAAATAAAATCCGCGAGTTTTTTTAAATCACCCTGTACTTCGTACAGTCATGTATAAGAAAGAAATAAAATACAAAATGAACTATCTAGCTTCTTTTTTCATTTTCATATGACGTCGGGAAATGAGTTACATTAAAGACGATCGAACAGCATGCAAAAATAATCTCTATTATCCCAAGTATTCATCTCTCTCGTACGCGATACAATCAACAAACTTCGACAACCTAATTCAAAATTTTTATTTATTTTAAAAGAGTACACGAAAATACATGTACGACATATATTCATAATCATTATATATACACACCTATATTCATGTATTATGTACACGAAAGTTAAATAATAACATGTGCGTTACCACAGACAGCTGGTTGTTTATTTTCGGCTTTCGCTTTCCTTATCATCTATTAAGTATTAGATTCATTCATTTTATTACGCTAATACGAAGTTAAAGTCACATTATGCTAAAATACATAAAATGTGTAAGTTTACAAAGCATTTAATATTTTTAGTATTATAATTGATTCCTGATTTGACAATAATGTTTCAGTGTAAATTCATTAGCAGGAAATCGTTAACTCTGGTGTCTTGCGGTTATAAGCTTTTAGTCAACACACGATTATGACAAATCCATATTCAAGAAAAAAGGCGAATACGTTGTAATTTTAGATGAAGAACACCTAGATAGATAAAACTAGCATACATGAATGGCACCAAGATCGTATCTTGTGGGGGGACAAGAGTCCGAGTTCGAAAAGGTCCCACTTTAAGACAAAATTTTCTTACTTCATATACGATACGAACATGAAATTACAAATGAAGCATCAAACAGGTTCACTACATTACATAAACAAAACAGCACACAAAAGGTAAACAAAACAAAAATGAGTTGTAGGCCCATTTCAGTAAAAAAATGTCTACCATTAGGGACCCTAGAAATAATATGTATTCGTATGGCTTTGTGGTTTGTCAATATTGTCCCCTTAATTAATTTGTCATGTAAGAAACGGGCCTAGGAGCATGCGGGGGGCCCCACACGCTAAATGAAGACCACAAATAGTAAGAGAAAGATGGAAAGAAGGGGCCTATTTTCGAATTTTGTGGGAGGGCCTAAAACAACATTTTCTAGGGGCCCAAATATTAATGCTTGTCCCCCCCCCCTCAGAAAAATCTAAGTTGCGGCGCTGAACAGCACACTAGTGCTCCTAATCTAACATTATGGCAACTCGAATTCACAGCTCGTGTTTCATTCTTACGATATAATAGTTTTATTTCTACTTAGGTATGGAAAGATATAAATATCTGGTGTGAGTGTTAGTGAATACTGCATAATAAAAGTGAATATGCTAAATATTTATGCTTTTACAATACGTCATTTGAAACACTGGTCAAGGGTCTAACGTATGTGCTTACTGAGAATCCCAATTGGATTTAAGTCGGAGCATTGAGCTTGGAATAAAATTCCCAATAGTGGTTCGGACTCCATTGTAAGCAGGAAGTTTTATAGGAATTATATTTCTGGGTTTTCACTATGACCATTTTAGCCCGTCATGTATGAGGGATGACATCTCTCAGCGATCATACTACCGGGGTAAGTAGGGAAAGAAGAAAGGAATGGATAAAGAGTGAATCGGCCTGGAACACTTTGTTAGGTATAATCCTGGCATTTGCCTGAATGAATGAGGAAAACTCAAGGGAAAAAACTTACTCAGGGTTGCTCATCTGAAAAGGTTTTTATACCTTTCCGATCGAGTGTTCCCATCAGGAATCAAACCCGGAGCCACTCGTACCAAAGGTGAGAACATTACCTACCACACTACGCGAGGTCACTCTACTTATAAGCAATGAAAGGGAATGTTAATGTTAACCAATTAATACGCAATTAAAATAATGATTTCTGCGTTGAAATGGTGAGAAATATCACGGCCCTGACTTCTGCAATTTCTTGAGTAAAATGCCCCAATACCAGTAAATTATATCAATTTATTAAAAACAAATTGAAATGTAGAGATTTTACAATTTAATTTAAACACAAAACTGAATATTAACGCATGACTGATTATTAACATGTTACAACATTGAATTATAATATGGTATTGCACGTAAATTTAATTATGTTCCTGTAAGATGTAAGAGTAGGGCGATAAAAAGATATTTACTTTTGCGAATATACACGCTTTCGAATAGAATTGCACGAGTAAATTGTGTGTTTTCTTTAAGAGGCCTCATCACTGCGAAATTAAAATACCGCTAATTTTACAGTAATTATGTGATATCTTCAAATAGATAAAATATAATCGAAAAGTGGAACAAGAACTCCCTAGACAATATTATTTTGCGTGAGATACCGTTATCACGACACATTTATCTGCTTTCGATTTCCAGCCATTTAGAAAATCGGCATTTATTTTCGCGTTTCTAAATAACTGCAAACGGAAAGCTACTAGGTGACTCGTGATAACGGTACCTCATGCAAAATATCATCGTCTAGGGAGGTCTTGATCAAATTTTCGATTATGTTTTATCTATTTGAAGATATCACATAATCACTGTAAATTTAGCGGTATTTTAATTTCGCAGTGATACGGACTCTTAACACATAACCTAGTATTAGTGTTTCGAATTATTAAAAAGTCAGTGCACATTCATATATGACACTAGCACATACACTATCTATAAGATTCGGTTTAATTCTGGTAATCGGTAAGATCATTTATATAGTTTGAACTCAGTGCTAAATTTATTACATTTAATCAATCTATATGTACAAAACGAAATAATTTTATTCTTCTTCCTTAAGTCCCTTGTCTTATTTGTATATGAGTATAAATTTCATTCGAATTTTATCTGAATTAACATGCATTCGTCCCAAGCCTCCAACACCTGTAATTATTTTCGATGGCCGAACAATGTAATTTGAATTATTTAAATATGTAATAATTGACATAAACAAAAGAGTTTTCAAAATAACACTTCTGAAACCATTCTATTGTCATAATTAAGAATTCTTATAAGAAAACCTATGGATCAAAATAGATATAATTTGTCGAGTTAGGCCACAAGGATTTTCACATAAAAATTCATTTAAAAATGGCATAACTGCATCTTCTAATGGATTTCATTTTAACAGCAATTCTTGACACTTTCATAAGCTGTGAGGACATAAGAACGTGAAACCAAAATAATCAAATAGTAAGAACTTAGCTGAATCAAATTAGTTCATGATGGCAACGCTGCTGCGAGAAACAATGGCGGAAGGGGCAGAAAAAAGGGTAATTTGTAATCCTGACACAAGCCTGGAAATGTCAGGTTGATCGCCTTAGACTTAGAATTGAAAAAAAAAAAAAAGACAAGGAAAAGGATGAAAGAGCTACCTTTATGCGCACTTTTAAAAAGGAAGGCGAGGGAAAAAAACAAGGACAAACCATTTAAAGACATTTTTTGGTTGGTAGAGATGAATCTTTTCTTTTGGGCTGTACAAAATTATGGTCTGGTACAGGAATTTCATTTAACGAACCGTACACATTTCTTCTCGATTTTCCCTATCCCATATTTTTTTTCTTTTTTTAAAAAAGAAAGAATTTAAATTTTTTCAAATGTTTTATGAAAAATCACGAAAAGCTGAAAGTTCGTTAGAATTTGTGAAGTTAACCCCTATGTATTAGATAACTGTTTCACACATGAATAAAGCTGGTTGCATACGGCAAGGTTATACAGGGTGGCCCAAAAGTAGATATACAGTCCCGTGCTGATCAGCTCACTGTATTTTATATCATGTATTATTGTTATGCATCAGATAGACCTAGTTTCTTTATTATTTATTCTTAACGTCTTTCTACTTATAGTTTAAGCTCGGAACAGTCGAAGCAAATAAATCCATAAACTAGAATGTTATACTTGATCAATGCAAGGGTGCACACCTACATTTGGGCCACTCTGTATTAACACTGAAAATCAAACAAAAATTCTAACTTTAAAAGTAAATAAATATATAGTCAAAATGGAATATTATATTGTCATCGACGTATGTCGCTGTGCAGAATTTCATCATGACGTCGGGAAATGAGTTATTGTAAGGTTGTAGGGTTGTAAGATTTGAGAACATGCTTGAAGCATTGTTAAGTTAAAGAAAAAACATAAAAATAGTCTCTATCACCCCAAAGAATTCATCTCTCTCGTACCCATCATAAGCAGGAAGCTTCGACAACATAAAATAAAATTTTAATTTATTTTAAAGAGTAATAATTATTACTATAATATATGAATATAATTACGAAAACACGATATATATTCGTAATTACTGTATATTTTATGACACGAATATGTAGTTTTGTCCATCAATTGATTTTCTATAACGAAAATCAATATCCTGCAACTGAACTTTGCTATGAGAAAATCAATGAAGATGATAGTATCAATATAAATCGTGAATGCCTTCACATGAGGAACTCATGAGATCTTGTCCAATAACTTATTCTGATGGAATCTATTCGAATGGTCTCGAATTCTTGATAAAACAACTGTTCAAAGTCGTTGCACTTCATTCTAGTAGATACTGTATTTAACTGGCCGATCGCTCTTACATAAATCCAAAGCTAATAATGATTGACTTAAGACAATCAATTTAGGAATGAGTTTTCGACAAACGCGTATTTTATTGGTTACCTGTGAGTTAGTTCATATATCTTATATGCAGTTTTGTGAGTTTTGGAATTTGATGTTAAGTTTGCGGTTGTTTACGTGGTATTTATACAGAAAACAAAATTATCAGAGAATATTGATGTGTTAAGATGGATTTGTAACAGACGAGCAATAATACGTATATGGAATCGGATGATATTAGTGTGGTTAGATTCGCCTAGAATTGGAGATCCTGCAAGCTCCAAGAAAATGTTGACCTGATCTTGCTTGTTTTACTTGTTTTTCGAAAGGGACATTGGCTGAAGGAGGAGCAGTTCCTTACAAAGTTCATACGAAAAACAAGGCACAAAGTTGATACTTAGTAGTTGATGCAGTAGTAGATAATTCTAAATACAAATGAACTTTTATAATCTCCAAGCATTATATTTTAGAAAAATATAAATTTCTCCGTAAACAAGACTCATGCTATATATTTACATTTCTCTTTCACCAATGTAAGTGATAAAATAGTATAAAAGTAGTACTAAATATCGTCGCATGAGAACCAGAGGAACGTAACTCCAAAAATGCGGTTTTCGTTTCCTACATATTTGGACATAATTTTGAAAGTCCCACTTGGTGTAAATAGAACGTAACGTCATCTGTTCTAATTGTCGATCATCTGTTGTAATGTAGCTCAATTACCATCTTATTAAAAACACATATTTCTAAGAAAATAATATTTTTGTCTTCTCGTTTGTAAACCTACGAAAACGGAGTTACGTTCCTCTGGTTCTCATGTGACGATATAAGACATGACATGCAAAAAGAACTGCTTCGAAAATTATTTTTTCAGGTACTTACCGATCATGAGCAGAGATACTGTGAGGTGTTCCCTTCCCGTAGCTTTCATGGCGCCAAGGACTGTGCCGACAACCGCGCAGCAAATCCCCACGAAGGCAATCATAACTATAAACCAGCGAATGGACACCGTCTGAGTTACCACTACACCACAGCATGACTTGGGCTCTTCCTCTGGGGTATAATGCTGACCTCTGGGAGAGCCTCGGGATCTAGAAAAAGATAGTAGTAAAATGTTAGTTTTGATGCAAAATTTTGAAGTGTCATTTTGCACGTACATGAATTATGTTTAACCTTTCTTAACATTTACAACGTGAATTCGAATCTGTTTCATAATAAAAAAGTGAGTTTCGTTTCATAGTGTAAACTAAGGTAGACTTTCAAACGACGCAAATTCAATCCTGAAACCGCAAGTAGTAAATATATTAACTTCCGGATGCAATAGAGGGACATGGTTAGAAATCGAATTTGTTCTTCGGGGGCTGAATCCATAGCATAACAGTTTCTCATTACCTCTTACAATTATTACTATATAGGGATCAATATTGTAACAGGAAGCTGTACGAGCTTTTACTACTTCTGGTTTCAGTAGAAGAGTAAGATCTGAGATAAAATATTTCCTTCAGATACTGAATCCATATCCAAAACCCTTATGTCACCTCTTATTACCGTTTTTTCTCTATGAGAATCAATACTGGAGCCGGAAGTGGTAGTAGATTTCTACCACCTTTGGTTGTAATAGAGGAATAAAGTTGCACGTGGAAATTATTCTTGAGGTACTGAATTCATGTTTAAAAAAATATTCTTCGCTGTTTTTTTCACTATAGCGATCGTATTTTCTCACCCTTTTGGTTTGAACAGAAGGATAAAGGTTGAAAAGAGACTTGGGACTCAAATCATACTTCCTCACCCTTTTGATTTGAACACAGGGATAAAGGTCGAAATGAGACTTATTCTTGGAACCCAAATCATACTTTCTCACCCTTTTGGTTTGAACAGAAGGATAAAGGTTGAAAAGAGACTTGGAACTCAAATCATACTTTCTCACCCTTTTGATTTGACCACAGAGATAAAGCTCGAAATGAGACTTGGAACCCAAATCGTACTTTCTCACCCTTCTGATTTGGACAGAGGGATAAAGATCGAGCTGAGACTTATTCTTCGAACCAAAACTGTACTTTCTCGCCATTCTGGTTTAAACAGAGGGATAACAGTCGAGATTGAGACTGGTTCTTCGAACGCTGAATCCACACCAAAATGCCGTTTCTTTCTATTTCCCACTTTTTTGGTCTTTAAGGTGATCAACGTTGAAATCAGATATACCTTCTTTTTACCACTTACGATATGAATAGAGGGTTAAAGGAAGATATGGAGCCTATTATTGGGACGCTGAACAGATTGCATGAAAAAGTTTCGAGCAACCTTACCGTTTCTATTTTGATATAGTATGTCGATAGATAGATGGACGGACGGATATATATATTCTATAAGAATTATCACACGGAAAACATAATTTTCAAGTCCAAAACGGAAACAATAACAAAAGTAATAGGAGCTGTGGCATATTGCACAGTTTCACTAAGCTGAAATTTCAACAGATATCATGAAATTAGTTTAGTTGAGTTGATTTTAACATCCCTTTCAGCAGCGAGGCTATATGAGACGAGACCTACTGGTTAACATGGAATCCGGAACACACAAGCTCCCGCCGGGAATCGAACCAGAGTCTCTCACGATCACGAAATTAGTGTTCTCCACTAAACAATAAATTTATCGTCTCGTCTCGAAAACGAGGCAAACGCTGAATATTACCATTTTAAATCGAAATGACACAAATCTCACGAGTCTTGTGGGGACCACTAGTTCACCCAAGTCTTTGATCTTACAACATTGTTCTAGTGTTACATGATTCGTAATATAAAAACTATAGACTGATAGAGTGATTATACGAACACAATGAAAAGCATTTATCAACATTTTAAAGCTACACCAATCATTACACAATTTACTCCAATAAAAAAATATAGTTTAAAATGTTCTTATATCACATACTCTTTGTAGACGTCTCGTGATGGGGAATAATTCTGGTAACTTCTAGATAAAATAAAGAAAAATAATCTGGACATAACTCTGTATATGCATTTACGAAATAAGATGGAAGAAAACTTTTCCAGAATCGAGACGTGACTTCTACAGAATTTAAGAGATGAAATAACCGTATCTCTCTCTCGTTTTGTGGACAACATTACAAGAAATAATAATTCATTAATTATTAGGTGAAAATGTTCATGCTAGTGCTATGAAATATGAGATCATTTGTTATTAGAATAATTGTAGACTGAATATAAAATCTGTGCCAAGTGCCAAAACGAAAATATTGAGTAAACAGCCGAGATGTTACTTCAGAACTGACGGAACATATACTCACGCGCGTTCTTCTAGGAATTACTTCCACATTGAATACTAGAGCCAGTTCTTCTCTGAGCAGTGTTAGGCACATAGGCTACATTTTAAAATTAAACCGAACTTTTTCATTTTTGGTACTTAGCACGGATTTTATATTCAGTCTACAATTGTTCAAAACTTTTTTCTTTATTGTTCGACTTTACACACAACTATAGGCTTGAATGCTACTAATGGGAAAGTATTCCCGACTTTAGTGGTATGTGTGAAAATCCTGATTTCCCGGTAATAATAGATTCACTATTGTATGATCCGTCACTCAATCTCTGGTTTGATGGTAAATTCAAGATTTTATTCCAACAAAATTTATTACTACAAATATTAAATATGCATATTACACTTATTTTCTGGTTTATTGTTCTAGTGTTAGAAACCGTTGCATTCTCATAGTGTTAACAAAAACACGCCAGCTATCTTCCTTTAAAAGGCCTTGTTCTCTTGTTCACAAACAGAAGTAAAGGAAATGCAAGTTAACTTTCTTCGGCTATTTAAATCTTTCTTACAAGCCAAAATACTTAATTGCTCCATACATATACCTGTATTAACAAGGCTGTATCTTTTCCATACGGTGATTAAATAATCACTGACGAACTAGATCGTTCTTGCGGGAACTAACTGCTGGACTTGCGATCATCACTGTTCCGAGAATGAATGAATGAATCGGTATCATTTATTGTCGTTCATGCATGCTTTAGCAGTAATTGCATCGTTCTGTGCAAAAACAGTACAATACGCAATCATTGTATGCATTTACCAACTATTAAGTACTTTTATGAAGTTCAGAAATAGTATTACTTAAAGTTGTGCTCCGTCTAGACCAGCGTTCCCCAACCTTTTTCAACTTGCGGCACACTACGGGTGTTACCTGGATTCTCGCGGCACACTTATAGATATTATTATTTGTAAATATAAAACACAGTGGTATTTTTCTGTAATTATTGATCTCCTTCTCACAGAGAAGTAAGATCTATCACTGATTTTTCTCCAAGGTAAATCATTATGCTTATTTTTCATTCTAATTTAAAAATAGAAAACAGTTGCAATGAAAGTTGGACTCAGGTTTTTTAAACTACGCTTTCTTTTTAAAAACTGTATCCAAACTTTTACTAAGAAGGAAGATCACTATATAACGAACAAACAAACAAATCTCTTTTACTTTTAAAACACAAATGTAGGTAATTTGTCGAATGAATTGAATGATATTTTAAATTTTCAAGTTATGAAATAGTCTACAATAATAAAGAAGCAATAATGGTCATAACAATGATAACCATTTCTTTTTTCAACATTAGAAATATACAGAACAGTAACCTGGTATGAAACTTAAAACTGTAGATTCATAATAGAGGTTCATGGTAATGTGAAATACAAATATACATTTTTCCCTACGTTTTGCAATTTGATTACTATAAAATTAATAATTTTGTTCGATTCCTCGCGGCACAGCAGCGGCCCATTCACGGCACACCAGTGTGCCGCGGCACACCGGTTGGGAAACGCTGGTCTAGACTGTTATGTGCACATACAATTGCAATTATCTTTAGAACTATGTGTCACTGTTTTATATAGCAAGGTGAGTACTAATCCATAGCTTTATGGTCATTCTCATCAAAACTCTAGAAAGACAGAAAATGCAAACCATGTCAGGATGAGTTGCAATGAAGTGGAAAATAGTAGAAAATAATGAGGAAAGAATTTGAACATTGATAGGAGAAAAGGTCACGAATGCAAGAGCAAAATACATACATGGAGAAGAGCTAGTGAAAAAAAAAAAAAAAAAAAAAAAAAAACAGTGAGAGTTGTAAGTGTAGGAAAGACTAATTTGAAAGTTTCTCGAAGGTAGACTCATTTGAGTAGATACGTATACCGTATGGTTTGAAAAGCGAAGATGAATAAATGTATGAGGAACATTCCGAAAGTAATATTGCCTATTTTTTGTGTTTATGTAAACGTCCCAGGCGGATGTTCCTGGCGTTGTAGTACAGGTGGAACCTTCATGCTAGTATTCTATTAATTTCGTTCTCTTCCGACAGGTAGCAACAGCGCAGCAATCAACTAGATAGCATCTGATAGGGATTAATACAAATCAAGAGTGTGTTATTGGGTTGCTAACTGCTGAACAAATTGCACCCATTTCCATTGACATTCATCAACGTTTGCTAAACGTCTACGGAGACGATGCAGTGAACATGAGTATAGGAAAGCGATGTATAGTACGTTTCATAAGTATTGATAGTGATGTGCGCGACAAACCACGGCCTGGGCGTCTCTGTTCAACTGCCACTTCTCACAATGAACAACACCTCGATCAACTCATCCATGCTGATCGGCGGACTACAACCAAGGAACTATGCAGAGCTGAATGTCGGCTGTAAGGTCTTGGAAAAGACGTAAGATTTAAATAAAGTTTGTCCGAAATATATCTCGACGATGCTTACAGATGATCACAAAATTTAGCGCATCGACATATATCAAGATCTAGTGGACCAGTACGAGGTTCAAGGTGACAGTTTCCTGAAGAGCATCATTATCGGGGATGAGACGTAGTGTCGCCACTATAAGGCGGAATCTAAGAGTTAGTCAATGGAATGAGGACATACTAAATCTCTATCTTAAAAATAAATAAATAAAATAAAATAAAAACAGACTGCAGCAAAATTTACGTGCTCCGTCTTTTGGGATAAGCAGGGAGTGATTCTTGTGGACATTTTGGAGGCTGAAGAAACTGTCAATTCAAAACTTACAAAGCATTGCCCACTGTCTTACTATTTCTCACATTTACTGTACCATATCCGTAGATCCAGTAAGCATTGGTGACTATCAATAGGCGCAATTTATTCAGCAGTCAATTACTCACCCTGTTTCGTATGCACATCTATGTCAGACGCTATTTTGGTTGCTACTGAGCTGTTGGTGTCTGCTGACCTTTACAATGTACAATGTCAACATGTCCTTCTAACGTTATACATAAACGCACATACATACACAAATTGAGGCATTATTTTCAAACTAGCATTGGCATACACTTATATTAACAAAGGTTAGTTGAAATTAGAATAATGTAAAAATGGTGCCCATTTGATAATGTAAGTTCTGCCAACTGAAATCATTCAATGTTAACAAGCAGGAGTTCTGTCAAATGGTTTGTCAGTTTGCAATTGTCAAATTGCTTTACATGATCTTAAAAATGGCAGTTGAATTCGCCGACTCTAGCAGTTTTTATTATCTGCTAAATCATCTGTTGACTTCAGAGACAAAAGACCTGCTAATGCGAAACTTACGAAAGGAAAATGCTTATTTATCGACTTACTAAAATTTTTCCCAACTAGCTACTAGTATTTGAGCAAAGAAAAACTAATTTCTTCGACGTAAAATTAAATGCCAAAATTGTTACGTATCAGTATTGTCCTAAATATTTCAAAATGTAATTTTGATAGATCACATGATTGATCACACTGGGCATTTATATATATTATACTTGATTACTACTAAAATTAAGGTCCTCTTCCTCGGAAAAGATTGATTGATTTTTTAGTTTAGCGTCCCTTTCAGCAGCGAGGCTATATGAGACGTGGACCTACTGAATCCGAACCACATGAGCTCCCGCCGGGAATTCCTCGGAAAAGAATTATGGAATATGAGTAATCATATTTCCTTTATTAATGCTGCAAACACCAATTGTTACTAAAGTTTTATTTGATATCAGCTTTTCACAAAGAGAGTTTTAGTGGAAGGGGCAAAAATTTTCACAAGAAAAATTCTGTGTACACTGTTTCGTTTCTACAATTTTAGTAACATGATGACAAATATTCAAGATCGAGCGCCTTGTTTTCCTTGTATATACATTCGACGATTCGACTGAACGGAAACTTTACGTCTGTAAATTGATTAAAATAAAAGGGTGGCAAATGAGCAGTCAGATTATGATTTCACTATTCGTTTATTATTATTATTATTATTATTATTATTATTATTATTATTATTATTATTATTATTATTATTATTATTATTATTATTATTATTTTGAGATTCCAGATAGAATCTCGCGTCTGCAATCGCTACTGACAAAGGAACAGAGAGAGATTATATATCGAAGTGGAAGATGGTTTATACACCAATCGAAAGCACTAATGACGCCTATTACGAAACTGTAATAAACTTTTTCCGAATGCATATACTCTGCGAGTTATATGAATATACAGAGTGTCCGAAAAGTCCGTTGCCACCCCTAAAAATCGCAAACAGTGAGACATATGCCAAAACAGGAAAATACGTGTTTGATCATTTTGAAATTATAACGTATCAAAGTAAAAAGTGTTGTCCCAGGGCCACCCACAAGGTCCCCAGGTGGAGTCCAACCCAAAATTTTTAAACAGTAAGAGGGGTAAAGTAGCATATCGTTGGAAAGTTGTTGGGAAATGAAAGAAGACGGAACGAGTCTTGACTTTCTAAAATTACCTTATGCAATATGGCGGCCGGTCAAAATGTCAGTAAAAACGTCATTATAAAGTCTATGGCCACCCCAATAAACCTGAAACGGTGAGACAGGTGTCAAAACAGGGGAACATGTGTGTCATCATTTCAAAAGTACAATGATAGAAAGTTTAAAAATTGTTTCAGGGTCCTCCGCAGGGCTCCAGATGGGGTCCTACTCAAGATTTTCACATGGCAAGGGAGGTCAAGTAGAGATCGTTTGAAAGCTATTGTTAAATGACAACAGATGGAACAAGTTTGGACGTTCTACGATAACACTGTGCAAACATCTTGTGTTTTAGTTCTTCTTTCTGTAGTCGGGTTTTAGTTTGCTTTCACTTTAATTCTTGTACTCAACGAAAAAAAAAAAAAAAGAAAGAAAGTTCCCTACTATGAAATTCTGCTGCTTGGGCCTAGTAATGTGTAAATAAATAAAGAAATATAATAAAATAAAAGTAAAGTAAGAAATACAGAAAAGAAAAGAAATAACATTTGACATCTTTGAGTATAGAACTGACTAGTTAACATATAGTGTATAATAATGGTACTTATAGTGTATAGTGTATAACATTTTCTTGCACCAGGAACAGTGAATACGTGCAAATGTCTCACAATAACAACAAGTGCCGATTGCAAAATGGAAAGCGAAAGCGCTCGAAGATTCGAAATGAGAATGTACACTGATGTCCAAAATTATTGTCGCATGTCTATAAATATGTCGTTGTAGGAATATAACTTGATAATGAATTTGCCCGGCATTTCTTATAATAATAGTATGTGTATAATCGGCAAAGACATGTATGTGGCAAATTTAATGTCAAAAGAACAGTAAATAAGAACAACAAAACGAAAATAAAACTTTCTTGTCCATTTAGTAACATTTTGTTTTACTCATTCAGATTTTCGTATTTATAATTCTTTTCCTATGAAATTTACCACAAATATACATTTCCCGATTAAAAGTACCCTGCAAAATCATTATCAAATTATTTCTTACAAGAAGACAATTATAGATATGCGACAATCATTTTGCACATGAGTGTACATTTTGACCGGCCGCCATTTTGAGCACGGTAATTTTAGAGAGTCGAGACTTGTTAAATCTTCTTTCACTTCTTGACAGCTTTCCGACGATATGCTACCTGACCCCCTTTGCTATTAGAAAATTTTGAGTAGGACCCCGTCTGGGACCCTAAGGAGGACCCTGGAACAAATATTTCTACTTTCAATCATTGTACTTTTGGAATGATAACACACACGTTTTCCTGTTTTAACATATGTCTCTCCGTTTCAGTTTTTCTGGGGTGGCCATAGACTTTACAATGATGTTTTTGCTGACATTTTGACCGGCCGCAATGTTGCACAGGGTAATTTTAGAGAGTCGAGACTTGTACTTCCTTCTTTCATTTCCCAACAATTTTTCCAACGATATGCTACTTTACCCCTCTTGTTATTTGAACATTTTGAGTTAGACCCCGCCTGGGACCCTGCGGATGGCCCTGCGACAACACTTTTTGCTTTAATACGTTGCACTTTTAAAATGATCAAACACGTGTTTTCCTGTTTTGGCATCTGGCTTACCATTTGCAATTTCTAGAGGTGGCAACGCACTTTTCGGACACCCTGTATATTCATATAACTCGCAGAGTATATGCATTCGGAAAATTTTTATTACAGTTTCGTAACAGGCGTCATTAGTGCTTTCGATTGGTGTATAAATCATCTTCCACTTCGATATATAATCTCCCTCTCTTCCCTTGTGAGGGTTTCTCTTTACTTTTTCATCAGTCGATCGGACGAATTTTCATCGGTACTTTTAGATACAAGCCTAGTCGAACTTCTTATGAAATGTTCCATGGTTAATTCCAGGCAGGGGTAAAAGTGGATCTGAAAAGATAGGAAGACGCATGGCGTCACGCCGTCCCCATGCCTATCTTTGCCCATTGTATTTTTTTTAAGGAAGTGGGGGTACGCCATAGATATTTTTTGGAAGTGGGGTAACGGTATTCCCCGCGTTCCCCTTCACTTTTACCCCTGTTTCCAGGTAATATTTTGCGTTAAGGTTAGTGTAAAGGGACAAGTTTTGTCGATAGATGTCGCTACAGTCTTCGTATCTCTCCCATGTATTTTTTACCTTTCACGAAAATTTACAATTTCTCTTATAAATTTCAACCTAGAGACTTCATATTTTTTTTTATTTATTTAGAATTTTCTTCACTGCTGAAACAGTTCCATTGTTAAAGGTTTCGGTATCCATTTCAACAATGAAGAAAATTCTAAATAAAAAATCGGCACGGATTGTTCTCTTTAATAGGTTATGAAGTTCCTTTTCTAAAAATTTGAAGTCTCTAGGTTGAAATTTGTAAGAGAAATTGTAAATTTTAATGAGAGGTAAAAAATACATGGGAGAGATACCAGGGG